>NC_083339.1:39689427-40008548 GCF_019175385.1 Lycium barbarum | reverse complement strand
ATTATGGAACTATCATCATCCGCATATCTTACCTTGAAGGAACAATAACCATAAGATGAGATCAACAACTATAAATAAGGCCAATAATCATAAGACAAAATAATTAACATCATAATACAAGGATCCATAATATCATTAGAAGATCAAGGTCCTTAGCTTTTAGCATTTCTTGGAATAGAGTCGTTATGAAGGACATTCGTATATTTTTGTATCAATAAGAGCATGCCAAAGAAAGAAAAGGACATCCTTACATACCCTGTAGTCTACTTATTCACTCAACGTCTATCTTCCCAGGCTTGCAAATCTACATTCAAGATGATTCATACTAAGGTTAAGTTGTTGAAATGCTTATAAGGTCAAACAACCAATAAATAAGCTAACAAAATTTGAGCAGCATTTCCCCTATACCATCTACTTCCTCCAAACTCCAAAACAACTCCCAAGCAACAATAACAACATCAACAATACCATATCCAAGAGATTATATTCAAATTAGACTCAAATCAGCCCCAAAACTTACTTTCAAATTCCATCCATAGCCAACAATTACATCACAATACTTTATGACCTTTCTACCACGATTGTCTTAACCTTTTTGACTTCCTAACCTCCAAATCAACTCAATATAAGTAATAGAGTGAAAAACATATCTTATACTTGAAGAAATTTAGCCATTCACAACTTTCCTCATGATCAAATTTACCACAACTCAATGTAGAAGCAAGAACAACCACTTTCTATAAACTAGTTGAGGGTTTTATGGCTTCCTCTCTTCTTGAAATAGTATGGGTTGTTTATGGGTGTTTGAGAGAGCTTAGAGGATCTAGAGAAATCTGTTTTGGTGAAAATTATAAACCCCAGGTCGTGGCCTTTAATTTATAAGAAAGGGAAAATTTTCCACCCCCTCAATTTCACGGTCACTATCCAACACCATTTTCACGGTCGGTGAAAGTGGGCATGAAATGGTCTCCATCTAATTTTCCGACAAAACGTATTCTTTTGAATTCGTTTAACATCTAACCTTCGTACTCTTTTCAAAACATGTTTAAGAACTTATATAACTCCGAGATACACCTGTAGTCCTCATACACAACTTCCCAAATTATTTAAAATACAAACCTTCGACAACCATCTTAAAACGAAGCCTTAACGTATGCGAAAGACTGGGTGTAATAAATTCATATATTACAAGCAAGACAGGTAAGCAAGAATCACAAAGGAGGAACTAGGGGTGTTCATGGTTCAGTTTGGGTCGGTTATTGATTAAAACCATAACCAAACCAATTTAGTCGATTTTTAAATGTCTAAAACCATAAGCAAATTAAATAATAATAACCACCAGTTTGGTTATTGTCGGTTTGGCTCGGTTTGATTCGAATTTTCGGTTTATGAATAGCAACCATGAGACTTATCAGTAAAACATTAAAAATTTGAAAAAGACTTGTCTTTTTTTTTTTTTTGTTCAAGCGATAAATTTTATTTATAGTTTAAGGTGGAACATACATCATAGAAATATTTTCACTATTAGTGATAATGCAGTACTCAAGTTACCCAAAGTTGCTAAACTATTACATATAGAGCTAAAAACTAACTTAGTAGTGGATGCACCATTTTTGTCATCGTAATACACATACCTGGAAATAAAGTAGAGCATAGGAGCTTTTAGTTGTTGTTACAAACATACATATTAATTAAACAAAACTTTGTGTAATGATCCCAAACTTTGGGGCAGTACTTGCATTTTCCCTTCAATTCTCCCATTTTATTAAAAAACAAATTGTGTAATGATCCCAAACTTTAGATATTTTTCTATCATTATCCCCAAGGCTAAGGTCTCGACTACAAGGAGTTGTTCTTTCTGCTTTTTAGGAGGATTACCCACGGAAGAAGTATTAGGGCATTACCATGTGCTTGAGTTGCAGCAAATGCTGATATTACTGAAGTATCTTATATAGGAACCTCCAAATCTACAACTTCTGTCCTTTTCATATGAAAAATATTAGAAGTTTAGGACCCATTCAGACAAGAAAAAAGAAAGGCATAAATTCGAAAAAAGAAGAAGAAACAACCTAAAATCAAATGGCTGACAAAGAAAGGCTAAAAATTTAAGTTAAAGACATTAGACTCTAACGTGAGCTTCTGTTAGTAGGTTTACACTTAACACCTAAAAGAGTTAAAAGACTTAAAGACATTGGCTTGGATATATTCTTAAAAACATGGGCCTTAAACAATCATGTGAAATAAGTAGACCAAAAATCAAGTTAATGATTAAAAGGTATGAAATATTTATAATTATTTATGAAAAACTAATATTATACATATAAATAATTATAAATTTTTGTATATAATTTATCGGTTTGGTTCGGTTAGTTTTTAATAAAACCATAACCAAACCAAATATTATGGGTTTTTAAAATTTAAAACCAAATCAAACCAAACCAAAATAAATGTCGATTTTTTTTTATTCGGTTTGGTTAAATTTTTGGCTTGGTTTTAGTTTTAACCAAAACCGTGAACAACCCTAGGAGGAACAGTAGAATAAATGGATGAATGGACGTATGAATGCAATGCATTGGCCAATATCAATCCTGGTAGACACATGCTAGCTGCCATTCCATCGAGACATGACCCATGGGGACTCGCGAGGTCATATACCAGTTGCAGCGTACAACATGAGCTCATGTTGCAGCGTGCAACCTGATCCCATAAATCATCGCAGGTATGTAATCTCAATCTTAACCTTTTCGATCTTAAAGACCACCTCGTATCTCCTTTTTCACAACTTATCCATCAAGTAGGTAAGTATGAATGAATGCATGAATGCATGAATGCAAGATATCATATTTGGTATCTCCTTTTTCACAACTTATCCATCAAGTAGGTAAGTATGAATGAATGCATGAATGCAAGATATCATATGCCAAATATTATGAAAGTGTGTGATGGATAAGCATACATCATGGAATTACATAAGCTCAACTCGAATATCGATAAGGATCATTCTTTCATAATTCATACGAGGTATAGGGTGATCAGGCAAATGAATCAATATTTGCAAGCATTCATTAAACATGGCTATCATAGCCCACATAGACATCAACCATACCAACCTAGTGGATTTATCACCACAATCAATACCTGTAGGCCAAACATGCATTTCCCGTCTCATTACACCACTTTACATTAACTATCCGAACAATTACACCGGTACCCACCCAAGTGCTCATCACAATCACTAAGGTGGGACCCTCTTTCACACCCAATATCCCCTCAATATTTATGACACACCCTCAACTCCGGAGGGCATGACCGACACTCGGCTTGACTCACGGAGCGTCACATGGCATGCTTACATGCATAATTTATATCTCAAAACTAACTTTGGGACCCGCCACCTACAAACAAAAAAGGCCGAACATGATAGTAGGCATATGCATACACATATATATAAACACATGTACATACGCGAGCCGACAAGGCCGCTGCTATCCTAATACATATAACATATGACGGGCAAGGTCAGAACAATGACATCATAACTCCACTGGGGCCGACAAGGCCACACATGACATACACATACCTACATCTGTCTATGAGCCTTTAAGAGTGAACGTGTAACATACTAGTTGAGATAAGGCCCCGCTATACCCGTAAGACATAATGAATAGATAATATATATGTCGTATGTATACTCAACCTCTGCAAGTCCAAAGGAAAGGAGCTTGCTGACCATACACTGACTGTATCATCCTACCAGGAGCCTCTGAGATACTCTGCCATGACTTGCAGCACGAAATGTAGCGTCCCGTGAAATGAGATGTCAGTACATATAAAAGTACTGAGTATGTAGGGAAAGAATACATAAATATAAGTAAGTAACGAATAGAAGGAATAGTAACCACTTGGAATATCTGAGGACATACAATATGTAATGCCTGCGTTAGAAAAATCATTTGCAAATATACATTTATATAGTAGCATCATCAGCATGTCATCATCGTATCATCATCGTATCATCATTATCCCGCGTCCAGGAAAACATCATCATAACATGCCTAATTGCAGTGGTGTGCACATCTACGTGCCTGCCCGGCCAACTATAGCATGGTGTGGTGTAGTAAAATAATGAATACATAAATTACAATGCATGAGGAACTGATAGAAATGACATTTGGGCCTTTCGGAGTGACGTAAGGTCGATAACCTCCGAATAAAGTTATGGAAACTCATATCAACATCAACAAACCATTTAGTAAAGGTAAATTATTATAACCAGAATCAATCAAATAACTAAGACATTAAAATTGAAGTACAAAGCATAGAAATGGAGTAAATTGTTATGGAATGCTCGTGTTGATGTTCTAGTTGGATTCGTGCCAAAGAAAGAAGAAAACAAACACCTTACATACCTTGTTTTCCTTCTAGTCAATACCATCAACCGTAGCTCATCTCGCGTCTTATCCTTTAATAACGATAACGATTGTCGTTAGGCCAAAAAGTACTTGGTATATGAGTATATCGGCGTAGTATACTCGTCTTATAATGACTCGGACAACATTTCTCCTATTTATCTTACATTCTCAATATTCAACACAACCAACACAACCACAATCATATTAAATTCCCACCACAACATAACTTATAAAATTACCAAGCAGTCCATACAACAACATCAAAATACTATTTTCCGCTATTAATTCCGTATTTCTCATCTCACAATTTAGCTATGACCTGGACAAACTTAAACATATCTAGTAGAGGAGAATTCTTACCTTATATGCCAAGAACCACACTTCTTCAACCTAACTTCATTTTGAAGAAATCCCGAATTCAATAACACGACAAAACGGAATAATGAAATTGAAGCGGTGCGCAAAACCCGCATATTGTTCTTGAGAAGAATTGCACTTTGCTTCTTGAAATAAAAGGACGTTGTTGATGAACAAATGAAAATTATGTTGTTACATATCTTGTAATTCTTCGTGGAAGTGATTCTACCTATATTACTTATAAAATTGTCAACAACCTAAGGGAAATCCTCCCTTAAGGTGATAAGATATATGTATCTCTCTATGTATATATTTGTATAACCGTTCCAGCGTGTATATAAATTAGTTAGGAAAGCCTGAGGTCATCCTTATCCTTTATGGTTGTAGGGCCCACTCCCTCTATCATTAATAATCACATTCCCCACTAAAAGATGCCACCACATGCCTTGTAGTAAATAGTCACTTTGTCGCTTTCTTCCCATGATGCCATGTGTAAAAGGTTTCACCACGTAACACCTACACATTAGGTTATTATTTCATTTCTTTATTTTCAATGCAATCCAACTTAACCAATTACACACATAATTTATATACTCATTACCATGCTCTTGTGATATACTACTAGTGCATAGCCTATTTTGACACCTATAAAATATTATTTTCAAGCATTGTCATCACACTTTTCCGTCTTAAACCATTTCGGGACTTCTCCTTTTATACACCGAGTTCTTGATTTCCATGCTTGTATATGGCCAAATCTTCCGGGATCAAGTAAATTTGCTCATGTTTGACGGTTCAATTTCCTAGTCCAAAAATATGGGTTATTACAGCTTGGACCGTATTTCACTCAAATAAATGTCGAACAACGACGAAACTTATTTTCTTCGATTCGTTTAACTTCTAATCCTTACGACATATTTGTACCATCATTATAACCACCATAAGCTCGGGGATAACCTCCTTTTGTGCTACTTATGTCATCTAACTTGCACACTTTCTAATGCATGAAAACACGGGATGTAACATCCTCCCCCCTTAAGAACATTCGTCCTCTAATGTTAGGGTATACGATGAGAGCTTATTAAGGTCCTTACAGATATTTGGGCATAGCTTTCCCTGTATTCGGTACTTCCCCATACCTACAAACACAACATCACACCTCAATGCTACACAGGGTAAAGTAATCACCATTTATATTTATACGTGTATGCACAATATTGAGGCTTACCACGATTGTTACGTTTAGACTCCGATCTTGCTTCTTCTTGTGTTGCTTCGCCTTAACAGTCATTTATTACTACAATAGCTTGTTCAATCTTAGTGTAATATATCCTTTGCTGTTTGAACACAGTGACCTTGGCTCCTCTAGCTTCCATCTATTTATGCCTTACGAAATCAATGCAAGAAATATGAGATGTGACTTGAGCATACTCTTTTACCTTCGTATTTTAGGATTAACACGGCTAACATACTTCATAATCTTAAGGATAATTTCATTCTTCAAATTTACATCGATTAACTTATAGCAGATTTATCGCACGAAGGTATGAAGGTGTGAGGCGTAACACCCTCCCCCTTAAGGACATTCGTCCTCAGATGTCGAGGTACCTTAGGAGGATCTACCCTTGCCTGGATTTCATGGGATGGAAGTTAGCTGGACTGTAGCATAACTCGATAATAGAGACGTGCAATAGGATCTTAGTCATCTAGAACCCTTTATGCACTTAGGTTTCTTCTCCTTCTTGATTCATATATCATTTTCGTGGAATTGCTACTCTGTATCGGCATTTCACAAGACGACATTCTTGTTTTTAATCTATGGACTTGCATATTGTCATGCGAAGGGTCTCTCAAAAAGGGTCTCCTTTATACTATTTCCATTTGGACGTCAATCTCAATTCATAAAACACTTGGCTTCCTTGTGCACTTGGTTGAGAGTGTATTGTTTTAATCTAAATTCTATCGAATCATGTCATCTTGAGATCGAGAACCGTCAATATGTAAGTTCATACGGACTATCATACCCCGTAGTTGTTAGTGGTTACTCCAGCCAGATAATTCATCTTAAGCGGTCGCTATACTAACCACCTGAGGGTCATACATAAGCTTTATTCCGTTTATATCGTGAGATGTCTAGATTTCCCCAGAGTAAGTTAAGATGATATAAGTAATGTATATTCCTGTCATGATTTAATATCACATTCCCATTTCATTTAGTGCACGTAATTGGCTTGGAATTTCAAAACTTTATCCTTCTTCGAGTCTCAAAACCTTATATACTATCGTCCTACCCCATCGAACTCCTTTCTTTGATCACGGATCGAGGCAGGATCTTCTTATCATTGCCCTTCTAGTTTGGTATTCATGGGTGATATTGTGATATTTGGCATGGTAACATTTGCTAACATTTAGGTTCGAATGGCCAGTCTCCAAATTAGCTAGCTCTTGCCGTTCTCGGGGAACTCTCCCCCTTGACCCAGGTATGCTAAACTAGCCTCATATGGGCGAGTTAAAGTTCCAACCACCATATTCGCTTTGTTCAATTCATGTGGAGTACCACTTTTACCATAATTTTAATAACTCGAGTCATCTCCTTCATTCATAATTTGTTACACCCCCGGTTAGAACTAGTAAAGATGCCCATTGGATCATTACACCTGTTACGGGCATGCTTGCTGCTAGTTTCGGACTATGGGTCATGTAACCCCATCACGTGTCCTGAACAACTCTTATGTAAAATAATTACTTTCGTATTTGTTGATAGTTATACCACGAGTGTTTTAACTTACCTGTGGTGCCTACATGACTTGGAACTTTGCTAAGTACCACATTCCGAACAACACCCTTAATTCGGCAGTTGGTAGATATGATAAGTAGGTCACTTGCATCCTTTTGGTTAGAGGTGTAACCATTCTGAAGATTATTGGTGTTACGGAATAACCTGCTTATAGCAATCAATATCAAGTCACCATGTTTATAACGAACTTCTGCTCTTTCACCTCCTGGTTAACAGTTTTTCTTTAGTTATAATTTGAAAAACTTCTAGGTCCCCTCTAATTTGGCGGTCCCTCGTAGAATCTTAAGTGAATTGAGCCATCTACAATTTCCTTTGGTTGCCTTCACTTCCCTTCTTCTGCTAATAGCGCTTTCCTTTAACCATGACCATTAAATGCTTTTCTTGTAGTCCAGTGGTCCCTTTTTCATTTCGGAATGCTTATAATAAAATTTATCTGTTATCACACTTTTCTGAAGTACTTGCTAAGGGTTATGAGTGCGGCTTGCGACACATAATCTTCATACACTCGAATCACTTGTGTAATCCTGTATGGCCTAATGACTCATCCATGCCTTCTTGTCTTGCCACACTTAGGCCCTTCATAAGTCAACTATCGATTGTTTAAGTCAAACTACTTCCCATATGTTAATTCTGAAGAATTTCTCTTGGCACCATATCTTCCTGTCTTTGCTTACACCTTACTGTAATACTATTGGTTGGTACCTCCCATCAAGTTTTTATTACCCTCTTCTGTCTGGCATTCGTACTCATGTATCGTTCTAAAGCCGTGTCATATTTGTAGGGTTGGACTAACACCATCTCATCCACTTTCGCCCCTAAGCTGCGATCCTTCTCTGCTACTCTGAAGTCCAACAAATACACAATTCAGCTCGATGTTACCACATTATCTCCCCCTTAGGAGAATGGCTAATATCTCATGCTTGGAGATTCTATTGCTGCAAAGTCACATTGATACCTCTCTGTTGTTACCAACTTTTCATGCGACTCATCACTGACCTTATTATAATCTTTACTTGTTGGGGACAGCTGAATCACCTACACGCATAAAGTGCCAATTAGTGGGATCGATCTTAATAAACTTAACTCCAACTCATGACGCGTGTCTGAGGGTGACTACCTGTAATAGATTGCAAATTTCGCTATTCTATTGTACATCCTTTTGCTACTTAATTACTCATTGGCAAATATCGCCATGCCCATTACCACATAAATCTCAAGAGGTCTTAACTCCCATTCAGTTTAGCTTTACCCAATGATAATATTCTCCTAATGGAGGGAGCTGAATCAGTCAGTATATACCCCTCTACTAGAGTGGTTTGTTCACATTTCATAATGAACCTCGTGACTTGTAGCCCTTTTTATACTCCTACACTTGTCCCTCTTTCCCTTTTCTTTTACTCGAGCATGAGTCCTATCGCACAGCCATGTCTAACTTATGATATTTAATCGTTCCTTATATCTATTTCTAACGATTCACTTACTCTACCAATCTCTGGCTGACCTTACGGTCCTATCCTATTCTATAAAATTCCAACAAAATGACCCTTTGTTTCTAGCTTCTCTTCCCCTTAACCAAACTTGTTCTTTGGTTGTTTAATGCCTTTCTTGTACTGGTAAAACAAGTCACACCATGGCAAGTGTGTATCCCATGAATAAAGAATCAACTATCTAGCCTTTTGTGTTGCCTAATGCTTCTGTAGCCGCACCTGACCATACCATCCTTAAATACACTAAGCATATACATTGCCTAAGGAGGGCTGCAAACATGCTCCTCGGCAATACAATTCAATCCGACTACCAAACCTAATGCTAATGATTTTTATAACCCGTAATAGATTTTTGAAATGCCATTCCTTTCTAAATCCGTGTTCATTGAAATCCAAAGGTTGTAACTAAAACGAGTACTACTAACTATGCTTTTATCACTGTTGGAAGCGAAACCATAACACTCGTGTTGCTTCATCTGAGCTTAAGCTACTTACAAATCTTCCTCTCTCGGTACCTCGTGCCTTCTCTACCTTGTCATTTGTGCCTTTTGAACTTCTTACCTTTCCTTCTAACGTCCTCTTAACCCTTTTCTCTCACACACAAATGAGGTGAAAGTTCACATTTCCCGACTTTATGCTCGCACATCTAGTGCACGCATGCTCTGATGAAGGCTTTACATTCATTTTTACCATAAACATGAGTTCAGACTGAGTGTTTATGACTTCATTCGTTCAACAGCTCCCGGTCGAACGTCTGACTAGTTGTCCGTATCTTAGTCACAGGGACCAACATATCGTGTAAGAAAGATTAGGAAGGAACTTTTTATAGCTCAGCTCTATCGTTCGATCTAGATCAAAAAAGAAAGGAAACAATCCTAACTGCCCTGTAGTCTCCTGCTTATAAGTGTGGCATGCTACACACCCATAAATAAGACTCTACTAGACACGGCTCATAGACATCCCTAGGACAGACCTGCTGTGATATCATTTTATTAAACCCAAAAACTCCAGAGGGCATGACCGACACCCGGCTTGACTCACCGAGCATCACGTGGCATGCTTACATGCATAATTTATATCTCCAAACTATACTATGGTACCCGCCACCTACAAACAAAAAAAAGGCCCAACATGACAGTAGACATATGCATACACACACACACACACACACACACACATATATATATAGACACCTGTACATACGCGAGCCGACAAGGCCAAAGCTATCCTCATACATATAACATATGACCAGCAAGGTCAGAACAATGACATCATAACTCCACTAGGGCCGACAAGGCCAGACATGACATACACATACCTACATCTGTCTATGAGCCTGTAAGAGTGAACGTGTGACATACTAGTCGGGATAGGGCCCCGCTATACCCGTAAGACATAATGAATAGATATTATATATGTCGTATGTATACTCAACCTATGCAAGTCCGAAGGAATAGGGCTTACCGACCATACACTGACTGTATCATCCGACTAAGGGCCTCCGAGATACTTTGCCATGACCTACAGTACGAAATGCAGTGTCCCGTGAAATGGGACGTTAATATGGATAAAAGTATTGAGTATGTAAGGCATGAATACATGAATAAAAGTAAGTAATGAATTGAAGGAATATTAATGTTACACCTTGAAAATTTTCCCGTGAACGTACAGTGGATAGGCTAACAAAGGGCATAGTGTATACGATGTTTTAATAAGAAGGGAACGACGTTTGACAACCCTAAATAAGGTTCCAAAGGCAATTTCAATAAGAGAAAGGTTATGATCTATAATGACTAACTATAGGTTCTGAGAATGTGGAAAAATCACAGGTTTGCACTTTGGCCAGTTGGTCGTAAAATGAGATACGGACCGTAAAGTGGTATATGGCCCGTAAACTGCCATGTCGTATTTCAACTTCCAAAGCTTCAACTTTCTGTCAAATGTTCAAATGGTTAAATACGACTTGGAATACAGACCGTAAATTGAAATACGGCCCGTAAACTGCGATCGTAAATCACCATGATCCCCAACATACTTTCTAGTTCTGTTATGCTTAAATACGCCCATAGAATACGGGACCGTAAACTGAAATACGGCCCGTAAATTGGGTTTACGACCACTGTGCACTTTCGACGACTGTTCATTTCAAATCAGATTTTGGGTTATTAAAAAGGGGACCAAGGTTATTATTTCATTTCCACACATCACCCCTTCTCTCTAAAACATCTCTCTACATTTATTCCACAAGAATTCAAGGATTATTAATGATCAACAACATAAACTAAGTGAATCAAGAGTAAGAAAACCCATCAAAGCTCATTCAAGTCAAAAATTCCCAATGGAGATAAACTAGGGTTTTTGCTGAAGTGGAGTATTATCAACCAAGGCTTGTTCCTACAACATATAAGGTAAGATTCATGGTATTTCTATGTTGTTTATAGTATTTAAGAGTTGAAATACTTGGGTTGTAGAAAGGTATGGAAAAATGGGTCATGAATGTGGAATAGTGTCATTTTGAGAAATAGTTTGAATTGAGTTATGAGTCTTGATGTATTGTGATATAAATGTGTTATAAATGATGTTCAGAACATGAGATGAGAAATGTACGTGAATGGGCATAGTCGTGTGTGATAGCCATGGATATGGGTGATTGAAGGTAAACTAGGAAATATGGGTAAGGTGGGTGAATAATGACTAATGTTATGGTATTGTGAATGTATTATTGACGTTTAGGAGTTGATTTAAGTTATGGAGGAATGTCGTATAAACAAAGGAGATGTTGTCCGATTTTCTCTAGTTTTAGTCATATATGCTAGCTATCGATTCTAATATGAGCATGCACTTCAATGGAGGTAGAAACGCTAGAATTGGAGGAGAACGCGCAAGAGTAGAATAGTTGAACGGAAAAGGTATGTAAGGCTAACCCTTCTTTCATAACGCATGTTTCTTTGGCCAACGTCTAAATCTTCTATGAGACTATGATATCCTTCAAATGATTTGATCTTCCGAGCTAGTAGGCTCACGATTCTTGATGCGCTACGATAGTACTAAGTTCCTCGTATGACGAGTAGGCCTATTGAGGTAGATGAGATGAATGACGATAATAGTGATAATGATATTGATGACGACTATAATGGTAATAGTGATGACAATAACGATGACGATTATGATAATGATGCTAATAGTGAAGATGCTTATGAGCTATTATGCGTATGTATCTATGTATGACTATTATGGGACCCCGAGCTTGTGAGGCCGGGTAAGGTATGTTAATAAGTATATATATGATTATGTAATGCGCGCACACCTCTACAGATGGTACGGATAACCCTGACGCCTTGGTAGGGCCAGGTAGATGTAACCCTGAAGCCTTGGTAGGGCCAGGTATGAGTAACCTTGAGCCTTGGTTGGCCAAGTATGTATGAAAGACCGATCCTGCGTGGTCGGGTATGTTATGTAAACGATATGTATGTGGTATGATTATGTATATGCTACGAATATGAATATGATACGATATGAATGTGAATAAAGGTATGTATACGAACACGAGTACTTGTATGCATACATATATTGATGTATGAACACAAATACGTGTTAGAATGGAAGGTTCTACGAAAGGCAAGTAAGTGCCTATGACGATGATATTACCATCTCCCCTCTTGTGCTATTTCTCATGTTGCTTATTATGCTTCTATATTGATATTGATCATGCTTTACATACTCAGTACATTCTTCGTACTGACGTCCTTTTGTTTGTGGACGCTGCGTCATGCCCGCAGGTGCACAGGGAGACAGGCTTGATCCATAGTCACATTCTCAGAGACTACATAGCAGAGCTCCATTTCATTCGGAGCCATAGCTTTTGGGTACTTATTTTTTTTTGTACATAATTACGGGCATAGCGGGGTCCTGTCCCGCCTATATGATATGTTATACCCTTCTTAGAGGCTCGTAGACACGTGTATATGGTTAGATATGTCTAGACTTGTCGGCCTACATTTTGTATATCATTTTGAAAGCCTTGTCGGCTCATGTACTTTGACGTGGTATAGATGCCTTCGATAATATAAAAGTGTTTCCGTTCTATGGGACTGGTATGAATGATGAATAGAAATGTATATTTAATTATGTGGCTCACCTAGATGTAAGTATAAGTGTAAGCCAAGGGGTCCCCGGGTGGGCTAGCACCGGGCGCTTGTCGCGGCCCTCTAGATGGGTCGTGCTAAAAGTGGTATCAGAGAAGTTCAGTCCTACGGTGTGTCTACGAGCCGTGTCTAGTAGAGTCTTGCTTATGGGTGTGTTGCACGCCACACTTGTAAACAAGAAGCTGCGGACATTTTAGCAATAAATAACCTTCCTTCTTCATAAGAATCATGCGATAGAGCTATGATATAAGAAATTCTTGTTCCTTAATCGTGTGTTGTGTATTTCAGAAATGCCTGTAAAGAGAAAGGCTACAGCAGCCCAAAAGGGCAAGACGGTGGTAGAAAAGCGGGCTGAAAGAGCACTGCCACCGGTAGTAGAGGAAAGTGAGTCCCAGAGTGCAGCTCAATCCCAGTCCTCCCATTCAGTACCTATATTAGAGGAGCGTGAGGGAGCCTCAGCCCCAGCTCCAGCACCTCCAGCTCCTCTACCGGATGCTTCAGGCCAAGATGTGAAAGAGGCTATACATTTGCTTACTCAATTGGTTGCTGCTCAGACTCAGTGGCAAAGTACAGGGCAAGGTGACAGGGCTGTTAGTGCAAGAGCCCGTGATTTCATTACTTTGAAACCTCCGGAATTCTTTGGGTCAAACCCAGAGGAGGACCCTCAGGACTTCATTGATGGTATGTTGAGGACGCTTCGACTGATACATGCTTCGGACACCGAATCGGTGGAGTTAGCGTCGTATAGATTGAGAGATGTCTCGATCCAATGGTACACGGTTTGGATGGCTTCACGGGGGGCCAATGCACCTCCCCCGGTATGGAAAGAGTTTGTTGATGATTTCCTCCGACATTATATGCCTCCAGAAGTTCGGCGAGCTAGAGCCGAGAAGTTCTTAAATTTGAGGCAAGGTAGCATGAGTGCTCTAGAGTATAGTCTCCGCTTCAATTCCTTGGCTAGGTATGCTTCGGCCATGGTAGCGGATATGGGTGATAGAGTACACTGATTTGTGAAGGGCCTAGGGCCACATTTGATGGATAGGTGCTTGATTGCGTCCCTTCAGGACAATATGGACATTGCACGCATTCAGGCTCATGCTCAGAACTTAGAAGAAAGTTTACAACAGCAGAGAAGTGAACGCGAGCAGGATAGGGGTCTTAGTAAGAGGGCTAGATCTTCAGGTCTGATGAGTGAGTTCAGAGTTGGGCACAGACAACAGATTTCCAGGCACTCAGGATATTCTATGACTAGTGCACCTCCACGGTTTACCGGCCAGAGATTCGATAGATCTACTCGTTCCGGGCCGAGTTATAGTTATTCGGGTCTCAGTTTAGAGAAGATTCGGGTCAGGCAAGGCCACCCGCACTACGATGTTCCCAGTGTGGGAAGATGCATTGGGGTCAAGGCCGATTGGGTTCAGATATTTCCTATTCATGTGGTCGACCAGGCCATATCATGCGTGATTGCCCCTCAGTTCATGGTAGAGGTAGGACCCAGCCTTCAGGGTTGGTAGCCGGATCTTCAGCGTCTGTACGCCCTATGGGGCTAGGTTCACATGCGCCAGTCGGCCATGATAGAGGCAGAGGGAGAGTTCCCAGTTCAAGCGGTCCTCAGCACCGTGTTTATGCTTTGGCTGGACGCCAAGACCTTGAGTCTTCTCCTAACGTGGTTACAGGTATATTATCGGTATTTTCTCATAATGTATATGCTTTGATTGATCCGGGCTCCACATTGTCATATGTTACTCCGTATGTTGCGGGTCGATTTAGAGTCGAACTGGAGTCGATTAGACCTTTTGAGGTGTCTACACCCGTTGGTGAATCAGTAATAGCTAGCCGAGTATATAGGAACTGTGTAATTGTGATTTGTGATCGTCGTACCATGATCGACTTACACGAGTTAGAAATGGTGGAGTTTGATGTTATTATGGGCATAGATTGGTTGGCTTCTTGTTATGCCAATGTTGATTGTAGAATGAAAATGGTTCGTTTCCAATTCCCAGGAGAACCAGTTTTAGAATGGAAAAGGAATACGGCGTCACCAAAAGGTAGGTTTATTTCCTATCTAAAGGCAAAGAAAATGATCACAAAAGGCTGTATCTACCATCTAGTCCGGGTTAAAGATGTAGAAGCTCAGTCGCCGACTCTTCAGTCAGTTCCCCTAGTAAATGAATTTCCGAATGTGTTCCCGGAAGAGCTTCCAGGCCTCCCTCCCGAGCGGGAGATTGATTTTCCCATTGATGTGTTGCCAGGCACTAAGCCTATATCCATTCCTCCTTATAGAATGGCCCCCGCAGAATTGAAAGAGTTGAAGGAGCAATTGAAAGACTTGCTTGATAAGGGCTTTATTAGGCCTAGTTCATCCCCATGGGGAGCATCCGTATTGTTTGTCCGAAAGAAAGATGGCTCCTTGAGAATATGCATTGATTATCGGCAATTGAATAGGGTGACGATTAAGAACAAGTTTCCTCTTCCGAGGATTGATGATTTATTTGATCAATTGCAAGGTGCCAAGTAGTTTTCAAATATTGATTTGAGATCCGGATATCACCAGGTGAGAGGTACGGAGAAAGTTATCCCTAAGACGGCCTTCAGAACAAGATATGGTCATTTTGAGTTTCGGGTGATGTCATTTGGGCTAACTAATGCGCCGGTGGTATTTATGGATTTGATGAACAATGTGTTCAGGCCCTTCCTAGATTTATTCGTGGTCGTATTTATCGACGACATCTTGGTATATTCTAGATCCGAGGCAGAACATGAGGATCATTTGCGTACTGTCCTCGGAGTTCTTCGAGCTCGAGCGTTGTTTGGAAAGTTTTCCAAATGTGAGTTTTGGTTGAACTCAGTGGCATTTATGGGGCACATTGTTTCCGCCGATGGTATTCGAGTAGATACTCAAAAGATTGAGGCCGCGAAGACTTGGCCAAGGCCCACAACTCCTATGGAGGTTCGTAGCTTTCTGGGCTTAGCAGGTTATTACAGGAGATTTGTTGAAGGTTTTTCTTCTATTTCTGCCCCGCTCACAAAGTTGACCCAGAAATTAGTAACGTTTCAATGGACAGATGCTTGTGAACATATCTTCCAAGAGTTAAAAGGTAGATTGACTTCCGCCCCAGTCTTGACACTTCCAGAAGGATTGGAAGGATATGATGTTTATTGTGATGCTTCAGGTTTTGGGCTAGGCTGTGTATTGATGCAACACGGTAAAGTAATTGCGTATGCTTCAAGGCAATTGCGGAAACATGAGCAGAATTATCCAACTCATGATCTCGAATTAGCCGCGGTTATTCATGCGTTAAAGATATGGAGACATTATTTATATGGTGTCCATGTGGATATTTATACAGATCATAAGAGTCTTCAGTATATCTTCAAGCAAAAAGAGTTGAATTTGCGGCAACGACGATGGTTGGAGTTGTTAAAAGACTACGATGTCGATATCATGTATCACCCCGGGAAGGCGAATGTCGTGGCCGATGCCCTTAGCCGCAGATCTATGGGAAGTTTGCGCGATGTACGACCAGAGAAAAGAGAAATGGCTCGTGAGCTCCAGCAATTAGCTAGCCTAGGAGTTCGAGTAGTGGACTCAGGTAGCAGGGAAACTACTATTCAGAATTCAGCAGTCTCGTCGCTAGTAGCAGAAGTGAAGAAGCGATAATAAGAAGATTCCATGCTAATACATTACAGGGATACACTCCCTCGGAAAGAAGGGTCATCATTTGAGCTTTCGGAAGATGGAGTTTTTCGATGTCGAGGCAGATTATGTGTTCCCGATGTGGCAGGGTTACGCCACCAGGTATTGAAAGAAGCTCATTGTTCCCGTTATTCTGTTCACCCCGGAGCGACGAAAATGTATCATGACCTTAAGTCTATATATTGGAGGAATGGAATGAAGAAGGATGTAGCGGAATTCGTAGTTCAATGTCCCAATTTTCAACAAGTGAAAATCGAGTATCAAAAGTTGGGTGGATTGTTGCAAGCCATAGAAATCACAACTTGGAAGTAGGAAGTGATTAACATGGACTTCATTTCAGGCTTACCCCGTTCTCGACGTAAGTATGACTCCATATGGGTGATTGTGGATAGACTCACCAACTTAGCTCACTTCTTACTAGTCAGAATGACGTATGTGGCAGAAGATTATGCAAAGCTTTATCTTAAGGAGATAGTAGGACTTCATGGTGTTCCAGTATCTATTATCTCAGATACAGGGATTAGTTTACAGCCAATTTTTGGAAGTCTTTCCAAGAGGGTTTAGGGACCCAAGTGAGCCTTAGCACGACATTTCACCCGCAGACCGATGGGCAAGCGGAGCGCACCATTCATACTCTTGAAGATATGTTACAGGCATGTATGATAGATTTTGGAGGAAATTGGGATGACCATTTGCCACTCATTGAATTTGCTTACAATAATAGTTACCATTCTAGCATTCAAATGGCACCGCATGAAGCTTTATATGGGCGAAAGTGTAGATCCCCAATTGGGTGGTTCGAGAAAGGAGAAACTAAACTGATAGGGCCAGACTTGGTCCAGCAAGCTATAGAGAAAGTCAAGCTCATACAAGATCGGTTGTTAGTAGCCCAAAGTCGTCAAAAGTCCTATGCGGATAATCGTCGAAGAGACTTAGAGTTTCAAGTTAAAGATTGGGTATTCTTCAAAGTGTCACCAATGAAGGGTGTAATGAGATTTCGCAAAAAGGGGAAGCTTAGTCCCCGATACATTGGGCCCTATGAGGTTGTACGAAAGATAGGCAAGGTGGCCAACGAGCTAGATTTACCTCCGGATTTGGAGTCAGTCCATCCAGTTTTTCATGTTTCGATGCTTCGGAAATGTGTTGGAGATCCTACTACAATCGTGCCAATAAGTGATGTGCAGGTGACAGAAAAGTTGACTTATGAAGAAGTGCCCATTGCCATACTAGATAGGCAAGTACGGAGGCTTAGAAACAAAGAGGTGGCCTCAGTTAAGGTTTTATAGAGAGGCAGTAAGCGTGAAGAAATGACATGGGAAGCGGAAGAAAGTATGCGATCCAGATACCCGGATTTATTTCAGCCCTTGGAAGAGATCCAAGATGAGACGTCAAGATTATAAGGTATGTATGTTTTCCTTTTATGCTTTTGGGTCGTGTGTGGCCATAGACATGTTGATATTGTGATGTATCCCGGTGAGGCGATGATATTATTGGTTGTTGTGGCAGGTTGGTAGTGCCAAATTACAGGGGAAACTCTGGCGAAATTTTCGCAGGATCCCGAGTGTTTAACATTCGAGGACGAATATTCCAAAGGGGGAAGAATGTTACACCTTGAAAATTTTCCCGCGAACGTACAGTGGATAGGCTAACAAAGGGCATAGCATATACGATGTTTTAATAAGAAGGGAACGACGTTTGACAACCCTAAATAAGGTTCCAAAGGAAATTGCAATAAGAGATAGGTTATGATCCATAATGACTAACTATAGGTTCTGAGAATGTGGAAAAGTCACAGGTTTGCACTTTGGCCAGTTGGTCGTAAAATGAAATACGGACCGTAACGTGGTATACGGCGCGTAAACTGCCATGTCGTATTTCAACTTCCAAAGCTTCAACTTTCTGTCAAATGTTCAAATGGTTAAATACGACTTGGAATAAGGACCGTAAATTGAAATACGGCCCGTAAACTGCGATCGTAAATCACCATGATCCCCAGCATACTTTCTGGTTCTGTTAAGCTTAAATACGCCCACAGAATACGGACTGTAAACTGAAATACGGCCCGTAAACTGGGTTTACGACCACTGTGCACTTTCGACGACTGTTCATTTCAAATCAGATTTTGGGTTATTTAAACGGGGACCAAGGTTATTATTTCATTTCCACACTTCACCCCTTCTCTCTAAAACGTCTCTCTACATTTATTCCACAAGAATTCAAGGATTATTAATGATCAACAACATAAACTAAGTGAATCAAGAGTAAGAAAACCCATCAAAGCTCATTCAAGTCAAGAAATCCCAATGGAGATAAACTAGGGTTTTTGCTCAAGTGGAGTATTATCAACGAAGGCTTGTTCCTACGACATCTAAGGTAAGATTCATGGTATTTCTATGTTGTTTAAGGTATTTAAGAGTTGAAATACTTGGGTTGTAGAAAGGTATGGAAAAATGGGTCATGAATGTGGAATAGTGTCATTTTGAAAAATAGTTTGAATTGAGTTATGAGTCTTGATGTATTGTGATGTAAATGTTTTATAAATGATGTTGAGAATATGAGATGAGCAATGTACGTGAATGGGCATAGTCGTGTGTTATAGCCATGGATATGGGTGATTAAAGGTAAACTAGGAAATGTGGGTAAGGTGGGTGAATAATGACTAATGTTATGGTATTGTGAATGTATTATTGACGTTTAGGAGTTGATATACATTATGGAGGAATGTCGTATAAGAAAAGGAGATGCTTTCCGATTTTCTCTAGTTTTAGTCATATATGCTAGCTATCGATTCTAATATGAGTATGCACTTCAATGAAGGTAGAAACGCTAGCATCGGAGGATAACGCGCAAGTGTAGAATAGTTGAACGGAAAAGGTATGTAAGGCTAACCCTTCTTTCATATGGCATGTTTCTTTGGCTAACGTCTAAATCTTCTATGAGACTATGATATCCTTCAAATGATTTGATCTTCCGAGCAAGTAGGCCCACGATTCTTGATATGCTACGATTGTACTAAGTTCCTCGTATGACGAGTAGGCCTATTGAGCTAGATGAGATGAATGACGATAATAGTGATAATGATATTGATGACGACTATAATGGTAATAGTGATGACGATAACAATGATGATTAGGATAATGATGCTAATAGTGAAGATGCTTATGAGCTATTATGCGTATGTATCTATGTATGACTATTATGGGACCCCGAGCTTGTGAGGCCGGGTAAGGTATGTAAATAAGTATGTATATGATTACGTAACGCGTGCACACCTCTGCAGATGGTACGGATAACCCTGACGCCTTGGTAGGGCCTGGTAGATGTAAACCTGAAGCCTTGGTAGGGCCAGGTATGAGTAACCTTGAGCCTTGGTTGGCCAAGTATGTATGAAACACCGATCCTGCGTGGTCGGGTATGTTATGTAAACGATATGTATGTGGTATGATTATGTATATGATACGAATACGAATATGATACGATATGAATGTGAATAAAGGTATGTATACGAACACGAGTATTAGTATGGATACAGATATTGATGTATGAACACAAATACGCATTAGAATGGAAGGTTTTACGAAAGGCAAGTAAATGCCTATGACGATGATATTACTTACCATCTCCCATCTTGTGCTATTTCTCATGTTTCTTATAATTCTTCTATATTGATATTGATCATGCTTTACATACTTAGTACATTCTTCGTACTGACGTCCTTTTGTTTGTGGACGCTGCGTCATGCCCGCAGGTGCATAGGGATACAGGCTTGATCCATAGTCACATTCTCAGAGACTACATAGCAGAGCTCCATTTCATTCGGATCCATAGCTTTTGGGTACTTATTCTTTTGTGTACATAATTACGGGCATAGCGGGGTCCTGTCCCGCCTATATGATATGTTATACTCTTCTTAGAGGCTCGTAGACACGTGTATATGGTTAGATATGTCTGGCCTTGTCGGTCTACATTTTGTATATCATTTTGATAGCCCTGTCGGCTCATGTACATTGACGTGGTATAGATGCCTTCGATTATATAAAAGCGTTACCGTCCTATGGGACTGGTATGAATGATGAATAGAAATGTATGTTTAATTATGTGGCTCACCTAGATGTAAGTATAAGTGTAAGCCAAGGGGTGCTCGGGTGGGCTAGTATCGGGCGCTCGTCGCGGCCCTCTAGACGGGTCCTGACAATTAACCACCTGGGACATCTGAGGACATACAATATGCAATGCATGCGTTAGAAAAATCATTTGCAAATATACATTTATATACTAGCATCATCATCATCATCATCATGTCATCATCGTATCATCATCATATCATCATCATCCTGCGTCCGAGGAAATATCATCATAACACGCCCAATTGCGGTGGTGTACATAGCTACGTGCCTACCCGACCGACTATAGCATGGCGCGGTGTATTAAAATAATGAATACATATATATGCAATGCATGAGGAACTGATAGAAATGACATCTGGGCCTTTCGAAGTTACGTAAGGTCGATAACCTCCGAATAAAGTTATGGAAACTCATATCAACATCAAGAAACCATTTAGTGAAGGTAAATTATCATAACCAGAACCAATCAAATAACTAAGACATTAAAATTGAAGTACAAAGCATAGGAATGGAGTGAATTGCTATGGAACGCTCGCGTTCATGTTCTAGTTGGATTTGTTCCAAAGAAAGAAGGAAACGAACACCTTACATATATTGTTTGCCTTCTAGTCAATACCATCAATAGTAGCTCGTCTCATGCCTTATCCTATAATAAAAATAACGGTTCTCGTTAGGCCAAGAAGTACTTGGTATATGAGTATATCAAGGTAGTATAATCGTCTTATAATGACTCGGAAAACATTTCTCCTATTTATCTTACATTCTCCATATTTAACACAACTACAACCATAGTAAATTCTTGCCACAACATAACTTATAAAATTACCAAGCAGTCCATACAACAAAAACAATATCAAAATACGATTTCCCGCTACTAATTCCGTATTTCTCATCTCACAATTTAGCTACGACCTGGACGAACTTAAACATATCTAGTAGAGGATAATTCTTACCTTATGTGCCACGAACTACACTTCTTCCATCTTACTTCAATTTGAAGAAATCCCACATACAATAACACCACAAAACGGAATAACGAGATTGAAGTGGTGCGCAAAACCCGCATGTTGTTCTTGAGAAGAATTACACCTTGCTTCTTGAAATAAAAGGATGTTGTGATGAACAAATGTAAATTATGCTGCTGCATAGCTATAATTCTTCGTTGAAGGGGTTCTACCTATATTACTTATAAAATTGTCAACAATCTAAGTGAAATACTCCCTTAAGGTGATATGATATGATATGATATATATATATATATATATATATATATATAAACATTCCCGCATGTATATAAATTATATAGGAAAGCTTGAGGTCATCCTTTCCCTTTATGGTTGTAGTGCCCACTTCCTCTATTATTAATAATCACATTTCCCATTAAAAGATGCCACCGCATACCTTGTAGTAAATAGTCACTTTGTCCCTTTCTTCCCTTGATGTCATGTGTAAAAGGTGTTTCCACCTAACAACTACACATTAGGTTATTATTTCATTTGTGTTATAAATCATTTTTCAAGTTGTATTTTGGATGTATTATTAATAATTATACAACTAGAAGTGTATATTGTACCACTTGACTTAAAGTGATAAAGACAACTTGCAAGTGCAAGTTGTATCTTAGTTGTACTAAGTTGTGTTCAAGTTGTAGAGTAACTTGTACAAGTTGTATATGTTGTAGGTTTAGAGGAAAAACTCTTCTATAAATAGGGAGCTTTGTTTCTCATTTGTAACATCAGGAAAAGTAATAACACAATCTCTCCCTCCTCTCTACAAAGTTATTGATTTGCTTCTCATTTTTTTGCAATTATATATAGTTTCATAACACGTTATCAACACAAGCCTCTACCAGTGAGTTAGATTCCAATAATCCAAAATTGACGAGTTGTTTTGGGAATGCTATTGATCGGTACTCTCTCTCCACGAAAGCCTGTGCCGAGAGAAGGTTTGAACTTTGAATTTATAATTTATTTGCTCACCTTAAAATGTAAGTATTTTTCTATCGCCTAAATTTATTATTGTATACCTCGAATCAAGTCTAGCAGGGGTTATTGCTTATATTACTACAATTCAAGGAATTAAATATTTTCCATAATCCCGTAGAATTAGCAAGAAATATATGGCCACCAGTACTGGAAATATTTCATAATTATTTTCTATTATGACTAAATTATATTTACTCTTATAACCACCAAAAGTGGTAATATTGCCATATGCTTATTGTGATTACAACTGAGATATATTAAAGATGTGTATGCCTCAATTTGCTCATGAAGTAGCAATATCTTAAAAGAGATTCTAAGTTATCATATTTTCATATGCTTAAGGCGTGTTCAAATATGTTCCATTCCTGAAGAATGAGTACTCTTGAAAAATGTTACAACTACAGATCCGTTCCCTGAAGTGAATGAGACAATATTTGGTAAAAACTTATAAATACGGACATGCTCTTGCTTGTGAAGACATCACGACTCATCTCCGTAAGAGGTAGAATAATTGAGTAGAAATATTCTGAATATTCTATGTTTTACTCTCGAAGCAGTACACCAAAAATTTTCTTCCGAAGTTTCACACCCCAATTCTGATAGGGCATGATGGGCACCCGACCCTTACTTAGAGCCGAGCGAACCCGCTGGTTCTCGTTATACTCATAATCTTACTGGACTCTTAATCATGTAATGACATGCATAATGAAAGCTTTTCAAAACATTCTTTTTGTCTTTATTAAATCAAGTAAAATCTGTAATAATATGAATCCGTAAAGTAATGCAAAATGATATGTCGGCTTACATAGCCGCTTACGAGACTGACATATTGTATACATGACTCTGTCTGCAAAAGTCTCTAATGTAGAACATGATATCAAAACATAACTTGGGACAGGGCCCCAACAAACCCATAATGCATCTGACTCAAATCATACATAAATACTCTGACTCGGCCATACTCCGAATGAAATGGAGTTTACCAATCTAGCTAATAGCCCGAGAATACCCTATAGTCAGTCTCCTGTATAATCTTTCCTACAAACCAATCTAGGGCTGTATGGCATGAACACAGTGCCCCCAGGCAAAGGGACGTCAGTACGAATAATGTACTGAATATGTAAGGCATAAGAACATCAAGTACAGATGAATCATGAAAACCAGTCTCAATATTTGAATTCATCTATGGCTAACATCTGAGAATATCTGCGTAACTCCATATGACTGAATCTGACTCTGTGGCGTATGATAGGCGTAGGTTATAATATAACTAATAGTGCGGTGGAACGTACAGCCCGATCCATATATAATATAACAGTGCTGAGGAACGTAAGGCTCGATCGATATATAATATGATAGTGCCGAGGAACGTACGGCTTGATCCATATATAATATAATATATATAAATGCATGTAAGACTCGAAAAAGGATACTCTGAACTCCTCTGGTGACATAAGAAGCTAGTATGGTAAGTCTCTGGGAGTTATTGACATAAAACATAGGAGGCCAACGATACAAATATATCTACGCTATCTAAGAATAGAGTCTTTGGAACTCGCTTGCTCATTGTGTTCGTTCATATGATAAGGATCATGCCAAAATGAAAGAAAGGGATAGCCTTAACATACCTTGTCCGCTTCTTAAGCTAACCATAACTTAGGTCTTGGGCTTCACCAATCTACAAACAATACCAAATATGCGAATAATCAAATTAAGATACTCTTTCAAACCAATCCTTAATTGCATAGGAATCTAACGATATTAGGGAAACATCTTCCCTAAAACTTAATAATCCTCGTGATTCCAACTTAGCCAAAATATCAATCACAATACCAAAAACAATATCAACAAATACATATCCAAATAGAATCAAATCCATTCTTAAATCACTTCCAAAACAACCCAATATACAATCGTATACCAATGCTTGTATACACTTCTTTATTTTCTTATATACATAGTATAACAGCAACAAAAAAAAAATAACAACTACAACTACAACCAATCCCCCATGATATTCTAGCCCACAAAATATCTCATAACAATTACCAAATAGCCCACACGGTAACACTAACAATTTATTCGATTTTTGATATAAATTTCGTATTTCTTTCATCTAGCAATGTAGATATGACTTGGACAAATCAAATACATCTAGGAGAGAGGATTTCTTACCTTATATGCCAAGAAATGATCTTCTTCCACTTTACTTCCCTTCGAAGAAAGCCCAAATTGAACAAGACAACAAAATGGAACAACAAGATCGAAACGGTGAGCAAAACCCGTGTTTTGTTTTTTTGAGAAATGAAAATATATGATGCGTTCTCTTACGAAGAAACCATGTTGCCTCTATGGAAAGAAAAACGTTCCTACTATATCTATATAACTTTGCTGAATCAATTATGGTCATACTATATTCTTTGGATCTATTCCAAAGTGATTAGTAGGAAATTCAAGAGAAGATGTAAGCTTGACACCTTTAGCCACTTTCCACGTGCCAAATTTTGAACTTAAGTGTAACAACCTCAATTTTAATGGGGGGTTAATTTATAATTTATCAAAAGGGAATTAAGTATTATTGAAAAGAAAAGGAAAAGAAATAAATGGGCCAAGCCCAAAAAGGGGGAAAAAAAAACAAAAGGAGTTTAAAGTCTGATGGTCTAAACGTGAGGAACAAAAATAAGAAAACAGAGATAGAACGCAAAAAGGGAAACGCAGTGCAAGAAAAGAAAAGAAGGGAAGAAAAAGAGGGAAGAAAAATAAGGATTTTCAACCCAAATCATCAAGGTAATGCCTCTGATCTTTTATTTAAGTTTATTATGTAATTATGGGTGAATTTTTATGGTGAAAACATGGGGAAATTTTGAGGAATTGAGAAAGTTTAGCCCTGAGTTCTTCAACCTAAATTATTGATTTGAAGGGGCAAACAACATCAAATTTTAGACTTCTATATATTGTTGGAATTGTCTTGTCGAAAGCTTTCCTAAAACATATGTCTTGTCGGGTTTTGAACACATTGACCAGAGGGCGTTTTCGTCCTTTAAAATTTGACTTTAACCGTTTAAGCCTCCAAAAATATAGAAGTGGTTTACCCTAAGGGTTTTGACCATTCTAAATCCGTTTTTGTGTAGTTTGATGCAATCCGGAGACTCGAGAACGCGGTTTTGATTTATTGGGAAGTGTGCTTGAATTGTGAATTTGTGGTAAGTGAGACTTTAAGCTTTGAGTACTTGCTTTTCAAAACCCATTTTAAAAATATGTTTTGTCTGCCTGGTCCATGTGTTGGGGCGAGCGTGTGCTTGGCAGAATCGGTGGTCCTTAAGGCCAACCGCATATACTTTATTTTCAAATAATCCAAAAATCTCTTTATAAATTATTTTGTGATGTGATATAGCTGTGAGCCATGATATTGGGGCATTGTGTATGCTTCCCTTAGCATTGTGTATGCTTCTTGATTATATTGGGGCATTGTGTATGCTTCCCTTAGCATTGTGTATGCTTCTGGATGATATTGGGGCATTGTGTATGCTTCCCTTAGCATTGTATATGTTTCCTGACATATTTGGCACATTGTGTATGTTGCCGTGGATTCATAGTGTTGACTAATTCTTTAACTGCCACTTATGACGGTTCGTAGTGTAAATTGTGTTGAGATATATAATATATTTTATAAACAATGGTTTGGACCTTGGTTGCTATTATATAATGATATATTTATGAGCATAATATTTTTGTGCTTGTTGTGTGTTTGTATTTTCTAACACTTGTTCCAGGGGTATTTAAAGTGGCAGGTCGAGGATCTTACTGGGTTATATTTACGTATAGCTCACTCCTTACCTGAATGTCCATGCAGATACTATTGGTGACGACGAAGCTAGTAGCTCACGAGTTTGCTAGAGTTGATCTATTGGTTGAGGTGAGCCGCCGCTTTGTTCGTGGAGGCCACCAAAAGTGTCTTTATCATTTATTTATTAATGTTTTTTTTTCTTTTGGGATTTAAAACCCAAGACTTTTGTAATTCTCTTAGATGCTCCATGGTCTAGTGTGGGATTTAGGCAAGAGTATTTGGTTAATATTTTGAGACACTAATTATCCACAATTTATTATTATATTATTTGAGTGCTTATTTAATTTGGTTAATGCTGCAAAATTATGATTAAGATATGAAAATGTGGTTCGCCTTGCCGGTGGTGTGTGCTGGGTGCCAATCACGTCTAGGGGGTATTTTGGGACGTGACAAAGTTGGTATCAGAGCTTAGGCTTTAAGTCCCGGGTCCATGGAGCAGTGTTTAGTAGAGTCTTGTTCATCAGTATGTAGGCGCCCGTACTTATGACCTTGAGGCTACTGAACATCTAGGATGGTTCCCCTTCTTTCATTCCTTATTAGTGCGTTGAGTTGAATCTAGTCTATTGTTGTAATACTTATTCCGCAGACGGCTGGGACATGCATATCCTCCTCTGCTAGATGTCACGGTTGATTCAAAAGTTTTTTTTTTAACATCATATGTGCAACTGAGAGTGATACTGAGTACATGGAATGCTGTGTGCGTTGATTGTAGTTGAGATTGGACCGGTGTACACTTTGGGTTAGTTTTATTCACAAAGAAAATTCTGCCAAATATTTGTTTGAATGTTCAGGAGTTAGTGAAAATTTGAACGTTAAGAAATCATTGAATGAAAGGGTAGAGACTGCGGGTTCCCTAGTCATCAAAAAAAAAATAGTGGTCAAATGATATTAAAAAAAATGTGTAAGAGCGACCATCCAAATCTGGGGTTGTTGGTATAACTTTATATTATGAGTCTTATCGGTAAAGAGAAAGAAGGTAGCGGGAAAGTAAGAAGTGTAATTGCATACCCATGCCTAAGTTGTTGGGCTTTATGGTGAAAGATATTTTGAGGAAAGTGCTTAAATGGCTCTAAGATTAATGTCTCTTAAAGTGATTCACTATTATTAGTAACGTCGTGATGGTGATGTCATAAGTGTGACTGTGGCGTAATATTACATATCTTAAGTATATTAAGTATGAGCATGACAATGGCCCTATGAGATGCACAACTTGTTCGTGGAGTAGGTCCCTGGGTGAATTCCAGATTGTGAGCGAGAATAAGACTTAAGTATAAGAATTATTGAAACAAGATAGTAAGATGTTTAGCATGAAACTCAGTGTATAGTGGCTTGATTAGTTGTTGAAGGGAAAGACGTGGAATATTAAAGACTATCACGCACCAAGAAAATAAATGAACCTTAAAAGAAGTTGGAGTAAATAAGAAATGACATGATTGCCACAGATAACCAGTTCACACAGTTTTGTTAATATACGCTGTTTTCGATAAAGCACAAACTTGAGGAAGATGAGAAACACGTTAATGAGATGATAGTATAGATGAGGATAAAGAGAGAAGTTGATACTTCGATGTACCCTTTGTGATTTCGCGGTGGAGTCTACTATTATTGGCCGGTCTATCGAACATGTGTGGACACAGTTCAGAGTCATGATACGTTTATGTGCTGGGAAAAAAAAACATGGCGTTATTGACCTTGAGGTTATTTTTGATTCAGATTGAATAACTTCGTCTTTCCTTAAGCTTGATTGCCATAAAAAGACCGTTCCATTTTCCATTTCGATAGAGCCTAATATTGAGTTTGTAATGAGTTTAAAGGATGCAATTGGTATGTCCACGGACAAAGCAACCTCGTCGATAATATAGGTCGTATCTAACTTTAACTCGAGGCACCTGAGTTGAATAACTAACTAGTGGGTTAGTGTGAGTAGTTAATAAGTTTTTTAATATGAGTTGGTAATAAGTTTTTGACTATTCTTTCAGCGAACCTACTAATTATACCATATAATGGGGAGGTCGACTAAAACTTGGTATTGATATGCTGTCATTAATCTGGTATATTTTTATTTTTAATTATAGAATGACTGCAAAGTCAAAGGAAGTAAATTATAAGTTACAAGATTTCGTGATTGAGAGGTCACTATACCAAGTATAGAGCCCGGAGGTGCTTAATTTCTGTCTGTTGGGGAGAACATTGAATCTATGCAAATTTTTATCACTAAGAGAAAAATGACTTAATTTTTATCATATGATGGCCAAGTATCTTTTTGTCTTTTCCTAAATTACATGATATGTGGCTTCAGTTACAGGGTGTTATATGCTATTCTAAGATAGACTTGTGACCAGGATACGCTGAGTAGTAGGAGAAAGGGTTTGATAATCTAAAGACATGTACCAAGACTTATTTTGGTTACTGTAAATTTCTGGTGATATCTTTTGGGATAGAGAATGCATTAAAGATTGTCATGCACTAGAGGATTAGGGTATTCAAAAACGTTCCTTAGCTCTCTATTTGTTATGTTCATTAATGACATATACAAATATCTTCTCAGTCGATAGAAGCATATGTTGTGGTTGAAAAAGATGTCGGGATAATATTGATTAAACAACTGAGGTTAAAAGTGTGAATTTTAATTTTTACATCATGGCGTTATGAGCCTTGTGGTGTCTAGTAAAAGGATGGAAGGTTGATTTTAATACACACACTAAGGCTCTATCATGTGTTATGCTACAGTTGTTTTTGTTTGAACATGCACAGTTGATCGATACGAGAGTCTTGACCTTATTGGGGATTAGTAATAGTCTCTAAAGACGAGGCTACTTGATAGTGGAAAAAAAAGGGGGAACATTCTAATTAAAGAATTGAATGTGTGTACACCTATGGTGGTTGACTTAAGGAGATTTGTACTCGAAAAGATACAACGTTTATTATATTTATTACTTTTTAGATTCGCAAATATGCATTGGGGCCGCAGGAAGAGAGTTAAAATTGACAAAAGTTATTTGGGGTACATAAATATTGTTCTTGTGTTTAAATCGTTAATATATTAAATACGAGTGTTAGAGACTCGAAATTTTCGATGCATGGTTGTCTCCGATAAAAAGTAAAAATAGATCAATGTAGACTTTGTAGCTGGTCTATATGTTCATTCAGAAAATCATGATCGTAGCTTGGGTGATATTGATTGACTTAGCGAGATTGTGTACCTGATTTAAGCTGAACTATTTTTTTATATATCATACTAGCTTATATGGTGTTATGTGTCAGAGATAGTGCAATGGCATGAGATGTCAATATTGTCATGTGTGACAAGAGTAACAGTGCATGGAACGTTTATGTAGGAGCATGTGGATGTGTTCCAGCATCGCTATATGTGAAAGTGTTATGTAGGAGTGTATGGATGTGTTCCAACACCACGGTACATGTGAGAGATATATAGAAGCATAAGGATGTATTTCTAACATTGCTGTACGTGAGAGCATTATGTAGGAGTGCTTGGAGGTGTTTCAGCTCTATTGTATGTAAGATTAGTGGATATGTTTCGCCATAGGATCGTGGTTGTGGCACTTGGATTGTGCCATCCTTGGGTGCCTAGTCTTAACACTAGTCAGATGGATATTACCTGATAAATGGTTAATGATCAGTTGCTTTTGACCGTGCTCGTGTATGATAATAGTTTACTAATTCAGCATGCAGATCTTGTCATTTTAGATTTTATGTGGATGTTGGAGTCTTACTCTATCAGGTTGGTTGAACACTATAAGTCAGAGTTGTTAGGTCTATACTTAGATTAGCAAGCCTTGAAGAAAATTGCATTGAATGCGGGAACGATTTCGGATAGCATGGAGTAGACGAAAGTCTTATAGTGATAAATGAGATTGTGATTTGGAGCTTATGAAGGGAGTCTTTTGAAAGTTTTCAACATGAAATGAGTCATGGGATTCAATTGGAAGGGTAAGCAAAGTCCTAGGTAAATGTTGATTCTTGTTGGCTTTTGGATCGAATCAGGTTGGTGGCATATGGACTTGCTTTAGCTTTGTGATTGTCTGATGTTCATATCTTGTGTTTCACGTGTCCATACTTAGATGATATATTCATAATGATTGCCATGATTCAGTCCGGAAAAAAAAAAAGTGGAGCCAGATGAAAATTTGACTTACAAGGAAGGTTCAATATCTATTGCTAATAGACAAGTGTGACAATTGAGCTCGAGGAAGGTTGCTTAAGTGGAAGTATAGTGTGCAAATCATGTCTTTTGAGCCTTTATGAGAATATTGATGTCGTCCGCTAGTTGATTAGTTTGAACTCAAGAAAGTAAAGCTAATGTACAAAAAAACAAATTAGTGTGATATGCCTTGGATAAGGCCAATTTGAAGCAAAACACTTTAAATATAACTCAAAGCAGGTAAAGGCTTTTTCATTTAGTGATCGTGTGTTTATGGAAGTTTCTTTTGACACTAATGGTATTATGTGATATACTGAAAGAAGGATAAGTTGGGTGCAAGCATATCGCTGATAAGATTTTGGGCAACAGGTTGTGGTCGTAGCTAAGAGACTTGTTATGCTACAAGAGGTGCATGTTATATTATGCGCATACGTTCTGAGAGTACATTAATAGTCTGATCCATGTTATTGAGATTGAAATAGTGCCAGTAAATGAGAATCACGTTTTTAAAGTTGTTATTCTATATTTGAACATATGACTTTTTTAGCTATGGACAAAGAAGTATTTTGCGGTCAAAGTATTATAGTAGAACTATCTACAAGAAAAGACTACTTGAAAGTACAAGCAGGACACACGTAGTGAATATTCATATCCTGACACTTCCAAAAGGGTGTTGGACACGTTCGAGGACGAACGTTATTTTAAGTGGGAAAGAATGTAACAACCTCAATTTTAATGGGGGGTTAATTTATAATTTATCAAAAGGGAATTAAGTATTATTGAAAAGAAAAGGAAAAGAAAGAAATGGGCCAAGCCCAAAAAGGGGGGGGAAAAAAACAAAAGGAGTTTAAAGTCTGATGGTCTAAACGTGAGGAACAAAAATCAGAAAACAGAGATAGAACGCAAAAAGGGAAACGCAGTGCAAGAAAAGAAAAGAAGGGAAGAAAAAGAGGGGAGAAAAATAAGGATTTTCAACCCAAATCATCAAGGTAATGCCTCTGATCTTTTATTTAAGTTTATTATGTAATTATGGGTGAATTTTTATGGTGAAAACATGGGGAAATTTTGAGAAATTGAGAAAGTTTAGCCCTGAGTTCTTCAACCTAAATTATTGATTTGAAGGGGCAAACAACATCAAATTTTAGACTTCTATATATTGTTGGAATCGTCTTGTCGAAAGCTTCCCTAAAACATATGTCTTGTCGGGTTTTGAACACATTGATCAGAGGGCGTTTTCGTCCTTTAAAATTTGACTTTAACCGTTTAAGCCTCCAAAAATATAGAAGTGGTTTACCCTAAGGGTTTTGACCATTCTAAATCCGTTTTTGTGTAGTTTGAGGCAATCCGGAGACTCGAGAACGCAATTTTGATTTATTGGGAAGTGTGCTTGAATTGTGAATTTGAGGTAAGTGAGACTTTAAGCTTTGAGTACTTGCTTTTCAAAACCCATTTTAAAATTATGTTTTGTCTGCCTGGTCCATGTGTTGGGGCGAGCGTGTGCTTGGCAGAATCGGTGGTCCTTAAGGCCAACCGCATATACTTTATTTTCAAATAATCCAAAAATCTCTTTATAAATTATTTTGTGATGTGATATAGCTGTGAGCCATGATATTGGAGCATTGTGTATGCTTCCCTTAGCATTGTGTATGCTTCTTTATTATATTGGGGCATTGTGTATGCTTCCCTTAGCATTGTGTATGCTTCTTGATGATATTGGGGCATTGTGTATGCTTCCCTTAGCATTGTGTATGCTTCCTGACATAATTGGCACATTGTGTATATTGCCGTGGATTCATAGTGTTGACTAATTCTTTAACTGCCATTTATGACGGTTCGTAGTGTAAATTGTGTTGAGATATATAATATATTTTATAAACAATGGTTTGGACCTTGGTTTCTATTATACAATGATATATTTATGAGCATAATATTTTTGTGCTTGTTGTGTGTTTGTATTTTCTAACACTTGTTCTAGGGGTATTTAAAGTGGCGGGTCGAGGATCTTACTGGGTTATATTTACGTATAGCTCACTCCTTACCTGCATGTCCATGCAGATACTATTGGTGACGACGAAGCTAGTAGCTCACGAGTTTGCTAGAGTTGATCTATTGGTTGAGGTGAGCCGCCGCTTTGTTCGTGGAGGCCACCAAAAGTGTCTTTATCATTTATTTATTAATGTTTTTTTTTTCTTTTGGGATTTAAAAACCCAAGACTTTTGTAATTCTCTTAGATGCTCCATGGTCTAGTGTGGGATTTAGGCAAGAGTATTTGGTTAATATTTTGAGACACTAATTATCCACAATTTATTATTATATTATTTGAGTGCTTACTTAATTTGGTTAATGCTGCAAAATTATGATTAAGATATGAAAATGTGGTTCGCCTTGCCGGTGGTGTGTGCTGGGTGCCAATCACGTCTAGGGGGTATTTTGGGACGTGACATTAAGTTCTTTTGACTCATCCATTCCTTTTAAGACCAACTTAGTCCACGTATTGGCTTAATTAAATTTCAAGTGGCAGCCTGCCATAAGTACTTGTCCATTTAACTGCAATTAATACCATAATTACCTCATTACTCTCCCACTTTATGCCTACATTAAGCCAATTAATCATATCATTAATTCCTTGATCTCAATTAACTTAAAATATAATCATATTTAGCACATTTCGTATACTCACTATCATAATCATGTGATATTGCACTAGTCCATAGCCTCATTTGCCACACATGAAATATTATTTGCAATCATCGTCGTCACACTTTTTCGTCTTAAATCATTTCGGGACTTCATTCCTTGTATACACCGAGTTCTTGATGTTCATGCTTGAATATGACCAAATCCTTTGGCTCGGGTAAATTTTCTCATGTTGGATGGTTCAATTTCCTAGTCCAAAAATACGGGATGTTATGACTTGGACAGTATTTTATTCGAATAAATTTCGAACCTTGAGGAAACTTATTTTCTTCGAGTTGTTTAACTTCTAATCCTTATGATACATCCGTAATCACGCTAACCACCTATAAGCTTGGGGGATAAACTCGTTTCCATTACTAATGTCATTTAGCTCGCACGTTTTCCAACACATGAAAACATGGGATGTAACATCTTTCCTCCCATTAGAACATTCGTCCTCGAATGTTAAACTACTCTTGTATAAGTATACTAGTTATGGTGATCTTATAACGAATCAATTCTAACTAGTACTCGTCTATCATGATGTGCCTCTCTTTGCTGAACTTAATACCTTTATCCACTTAACATCAGTTAATATTGAATGTTCAAAGAAAGTGGTCATAATTTAGCTACTTCCGTAATTGACTGCAACTTACTATATACATCTATGCTCGAAGCTTAAGTCGAGTTTTTCTTGATTTGGAGTCATCTTACAAGTAACACTGTAGAATAGGAGTTGTCTTTCCTTTGGGTAGGTTTACCATAACATATTGGTTCCTCTTGTTCTCTCTTCTAATTCTTAGAGGTCTACTTCCACTCTTTATTTAGGTCGCATAGTCCACATCATACCTCTTTCTTGGAGTCATCATTTTAATCCTCTGACATGCACTATCTATAATATTCCCTTTGAATAGTTAAAAATGAGTTTCCTTCTTAGTAATGACTCTCGGTTGCAATACTTGACACCTCAGGGATATCCTTTTAAGAGATATAAGTAAGTCACTTTCCTGATATGACGAACTCTTCGATCCTTTTTCTTGCTCAATAATGGTATTAAGTCTAACATGGTTTGCAAATCTCTCCCACGTCCTTTCTTCCATATGACCATGATAATGGTATTGATTCACATTTGTAGAGTCTAGGTAAATTCAATCTGAGATATCCTGTCGTAGGTGTCCCTCGTCGACTCATTAAAGGCTTCATAATTTTTGAGAATTTCATAATCCTCTGGTAAACTGTTGGAACTTCTCTATAACCACAATGATACAACAATGAAAGTTCCAAGGCGTAATATTCTTCTGGTAAAACCCCCGTTATTCAGTGATCCTATCGAATTCGTAAGTAATCTAACATTGTCACAGCCCAGGGCTATCGTAGGAAACATATAACATATACTTATATCATATTCAGAGTAATTGCCCTATTTGTCCTTAATGATAATTCCAACTCAACATTTCGACTCAATTTACCATGTATTTTCCCTCAACTGACTCGGAGTATCACAAACACACTATTCTTGCTTACCTCTTACTCCTCTTTTTAAGTACCCAATTTGTTTCATTCTTGACATGTAAATACTTGCAGGTTACATAACCGTTCTTGTGTGATTCATTTATGAACATCTAATCTTATTCGTAAACTTCCCTTCATTTGGGTCGTTCTATTTTACGAATCTCATACATACCAAAACTCTTTTGTCTATCTGTTGTAACTTATCTCATCATACTCTTTTCTTTCCTTTATTTGTCCCTTGATTATCACATGTTATATTCTACCATAGAAAACTTTATGTCCCTTCTTATTTGTCACTTATAAATCGCAATATCATTAACAAACGACTCTACTGTCAATTCATTTGCCTCTATTCCAATATAGCATCACTATCCTTTACCATATTCCTCGAGTTATTTTCTACAAATGTCATATTGTTCAAGGTCTTCACAAATGATTTTTAGTACAATCTCAGATACCCGCTCGATTCTTGTTCATTTATTTACTCCCTATTAGACTCATTTCTGCATAACTCTCACTTTTTGTTTTAGGATCTATATCTGTCACATCTGAGGATTCATCGTTTCAATCCCTACACTTGTATTTTCCTTACTCGCTTCCCCCCTTAAGGGTCTTACTCATCTCCGTTACCTCACTTGCAATATCAAATTCATATATCCCTTTCGTCAATTCCCTTATTATACTGCATCATATTCATGCTATTTCCCATAATTTATAACTACGGTAATTCATGTGTGAAGTCTTAACATAATCATCTTGTAGTTTTGTGATCAAGTAGTACAACTAACATAGCAATCCAAACAATGATGTATTTTACTTAGCTCAACTGTTAGTTATGAGTCAATGTCTACATCCGCTCCAATTAACAACTTCTGTCCCATAGGGATGCTCGAAATGGTAGTATGTCTAGCTATCTGTACCATCTATGTAATGTTGCTTATCCCATGCTTCGATACTCAGAGTTCACTTATAGCGTCATCTTTCCCTTTTCTTCCCATCTCAAGTTATTCCTCTCTTTCCCGTAATCGACTTATAGTAACCATAAATGCCTTTTTCCTTAAACTCGCCATCTTTGCTTTCAAGGATCTAGGTCTCATGTGTAGCTAATACCCCTTATGCCTCATACTTTTTAATCTTGTGTTGCACTCAATATTGATTTCAAAACTAATCATAATCATATTGTATTTTTCATTGATAATAGCCTTGCTTTATCACTTTATCGTCGTACGGTAAACTCATAACTCATGGCCACATTTTTCTTTCCAACTTATTCCTTTATAAACTTTACTCGTTCTGTCTTGGTATAGGATAGTCGTAGGAGATGCATCTTCCTTTTTTCATAATACGACTACTTCTGAAGCTCGCGTACTTCACATATTTCCTTTTCTTTCTGTACCCATACTTCTTCCTTTACATTCCTTCCTCCTCAATTTATCTTATTACCTCCCGTTTTTATAATCAATCCTTTATTCCTAGCAGAAGGAACCCTATTCTTAACTCAGTACCGCTTTGTCCTTTAGAATAGATTATTTCTATACAATCCATTCTTCGCTTCCAAAACTTATTCTGTTCATTCTGATCATCCCTATCATCCTTATTATGCTGATCCTTTTCCAAACAATCGTTCTATTTCGTTATTCATCATTCCATAGTCTTGGTCTTTTACATCAGACCAAAGATATCACTCGTGATCTCGATTATACAAATCATAAACTGTTACTACTTTGCCTTATCACTTTTCTCTGATTTCTTTTTCAAGTTGACTTTCTTTTTCCTTTTTGCTTGCTATCAGTTCTGTCATCGCGAAACCTCTATGCTGGATTTTCCCCTAACAAGGTCTTATAAGCTTTCTTATCTATTGCCCCATGGCTTGCTTATTGGTTTCACACTTGCATTCACTCTTCTCCTTATATCCTGATCATAATCAACTCTATAGAGTGCCACTTCTTGATCTCATTCGCAAGCCTGCTTATAAAATAGAGCAAACCTCGTGAAGTAAGCATACTTAACCTATTACTCTTTCTGATTAGCCCTATTACATTTACCACATAAGTGGTCTTACCAATGTATTCACATTCGTTATAACTCTTCGTATTTCGCACCCCTGTCTTAGTCATGCTGTTACATTATTTTGCTAATAGACTTGTCGTATTTTACTTGTTCTTATCCATCCAATCAATACTTTCAGTATCACACTCTACTGGAGTTGCCCTTTCTCTTCTATGTCATGTTTTACTATTACCAGTCTCCCTAATTTACTCTTAGTATTTCTCTTTACCATATCAATATCGATCTTATAATTACCGTTACTATCAATTCAACAACATTTAACTCATCTCTTCTAGTTGTCAACGATACTCCTAACTTAATCTCGTCATGCCATTACTTCTTACGCAACATCTTTTCCCATTAGGAAATATTACAAGCTTATATCTTATCTCCTTTAAATTCTAGGAAAATTTCGGCAGAGTTTCCTCTATATTTCTTACTATCCAAAACCTGCACACAGCAAATACCAACAATGCCTCACAGGGCTAATAAATTTATACACGACATATCTCAGCCACACAGGGCTCCCAATTTAAAGTAAAAGTACAAACATGTCGAAACTTACCTCATATATCACACCTCGAGATGTACCTGATCCTTTAGCGATCTGCCCTGTTATACCTTCCTATTTACTTTCCCTTTAATTCTTCAACTTTACATTTCAATCATACCTCAATATTCTTACCTTACCCGATATACATCTTTCATACCGTCGCTTACCTTTGTACTGATTCATTCAATTTGTTTAGTTCACAAACTTATAACTGAACTTATCATCAAGAGATACATTTAATCAATTCCTCTGTTGTACTTACACTGACTTACCTGTATGACAACCAATCCATTATCATATAAATACATATTCTGATAACGTAGCCTCAACGAAGTGACTTACCTCTGTAACTTTCAATATAATCAATCACTTTCTTCTATCGATACCGTTCTTCTGCTGAAATCAAAGGTTAGTATAAGGAATCTCATTTCCTATAGCTTGGCTCTATTGCACGATTTTAGATATGAAATAAAAGTAACCATCCTAAATGCCCTATAGCCTCATGTTTATAAATGTGGCACGCAACACACCATAAAAAAGACTCTACTAGACACGACTTTGCAGACAACCCCTAGGACAAACTGCTCTGACACCACTTTGTCACACCCCAATTCTGATAGGGCATGATGGGCAGCCGACCCTTACTTAGAGCCGAACGAACCCGCTGGTTCCCGTTATACTCATAATCTTACTGGACTCTTAATCATGAAATGACATGCATAATGAAAGCTTTTCAAAACATTCTTATCGTCTTTCTTAAATCAAGTAAAATCTGTGATAATATGAATCCATAAAGTAATGCAAAATGATATGTCGGCTTACATAGCCGCTTACGAGACTAACATACTGTACACATGACTCTGTCTGCAAAAGTCTCTAATGTAGAACATGATATCAAAACATAACTTGGGACAGGGCCCCAACATACCCATAATGCATTTGACTCAAATCATACAAAAATACTCTGACTCGGCCATACTCCGAATGAAATGGAGTTTACCAATCTAGTTGATAGCCTAGGAATACCCTACAGTTGGTCTCCTGTATAATCTTTCCTGCAAAACAATCTGGGGCTGCGTGGCATGAACACAGTTCCCCTAGGCAAAGGGACGTCAATACGAATAATGTACCGAGTATGTAAGGCATAAGAACATCAAGTACAGATGAATCATGAAAACCAGTATCAATATTTGAATGCATCTGTGGCTAACATCTGAGAATATCTGCGTAACTCTCTCTGATTGAATCTGACTCTATGGCGTATGATAGGCGTAGGTTATAATATAACTGATAGTACTGTGGAACGTACAGCCCGATCCATATATAATATAATAGCGCCGAGGAACATACGGCCCGATCCATATATAATATAATAGTGCCGAGGAACGTACGGCTCGATCCCTATATAATATAATAGTGTTGAGGAATGTATGGCCCGATCCGTATATAATATAATAGTGCCGAGGAACGTACGGCCCGATCCATGTATAATATAATAGTGCCGAGGAACGTACGGCCCAATCCATAGATAATATAATATATATATATATATATATATATATATATATATATATATATATATATATATATATATATATATATATATATATATATATATATATAAATGCATGTAAGACTCGGAAAAGGATACTCTAAACTCCTCTGGTGACATAAGAAGCTAGTATGGTAAGTCTCTGGGAGTTATGGATATAAAACATAGGAGGCCAAGGATACAAATATCTCTATGCTATCTAAGAATAGAGTCTTTGGAACTCGCTTGCTCACTGTGTTTGTTTATATGATAAAGATCATGCCAAAATTAAATAAAGGGATAGCCTTAACATACCTTGTCCGCTTGTTAAGGTAACCATAACTTAGGTCTCGGGCTTCACCATTCTACAAACAGTACCAAATATGCGAATAATCAAATTAAGATACTCTTTCAAACCAATCCTTAATTGCATAGGAATCTAACGCTATTAGGGCAACATCTTCCCTAAAACTTAATAATCCTCGTGATTCCAACTTAGCCAAAATATCAATCACAATACAAACAACAATATCAACAAATACATACCAAATAGAATCACATCCATTCTTAAATCACTTCCAAAACAGCCCAATATACCCTCGTATACCAATGCTTGTATACAATTATTTATTTTCGTATATACATAGTATAACGGCAACAAAAACAATAAGAACTACAACTACAAACAATCCCCCATGATATTCCAGCCCACAAAATATCTCATAACAATTACAAAAAAGCCCACACGATAACAATAAAAATTTATCCAATTTCTGATATAACTTTCGTATTTCTTTCATCGAGCAATGTAGATACGACTTGGATAAATCAAATACATCTAGGAGAGAGGATTTCTTACCTTATATGCCAAAAAATGATCTTCTTCCACTTTTGTTCCCTTCGAAGAAAGCCCGGATTGAACAACACAACAAAACGGAACAACAGGATCGAAGCGGTGAGAAAACCCGTGTTTTGTTCTTTTGAGAAAAGAAAATATATGTTGCATTCTCTTACGAAGAAACCATGTTGCCTCTATGGAAGGAAAAACGTTCCTACTATATGTATCTAACTATGCTGAATCAATTATGATCATACTATATTATTTGGACCTATTCCAACGTGATTACTAGGAAATTCAAGATAAGATGTAAGCTTGACACCTTTAGCCTCTTTTCACGTGCCAAATTTTGAACTTAAGTGATTTTGACTCATCCATTCCTTTTAAGACCAACTTAGTCCACATATTGGCTTAATTAAATTTCAAGTGGTAGCCCGCCATAATTACTTGTCCATTTAACTCCAATTAATACCATAATTACCTCCTTACTCTCCCACTTTATGCCTGCATTAAGCCAATTAATCATATCATTAATTCTTTGATCTCAATTCAGTTAAAATATAATCATATTTAGCACACTTCATATACTCACTATCATAATCATGTGATATAGCACTAGTCCATAGCCTCATTTGCCACACATGGAATATTATTTGCAATCATCGTCATCACACTTTTTCGGCTTAAATCATTTCGGGACTTCATTCCTTGTATACACTAAGTTCTTGATTTTCATGCTTGAATATGACCAAATCCTCCGGCTCGGGTAAATTTGCTCATGTTGGATGGTTCAATTTCCTAGTCCAAAAATAGGGATGTTATGGCTTGGACCGTATTTTATTCGAACAAATTTCGAACCTTGAGAAAACTTGTTTTCTTCGATTTGTTTAACTTCTAATCCTTATGATACATCCGTAATCACTCTAACCACCTATAAGCTTGGGGGATAACCTCGTTTCCATTACTAATGTCATTTAACTTGCATGCTTTCCAACACATGAAAACACGGTATGTAACACGAAGTAGCAAAATTCTGGACCCTACTCCCGAAGTAGTAGAACTTTGAACTCTACTCCCGAGGTAGTAGAACTTTTAACATAACTCACGAAGTTGCTCTACTTCTGAAATAGTGTGACTCTGAATTCTACTCCCGAAGTAGTAGAACTTTGAAATCTACTCCCGAAGTAGTAGAACTCTGAAATTTACTCCTGAAGTAGTAAACATTATGAAATCTACTCACGAAATATTATACTCTAAACTCTACTCCTAAAGTAGTAGAGTTGTGGAATTTATTCCTGAAGTAGTAAAACTTTAAAATTTACTTCTAAAGTAGTAAAATATTTTAAACTTTACTCCCGAAGTGGTAAAACTTTAAACTTTACTCTTGAAGTAGTAAAATCCTGAAACTTTACTCCAGAAGTATAAAGAATTAGTAAATATCTGAGAATTATTCTGAAGCAATGTCTTCTTGTGCTTGAGCAAAATAACGAGCTAGTGGTGAACGTTGTATTTCAAGCACATTTAAATTATCAAGTTTCATTCCCTGAAGTGATGAAGAAATACCACTCCCGGAGAGATAAAATAACAAGGGATATACATGCTATTTTTGTGGTATGAAATTAAGGCATTGCAACACGTACCTATCGTACGTAGAAACATCTTGAATAATTTTATTAAAGTATCATTTTAAGGAAAAAGGGAGCATGCTTTCTGCTATAACCACATTAATACATTATGGTTAGTTGTTATTTATTTCCTTACAGGAAATAAACATTGATGTATCTCTTCCAGAAGGATGTGATTTCTATATGGTTGCCGATTTGATATAAAACATTCAGATGTTAATAGCTAATCTCCTTGAAAGAGATATTTGAAATACTAAAGTTTAGAGCTTAACGTTTACTTTGCATAATTTATAGTTAAAAATTTTCTTTAAATTTTCTTTAAATTTCCATTTGATTACTATTTTTTTTTGTGACACCAGTAGTGTCTAATCAAATCTTCTTTCGTGATACCGGAAGTAGCTAAAAAATATTTGGTAGTGGAAACTAATGATCAAGGGCTCCAGAAGAGCTAAGTGTTTATCTATAAGTATCATGACACCAGCAGTGTCCAAATAGTATATGATTATGGTAAATAAATTAAAGTGTCTCGAAGAGGATATATATGACAGCATTATTTGTCCTAGATCGTAATCGTTACGATCAGAACACAGATTATATTAAACCTGAAGTTTACTAGCAGTAAAATTTGTTATCATAGTGGGACTACAAATGATTGGAATACTGAATAACTTTAAGTTACTACGGGTAAGAAAAATGTATATGAAACGTTACCCGAGCATGATGGATCACATGTCACATTAAACCAGAAGTTTATGACATAAAATCTCATGCAATATTAAACCAGAAGTTTACTGAAATAAATAGTGCTCGTCATGGTAAACTTAAAGTTTATAGGTACAAATAATTTTATCAATTGACAGGACCATTTTGGTCGTCCAGATTTAAATCTGATGTGCTAATTGAGTATTCAAAATATATTGAAGAACTAGAAGATTCTTTAAGAATTTGTTTGTGTTGCTTGTTCTCATGATAAATTGATTACACCGGCTAATGTTGGGACTGAATGCCCTAAAAATTTGGAAAATATAAAATGTGAATATGGGACCCTTCACTTGCAATGTGATCTCCTAAATAGATGCATCTATGAGACAGTCACATGTACGTTTATTGTCAACTGGTAGTTTGACATTCACGAAGTCGCTTGCTCAAAATAATTGAGTTGGAAGCACAATTTCCAGATTATGTAATCAAGTCAATTCATCTTGATAATGCAAGTTTATATGTAAACTGATTTGGCATTGGATGCCCCTATAATATAGCTAAATCATTGCTTATGAGAACAAAGTTTCAGATGTTGGTTTGAGATATGATATATTGCATACAACGACACTTCTATGCTTCAAAACAATAAATATCCCCTCATAATTATTTTAGGGTCAGGAACTAGATATTTCCATCTTATAGCTTTTGATGTGCGGTATATGATTAATTAATATACCACGATGCACACAGATGGTTTTCCCAAACAAAATGGGGATATGTGTTAATTTTTCTAACATAAGGTGGAGAGAATATGCAGCTAAGAAATATGTTGTAAATTATCATTAGTATGATCCTCAGATAATTCAAGTCAAATGCTGGAAGCTTTTGCTGACCCAACTATTAAATATTTCATCGGCAAAATGCTCTTAATGTCCCTGAAGGACAGAGTCTACAGCATGCGTGGAGCATGGTAGACCAATCGGTTCCGAATGTAATAATCCTTGAAAAAGAGGAGCAAATGATCAAAATGATCATAATAAGGAGGAAATGGGCTCTTGAAGAGCCTACGACATAACACCTCATGAAACCTCATGGGAGGTTCAGGTACCTGAAAATAATGAAGTGATGAGATCTCAGTAAGTTATGTCAAATTGCGAACCGATACAAATGATATATCGTCGACGATATTTTTGATACAATATAGTGCGCAATATTATGTGAGGGTCTGAATTCTACGTCTCATAAAGCATGTTGACATAGAACTAATTACCAAGTAATATGACATATTTTGGTAAGCGTAAAACTTATTGGACCTGCAGTCCCGACATCATAAGATGTCACACTATTTACATTGATGGATGTTGTCACAATTTTGTCACAGTCTATATGGCTTACTTGACAAAATTTATATAACAATTTCTTAAGATTAAAAATTCCTGAAGCATATGCAGGCTCTTGGGAAACTTGTTTATAATCCTTAAAATGAATTGAGGTAGACGTGCAGGAATCACCTCAATGAATATTCATTGGTGAAGTGTACAATTATGACTCTGATTACCCTTGTACCTTTACGATAATAAGAATATTTCATATTTATGTGCAAGTTGATGGCTTGAATATAAATGAAGCCCTTGAAGAGTTTCCAAAAGCGGTAGATTCTGCTAAAAGAAGTGAGAAAATGGAATAAGTCCTGAAGTACCATATCTTTGTGCAATTGATGCATTTATATATCATGTTGTAGCTACAAGCATGATATAATTTCACTCTTCAATAGAGATATTGAAATACTATCAATTGCATCTTGCAAATGAAAGCCCCAACATGAATGTGTTTATCCTAACTCATATTGTCAGGATTTTGTATACGGTTTATTCATATGATCGACGTAAATATTTGATCCAAACATGTTATTTATGCCCATGAGGGGTTACTGTCATATCATGTTTCATATGACAAGATAAAAACAAATTTATAAAGCAAGCCAGGAAGGGTCTTGATGTGATTCCAATAATGTTATATGACAACGATGCAACTCTATTAAAAGATGGTGGCATAGGTAATCAACCAGTTCGTTCAAATGATGATTTGACAGATTTGATCATAAAGGTACTACGAACCTCAACATACAATAAGTTGATATTCATGATCGGAGTATATCATCGCCAAGGATCTAGCGATGCTTTAATTAGGGGGAGTAAAACACGCGTTGCACTCTTTTTTTCTAACCAAGGTTTTGTCCCATTGGATTTCCCTGGTAAGGTTTTAATGAGGCAGCTGGAAATGCATATTACCAGATATGTGTACTCTTTTTCCTTCACTAGGATTTTTCCCACTGGGTTTTTTCTAGTAAGGTTTTAACGATGCACATTAACTATTAATAACATCCAAGGGGGAGTGTTATAAACCATTTGTCAAGTTGTATTTTGGATGTATTATTAATGATTATACAATTAGAAGTGTATATTGTTCCACCTGACTTAAAGTGATAAATACAACATGCAAGTGCAAGTTGTATCTTAGTCGTACCAAGTTGTTTTCAAGTTGTAGAGCAACTTGTACAAGTTGTATATGTTGTAGGTTTAGAGGAAAAACTCTTCAATAAATAGGGAGCTTTGTTTCTCATTTTTAACGTCAAGAAAAGTTATAATACAATCTCTCTCTCCTCTCTACAAAATTATTGATTTACTTCTCTTATTTATTTCCAATTATATATAGTTTCATAAGAATTTCTTTATTTTCACTACAATCCAACATTAATCAATTACACACATAATTAATATACTCATTACCATGCTCATGTGATATACCTCTAGTGCATAGCCTCTTTTTCCACACATAAAATATTATTTTCAAGCATTGTCGTCACACTTTTGCGTCTTAAATCATTTCGGGACTTCTACTTTTACACACCGAGTTCTTGATTTCCATGCTTGAATATGACCAATCTGGGATTGGGTAAATTTTCTCATGTTGGACGGTTCAATTTCCTAGTCAAAAAATACCGGGTATTATAGCTTGGACCGTATTTCACTCAAATAAATGTCGAACCACGACGAAACTTATTTTCTTCAACTCGTTTAACTTCTAATCCTTATGACAAATTTGTACCATCATTCTAAACACCTATAATCTTGGGGATAACCTCGTTTTGTGCTACTTATGTCGTCTAGGTTGCACACTTTCTAATGCATGAAAACACGGATGTAACAACTTATAAACTATCTAAAGAATAAACCATAACCTACCTCTAAGCCGAACAGGAGCCACGAACCCTCAAGCCGGAGCCTTTCCTTTCAGAAGTAGTTCTGAACGATTAAAGTCTACCAAATATAAATTCTATATTAATACATGAATCCATGGATACCCAAATTGCTATAAATTTACCTAGAACCCGAAAATGAGCCCAAAATAGTCAAACCCTAGCCCCAAGGGAAAAACTGGAATTTTAGTGTGGAAATAGTTTTCCCATAGTCCTAATCCTAAAAATCATGAAATTCTAATCACAACCGAACCTTCAATTTCATTAAATACCACTAAACCACATTCATGGAAACATCCTTATTCCCCAATCCTAAATCATGAAAAGATTTGATAATTAATGGATGGAATCATGAAATAATACCTAGATGAAGGTTAGGAACTTATCCCAATGAAGAATCATGAAAGTAGGACTTGAAATCACCACCAACCGAGCTCTAGAACCCTAAGTACTTGAAAATGAAGGGTTTCCATTGTATTTCAATAAAATTTGGTCAGTTAAAAACACTCCATCGCGATCGCAGACACCCGTCACGATCGCAATGACATGCGACCCGGTCCAATAATTAGGCCTTCGCGAATGCGGACAGTGTCTTGCGAACGCAAGGCTACACACCCGGATCGGCCCAGTCCATTTCTGACAGGAGCCACACGAACTCAACCCTCGAAATCCCGCTCCCTCCCTTGCGAGTGCGAAGAATGAAACTAGAAGTTGGACACCAAAAATCCCCGATTTTTTAATCGACACCCAAAACTCACCCGGAACCCCACTGACACAAACTAAATATGCATTTCAGTCATAAAACATGCTACAAACTTTCTTTAGCACTCATAATTCTCAAAAGAGGTCGTCTTGACCCGGTGTTCACCAAGGTCAACTCCAAATCCTTAAATTTCATATTCTCACCCAATGACTTAAAACACACACGAATGCTTCGAGGCCTGAACCAACGGCTCGATAAGTCATAAATGACATTCCGGACCTAATGGAATCGATGAAATGCCAAAAATGACACAATTACCCCTGATGTTGACTTTGGTCAAAATTTCCAATTTTTTAACTTAGAAACATCTAAAATCACTAAAACCAATTCATAACCAGCCTGATTGCCTCGAGAACTGTGCCACCAATATCCGCAAAATATAAACACCAAAATGAAACTACGGGAAGGATGTTTTGGGAAAAAAAGGTAAAAAGCCCTAAACGACCGAATGGGTCGTTACATCAAATACCAATTAAAGAAATGTTTGTCCTCTAACGAAAAAGAAAACAAGGGAAGGGTACCTGAATCGATGAACAACTGGGGGTATCTACTCTGCATATCCACCTCTGTCTCCAATATAGGCTCCTTAACCAGACGCAATTCCATTGCACCTTTGCTGAAGCTATCTCCTTGGAAATCAACTTTCTAACTTGCCTATCCAAGATTGCCACTGGCTCTTCCAAAAAAGACATATTTTGATCAAATAGTACCGATCGCCATTGGATTATATACGAACCGTCTGAATGGTACTTCTTCAATATGGAAACATGAAATACAGGGTGAACAACCGCTAAACCTGGTGGCAATGCCAACTCATAGGCTACCTCACCAATGCATTGAAGAATCTCAAAAGGACCAATACATCTTCGGGTTAGCTTTCCCTCTTCCAAAATTTTATCACACCCTTAATGGGAGAAACCTTCAACAAAACCTGATTGTCACGACCCAACTAGGGGCCGTGATGGGTACCCGGGGCTAACCACCGAGCACCACTCGTTCTACTACTCATCATACCCATTAAACGTTCGTTTATCAAATTCGTACTCAATCATAAGAAAATCATTTTTCTTTTGAAAACATAAATACTTTTATATACATAAGCCTTTCGGCTAACAAAATAATATATGTATATACATAATAGCAACCTCGTGACACCATACAACGCACACTGCGTATCTACGAGCCTCTACTAGTGTGCTAGCCATAGGGACGGGACAGGACCCCGTCATGCCCAAAATATACATATATATACACAAAAGAATAGTCAAGGCACCTCCGGAACAATGGAGTGCTCTCAATCAGCTACTAGCTCCTATGAGTCTGGATCAAGATCACCTCCCTGTCTACCTGTGGGCATGAACACATCGTCCAAATAAAACGGACGTCAGCACGAACAATGTACTGAGTATGAGAGGCATAAGTAATGAAAATACATCAATGAGATAGAGGAAATATCAATAAAGAGAAACTGTATCTAACTGTCACTTAGAAAAGAAATAACACAAGCTGGCTTACTTCATAATCATCATCATATCATGTATGCATAAATGTATAAGTATAAGCTGCCCGTCCATATAGGCACGGTGTGATAATAATTAACCTGCGTCCTGCCTCCCACGTCCGGGGTATAAGTTGCTCACTGCAGTGGTGTGCCTGCCCGTCCATATAGGCACGGTATAATATCATCAACATATACTCATCATAATGCATGTATAATAACTCAAGATAGCTATACTTTATCGAGGTGACCTAAGGTCGTGAGCCCCCGATTCCATTATCGAACATTTATGAGTATTCTGCCTCACCTTGAAGGAAATAGTATATAAGGTGAGTGTATACAATAAATGACATCATTAACTTAAAGCTATTCTGCCTCACCTTGAAGGAAAATAATATATAAGGTGAGTGTATACAATTTACGACATCATTCATTTTATGGTACTCTGCCTCACCTTGAAGGAAATAATATATAAAGTGAGTGTGTACAGGAAACGACATCATTAACTAATGGTATTCTACCTCACATTGATGGAAATAATACATATGGTGAGTGTATACAATATATGACATCATTAGCATTATAGGAACATCATATCATGAACTCTAGAACCTTTAGACTTAAGCTCATCATCATCGTTATTGAACTCATAATATATATCTTATCTCATATGACAATTCATGAACGTAGACTATTAGTTTTCCGAGATATAGAGGGTTGATGGAGAAGGAGTAAAACTCATACCATCGGATTCATGCCATAGAAAGAAGGGACTAGCCTCACATACCTTTTTCGTTTAACTAATCTATCGCTTGCTTGTTCTCCTTTGATGCTCACGTTTCTACCTTCAGGAAAAGTCGCATGAACATTAGCCAATCGATTACTTAAACGTGCTTACTAAAGCTAAAGAAAATTGGGCTGCATTTCCTTTGTTTCTACTACTTTCCCCATATCATATTTCAACTCCCAACGTCAATAATAACATTCATAATATCATCATCATTATTCAATTCCCACAGTCATCCATAGTTATAATCCTACTACAACGTTACATTCATTCTCATCTAATGTTTCTCTCATACTCCCAACATCATTCATAACATGATTACAATCTCAACATATCAAGATTCATGATTCATATTAATCTACTATTCATAATTGTCACTAATCTTATCTTTTGTAATCTATTTTCCATTTTCTTCCAAAATCCAAGTGTTTCAACTTTTCCTTACCTTTAACAATAGGGAATAATCATGAAACTAACCTTTGAATGCGTAGGAACGGGTTTTGGTTGGCAATACTTTACTTGGAGAAAACCCTAACTTCACTCCCAAGAGAATTCTTGACTTGGAGGAACCCTGGTGAGATTCTTGCACTTGATTCACTTGGATTCTTGATATTGATCTTTGCTTTCCTTTGAATTATTGCATATGAAGTTTGTATGGAACCCTCTAGAAGTTTGGAGAGAAGTGGTGAAGTGAGGAGAATGAATAAAATGAAGTGGGATCACATTTAAATACTTGGAATAACTTAGCCCGTCGGGACTTATACGGACCACTTATACGGTCCGTATAACATTTCATGGACCGTATAAGTGTCTGTGGTTCACCACCATGGAACAAATAGTTGTTTTTGGGTTATACGGACCATTATACGGTCCGTATAACATTCCACGGGCCGTATAACATTCCACGGTCCGTATAACATTCCACGGCCCGTCAGGACTTATACGGACCACTTATACGGTCCGTATAACATTTCACGGACCGTATAAGTGTCCGTGGTTCACCACCATGGAACAAATAGTTGTTTTTGGGTTATACGGACCATTATACGGTCCGTATAACATTCCACGGGCCGTATAACATTCCACGGCCCGTCAGGACTTATACGGACCACTTATACGGTCCGTATAACATTTCACGGACCGTATAAGTGTCCGTGGTTCACCACCATGGAACAAATAGTTGTTGTTGGGTTATACGGACCATTATACGGTCCGTATAACATTCCACGGGTCGTATAACATGGTCGTGCAACTCACAGTTTTCCCGAAGTTGTTCTCGTCATTTCGTTTGGTCTCCAATCCTTATACAACCTTCTTAACACTCGTTTAATACTTCATTAATGATCTAAACATCCCTATAACTCGCCCTCAAGGCCTTTCCAAACAATTCTTAACGCAAAAATTTATGAAACCTTTCCTAAACCTCACTTATGCTCCACTTATCCTTATTAATTCTTATCCCATCAACTCATATAACTTCAAGATCTTAACGTACGCATTCTTGGACCACTAATTATCCGTCTTATAATCTGAAGAACTTCCTATTATCCTTAAGCTCACAGTCGTTCACTCACTACATGACGACATGAATTTTCCAAGGTGTAACATTCTTCCCCTCTTTTGGAACATTTGTCCTCGAATGTTAAACACTCGGGAATTCTACGAAAATTTCACTAGAGTTTCCCCTGTAACATGGCACTACCATCCTATTGCAACAACCCATAATAATATTGCCTCACAGGGCCACAATACAATAGGACTATAAATTGGCCACACATGACTAAAAGCATGAAAAGTAAGCATACATACCTCATAATGTTAGTGTTTCATCTTGAATCTCTCCTAGGGGTTGGAATAAGTGCGGATACTTGGACTTTATACTCTCTTCTGCTTCCTAAGTCATTTCTTCCCGGTTGTTGTTTCGCCACAAGATTTTGACTGAAGCTACTTCCTTATTTCGAAGTCTTCGTACTTGCCTATCCAAGATTGCAATGGGCACTTCTTCATATGCTAGCCTTTCTGTCACTTGAACATCATCAATCGGAACAATCCTCGTAGGATCTCCAATACACTTACGGAGCATTGAGAAATGAAAAACTGGGTGGACTGATTCAAGCTTTGAAGGTAAGTCCAACTCGTAGGCTACCTGACCCACCTTGCGGATAATTTTATAAGGTCCAATGTATCAAGGACTTAATTTCCCTTTCTTACCAAATCTCATCACTCCTTTCATTGGCGACACCTTCAAAAACACCCAATCGTCAATTTGAAATTCCAAGTCTCGCTGGCGGTTGTCCGCATAAGATTTTTGGCGACTTTGGGCTGTCAATAATCGATCTCGTTTCACCTTGACTTTTTCTACCGCTTGCTGAATCAATTCAGGGCCTATCAACTGCACTTCTCCAATTTCAAACCATCCAATTGGGGATCTACACTTTCTTCCATATAAAGCTTCATACGGAGCCATTTGGATACTGGAATGATAGCTATTGTTATATGCGAACTCGATTAGAGGTAAGTGATCATCCCAGCTACCACTAAAATCTAGAACACATGCTCTTAGCATATCCTCCAAGGTCTGAATAGTACGTTCGGCTTGCCCATCAGTTTGCGGATGGAAGGCCGTGCTGAGCTTTACTTCAGTACCTAGACCTTCTTGAAAAGATTTCCAGAACTTGGCTATAAATTGCGCTCCTCTATCTGTAATAAAGGATATTGGAATAGCCATGAAGTCCCATAATTTCCTTGAGATACAACCTCGCATAATCTACTGCGGAGTATATGGTTCTAACTGGAAGAAAATGAGCTGTTTTTGTTAATCTATCCACAATCACCCATATAGAATCATATTTGCCTCGAGAACGAGGTAACCCCACAATAAAATTCATGTTGATCACTTCCCATTTCCAAGTAAGCATTTTCATTGCTTGCAATAATCCTCCTGGCTTTTGATGTTCGATTTTCACTTATTGGAAATTTGGACATTGAGCTACAAATTCTGCTACGTCCCTCTTCATGCCATCCCACCAATATATCAACTTGAGATCATGATACATCTTTGTTGATCCTGGGTGAATAGAACACCGAGAATGATGGGCTTCTTCTAGAATTCTACGACGTAGTTCTGCAACATTCGGAACACACAGCCTGCCTCGGTATCCAAGAATTCCATCCATAGAAACTTTAAATGGGGACTTCTTGTCACGACCTAGCCTCGTGGGCCGCGACTGGTGCCCTATTTGGACACCCAAACAGACTTACGTACCAGATCGACATATCAAAGATTTATTCAAACTTAACATACGTTATTTTAAACAGATACTGAAAACAAATATCATCTTAAGCGGTCGCCCGTACAGAAACATCATATCAAATCCGGTAGGCTGGCGGAATACATATCGCCCAGATATACACACATATACAAACATATGGGCCGTTTTGGCCATAATAGCAAACGGGACCGCATTAAGACGCAGATCATAATCACAAACGAACAAACATGACCCATGACCCACATATATGACTACAAGCCTCTAAAAATCATGACAGAACATATGACGGGACAGGGCCCCGCCGTACCCAAATAGACATATATATACAGAATATGTATAACAGAAGATATGTACCAAAGTATGAGCTCCGGATCCAAATGAGTAATCCAAGTGGTAGAATATGTATCCTTTACTGGAGGATCACCAAAACGAACATACGTACCTGTGGGCATGAAACGCAGCCCCCGAGGAAAGGGGGTCAGTACGAAATATGTACTGATTATGCAAAGCATGAAATACAGAAATCCGAATCATAACCGAAGTGAGGAGTACAAAATGTGGATACAGAATTAGTATATGAAAACCTGTGCTGAAAATATATATATATATATATATATATATATATATATATATATATATATATATATATATATATATATATATCATGCAAATAAAAAATCATGCATAGGGCTCAGGAACGTGGCCGCCACTCCGACGCTGGTGCCACAACACATCATACTCCAGAAGGTTTCACATCTCCGTACAATCCCCGAACATATCGTATCATCATAACATATCACAACACCAGAACATATCATATGCCATATCACATCATAATATATAAGCGGTACCCGGCCCTATGGCGAGGTCTCGGGAACCGTAACACATCATACTGCAGAAAATACCATAGTGCGCACGATCACAGAACCGGCCCGGGAACCGGCGAACGATATCATAGTAGTAGGCACGAGCTTAGTAGTGCGGAAACCATATGCATATAAATAAATAACCTTCAAAACTTGATGAACAAATATTTTTACGACATCCGAAGGCTCAGAAATCAGTTTCGAGTCAATCGGAGTTAATATACGAAAGTTACGAACTTTTGAAGTACAGAACTTTCTAAAAGCATTTCAGAAGCTCTTTCTGGAAATTCAAGTAACATTTGTATTAAGGGAGCTTTCAACCATTACTAAGGAGCAAATCAAATGGAGCCTTTAAGATCATATGTACCTATCAAAATATATGTATCCAAAGCTTTAGCCATATCAAATATTTTTCGGACATTGTTCGGAAACATATCAACTAGAATCTTCAAACATCATAAATGCGTATCGAACCATATGGGATAGCTTACGGAGGTCAAAGATGTTAGTCATCCTAGTGGCATCTAAGAGTAGGATTTTCTTTATAAGCATACATATACAATTTTGGTTATTCCAAAAAGGATCATGCCAAAAAGAAAGAACGGTAGGCTTTACATACCTCAATCGCCCGCTAATCAATTCCCGAATCAAGTCTCGGGCTCTCCAATATCTCCAATAATATTATCAATTACCAAAGATTAGCTACAAGTACTTAGAAATCCAATTCTAATTAGCACTTGTCTACAGAAATTTCGGCAGCATCTCCCCTGTAAATTCTACATCCCCGAGAATTTAACTCGGCCAAATTCATCGACAACCATACCAACAATACCAACAACCATACCAATAACATCAATAATCAATTCAAAACACATTCCAACATTATTAACCTTCCTTTCAACATAATTCATCAACATTCAATTCAACTACGAATTTTCAAGCCGATATCGACACTTACATATTCACTACTAATTCAAGATCATTCAAGTGCAATTCAAAAGCATTTCATACAATTCTACAAAATATTCAACAATCCCGCCAAAACCATATTTCACCCGAAACCGCCAATCTTCGACATGAACATTCACAACACATTTTTATCTTCCAATTTCATCAACAACAACAACAATTCACACCTTAACAATTCCATTTCCATAATTACATAAAACTATAATAAAATCACACAATTTTCCTACAACAACTTACAACTAATTTTCATGTCAAACCTTGAACCATTATTCTTCCATTTACATCACAAGGTCACAACAACACAATTAACAAGCTAAATAAAATCAATCCATTTTCTCCTTACCATAACAACATCACACGGCCACATATACTTACACACACCCACACGGCTCACTCAAAACACAACAACTCCATGATTTTTATTAAATTCTACTCACTATAACATATAGAAATCATCCATAACATAAAAGGGTAGAATTCTTACCTTTTTCAAGATTTTCCACTTGCTAAAAAAAAGTACTTTCTTGCCTCAAAATTTATATCCCGTTGAAGAGGGTCTCGAGCTTAGTAGGAATACTAGAAAATTTGGATTTTTGGATCAAGGTTGATGGATAATTTTGTTTTTCTTGGGTTGGTCGAACCCCTCTCTTGTTCTTGCTCCCTCTCTTTTGTTTTGTTTCTTGATTGTTCTAGAATGAACAAATGGTGGCCCTTATCTATTTTTATTACTTGGGTTAATTAGTCACATGGGCTTGGGCCTATTTCCATTGCCATGGCCGACCACCCCTTGGATTGGGCCTTCCTTTTCTCTTTTTGTTTTTTATTTCTTTTGAGCCCAATTAGTTATGGGTCTTATTTAGTAATTCCCGAAACTAATTTCCAAAGTTCTCAATTTTTCCCTTGGCCTTCCTCCATATTTCCACATCAACATTTCATGAACAACACATATATATATTAAATAAAATCAAAATATGGCCTTATTTCTTACAAGTCAAAATTATTTTGAATTTTCCGAATATGCGAAAATACGGGATATAACATCCTCCCCCCCTTTAGAACATTCGTCCTCGAATGTTAAATTATCCTTATAGGTCTTACAAGCATTTTGGGGAGGTTCTTTATATGGACAGCACACATATAAATCATTCATTATTCGATATAACCAATTACGGAATTTAGATTACCTGAAGGCGTAGGAAACAGGTGGGGGTACTTCTTCCTCATCTCGTCCTCCACTTACCAGGTCATTTCCTCTCTGTTATTGTTTCGCCACAAGACCTTAACAGAAGGTACATCCTTGGTGCGCAGTCTCCTCACCTGCCGATCCAGAATAGCTACAGGCTGTTCTTCATAAGACAATTTCTCCGTTACCTGAATATCTTCTATGGGGAATACTCTGGAAGGATCACCAATACATTTACGGAGCATTGACACATGAAATACCGGATGTACTGCTTCCAGATCGGATGGTAAGTCTAGCTCGTAGGCGACCTCGCCTATCTTTTGAATAATCTGATAAGGCCCAATATATTGCGGACTGAGCTTTCCTTTTCTGCCGAATCTCATTACACCTTTCATAGGCGACACTTTCAGAAATACCTAGTCACCAATCTGGAACTCTAACGGTCGACGCCATTTATCTGCATATGATTTCTGTCGACTCTGAGCTGCTAATAACCGTTCCCGAATAAGTTTCACCTTATCTACTGCTTGCTGGATCATATCTGGCCCGATCAATTTAGTTTCACCCACATCGAACCAACCAATCGGAGATCTGCACTTTCTACCATATAAGGCTTCATACGGTGCCATCCGGATGCTGGAATGATAACTATTATTATAAGTAAATTAATTAAGCGGCAAATGATCATCCCAACTACCTCTGAAATCAATAACACAGGCCCGTAGCATATCTTCCAGTGTCTGAATAGTACGCTCGGCCTGTCCGTCGGACTGAGGATGGAATGCTGTGCTAAGACTCACCTGAGTCCCAATCCTTCCTGAAATGACCTCCAGAAATTTGCTGTAAACTGAGCACCCCTGTCGGTTATAATAGATATAGGAACTCCGTGAAGCCTTACTATCTCCTTAATATACAACCGGGCATAATCCTCAGCCGAATAAGTGGTCCTGACCGGAAGAAAATGGGCTGATTTCGTCAGTCTATCAACAATAACCCAAATAGAATCATACCTGCGTGGAGTGCGCGGTAAACCTGTAATGAAATCCATATTGATTATTTCTCATTTCGAATCTGGGATTTCCATTTCCTGTAACAATCCACCGGGCTTTTGATGTTCGATCTTAACTTGTTGGCAATTTGGGCACTGAGCAACGAACTCTGCAATATCTCTTTTCATACCATCCCACCAATATAAACATCTGAGATCATGGTACATTTTAGTGGATCCGGGATGAACAGAATACCGAGCATAATGTGCTTCCCCCATAATCTATCGCCGCAGCCCTGCAACGGCAGATACACATAACCTGCCTCTATATAATAATACCCCGTCAGGTGAAATTTCAAACTGAGTCTTTTCCTTATTAAGGGCCACATCTCTGGACTGTACCAGAATAGGATCCTCGAACTGACGCCATTTTACCTCTTCTATCATCGATGATTCAGCAACTTCTCGGACAGAAATCCCAATATTTCCAGAATCGGCCAAACGGACTCCAAGGCTGGCTAACTGATGAATTTCATGAACCAATTCTTTCTTCCCTGGCTGCACGTCGGTCAAACTGCCCATAGATTTGCGACTAAGTGCATCTGCCACAACATTAGCTTTTCCAGGATGATACAAAATATCGACGTCGTAATCTTTCAATAATTCAAGCCATCTTCTTTGCCGCAAATTTAGCTCCTTTTGCTTAAAAATATACTGAAGGCTTTTGTGGTCCGTATAGATATCAACATGGACCCCATATAAGTAATGCCGCCATATCATCAAAGCATGAATCACCGCGGCTAATTCCAGATCGTGGGTGGGATAATTGCTCTCGTGCTGTCTGAGCTGCCGGGAAGCATAAGCTATGACTCGACCATGCTGCATTAATACACACCCTATCCCAATGCCAGAAGCATCACAATAAATGACATACCCGTCCGACCCCTCTGGAAGAGCTAGAACTGGAGCTGTAATTAATTTTTCCTTCAGCAACTGGAAGCTGCATTCACAAGCATCGGTCCACTGAAATTTTGCTACCTTCTGAGTTAGCTTTGTTAATGGTGCTGCAATAGCAGCAAAATTCTCCACAAATCTCCTGTAATATCCGGCCAATCCCAGAAAACTGCGTACCTCAGTCGGTGTCGTGGGCCTAGGCCAATTCTGTACATCCTCGATCTTCTGTGTATCAACCCGAATACCATTTGCTCCAACGATATGCCCCAAGAATGCCACTGAAGTTAACCAGAATTCACACTTGGAGAATTTAGCATATAATTTATGTTGCCGCAGTGTGCCAAGTACGGTCCTCAGATGATCTGAATGCTCCTCTGTTGACCGGGAATAAACCAGAATATCATCAATAAATACAATCACAAACATGTCGAGGAACGGCCTGAATACCCGATTCATCAAATCCATAAACACTGCTGGAGCATTTGTAGCCCAAAAGACATCACTCTGAACTCATAATGCCCGTATCGGGTCCTGAATGCAGTCTTTGGAATGTCTGCCTCTCGTACCCGCACCTGATGATAGCCCGAACGCAAATCTATCTTCAAAAAATATTTAGCACCCTGCAACTGATCAAATAAATCATCAATCCGGGGGAGGGGATACTTATTCTTTATAGTCACCTTATTCAGCTGTCTGTAATCAATGCACATCCGCAGCGACCCGTCTTTCTTTCTTACAAACAATACCGGCGCTCCCCAGGGTGACGTACTGGGTCTGATAAAGCCTTTTTCTAATAGATCTTTCAGCTGTTCTTTCAATTCTTTCAATTCTGCAGGTGCCATTCTGTAAGGAGGAATGGATATAGGCTAAGTATCTGGTAGTACATCTATCGTGAAATCGATCTCCCGTTCAGGTGGGAGACCTGGAAGATCGTCCGGAAATACATCTGAAAATTCATTAACAACCGGAACTGACTGGAGAGTAGGTGCTTCTGCTTTAGTATCATGTACTCGAACCAAATGATAGATATACCCTTTCTAAATCATCTTCCTAGCCTTGAGGTATGAAATAAACTTACCCCTCGGCGATGCTGTATTTCCTGCCCATTCTATAACTGGTTCCCCTGGAAACTGGAAGCGAACTACCTATTTCTGGCAGTCAACATTAGCATAACAGGAGGCTAACCAGTCCATACCCATAATAACATCAAATTCCATCATATCTAATTCTACCAAATCAGCCTTAGTGCAACGGCCACATATAATCACAAAACAGTTTTTATATACCTGCCTCGCTATAATAAAATCCCCAACCGGTGTAGCTACCTCGAACGGCTCTATAGGTTCAGGTGTTATCCCAATTTTACTAGCGACAAGGGGCAAAATATATGATAAAGTAGAACCCGGATCGATCAATGCATACACAGCTCGAGAGAAGACCAATAATGTACCTGTGACAACATTTGGCGACGCCTCCTGATCCTATCTGCTAGCCAATGCATATATGCGGTTCAAAGGACCGCTAGAATCAGAAACCCCGCCACGGCCTCTACCGCGGCCCGCTGGTGCTGGCATACCTCGCCCCGCAGGGCGCATAACTGAAGGAGTGGAAGTTGAACCAGCAGCTGATCTCGTCGGCTGAGCTGCACCACCAGAACCACCCGCCAACGGACAGTCTCTCATAATATGGCCCTGGCGGCCGCAAGAAAAACAGGCACCCGTGGCTCTATAGCACTCTCCCGGGTGCGACCTCCCACAATAAGAACACCGGGGCATGGGTAGCCTAGACTGACTGGGACCCCTGTTCGTCTGCGAACTCGAGGCTCTGGAACTCTGGCCCGCTCCAGAATACCCTGCACTGCTAAATCGTCTACCTGTAGACTGTATACCCCGGCCTGACGAAGGAGGATATCTACTAGGCTGCTGCTGCTGAGGCTGCCGGCCTCGAGACTCTCCAGAATAACCAGCTGACCTAGCCCGCTTGGGCGGCCTCCTATCACGATCTCTACCCGACTGGTCCTCTCTATGTCGGTCCTCCATCCCTTGCGCATAAGCCTGTAACCGGGCAATGTCCATACCAGTCTGTGATGCCATCGCCATACAACTATCAATCAAGTAGCGATCCAACCCTATCACGTACCGGTGCATACGATCAGCCATCTCAGCTACTATGGTAGGTGCATATCTAGCCAGAGAATCAAACTCCAAGCTGTACTCTCGGACACTCCTGCCTCTCTGCCGCAGCTGCAGAAATCTGTCAACCCTCGCCCGCCGCAACTCTGGGGGAAAAAGGTGGCTGAGAAAGGCGGCTACAAACTCGTCCCATACGGTCGGTGGAGCATCCTCGCCTCTGGACAGCTCCCATGACTCATACCAATTAATCGCAACATCTCGCAATCTGTGTGAAGCTAACTCGACAGACTCGGTCTCAGAAACCCTGACCAGTCTCAATGTGCGCTGCATTTGTCGGATGAAATCCTGGGGGTCCTCTTCTGGCTTAGACCCGTAGAACTCTGGGGGATTACAGGTCAGGAAATCGCGGACCCTCAAACTATCACGTCTGTCACCATCATCACCCCCTAGCCCGCGTCTGCGAGTCTGTCCTGCTACTAATGTCGTCAACAATTGAACAGCCTCTCTCATCACCCTGTCCTCCGCCCCTGGCTGAGGAACGGGAGGCTCGGGAGGCTCGGGCGCTTGATCCTCTAGAGCTAATGGTGGAGCCGCTCTAGGCTCCTCTGGTGGGGGTGTAGCAGAACCCTCTGACTGGGGTGCACTATCGGGCATAATCTGAGAACGAGCCCGAGTAACTATCTATATCTGGCTAGTCTCTCCTGCCACTGCTTTTCCCTTCTGGGCAGGCGCCGCCTTCTTCGGAGGCATCACCGAAAACAAACATCCAGTCAGAAAAAGAGTCATCCTAATAGCACAGCTCTATCGCACGATCTAAGATTCAAAGAAAGGTAACACCCTAAATGTCCTGTAGCCTCCTGTTTATAGATGTGGTGCATAACACACCGATAAACAAGACTATACTAGACACGGCCTGTAGACATTCCGAGGACAAACTGCTCTGATACAACTTCTGTCACGACCCAGCCCCGTGGGCCGCGACTGGTGCCCTATTTGGACACCCAAACAGACTTACGTACCAGATCGACATATCAAAGATTTATTCAAACTTAACATACGTTATTTTAAACAGATACTGAAAACAAATATCATCTTAAGCGGTCGCCCGTACAGAAACATCATATCAAATTTGGTAGGCTGGCGGAATACACATCGCCCAGATATACACACATATACAAACATATGGGACGTTTTGGCCATAATATCAAACGGGACCGCATTAAGACGCAGATCATAATCACAAACGAACAAACATGACCCATGACCCACATATATGACTACAGGCCTCTAAAAATCATGACAGAACATATGACGGGACAGGGCCCCGCCGTACCCAAATAGTCATATATATACAGAATATGTATAACAGAAGATATGTACTAAAATATGAGCTCCGGATCAAAAGGAGTAATCCAAGTGGCAGAATATGTATCCTATACTGGAGGATCACCAAAACGAACGTCCGTACCTGCGGGCATGAAACGCAGCCCCCGAGGAAAGGGGGTCAGTACGAAATATGTACTGAGTATGCAAAGCATGAAATACAGAAATCAGAATCATAACCGAAGTGAGGAGTACAGAATGTGGATACAGATTTAGTATATGAAAACCTGTGCTGAAAATATATATATATATATATATATATATATATATCATGCAAATAAAAAATCATGTATAGGGCTCAGGAACGTGGCCGCCACTCCGACGCTGGCGCCACAACACATCATACTCCAGAAGGTTTCACATCTCCGTACAATCCCCGAACATATCGTATCATCATAACATATCACAACACCAGAACATATCATATGCCATATCACATCATAACGCCGTATATAAGCGGTACCCGGCCCTATGGCGAGGTCTCGGGAACCATAACACATCATACTGCCGAATATACCATAGTGCGCACGATCACAGAACCGGCCCGGGAACCGGCGAACGATATCATAGTAGTAGGCACGAGCGTAGTAGTGCGGAAACCATATGCATATAAATAAATAAGCTTCAAAACTTGATAAACAAATATTTTTACGGCATCTGAAGGCTCAGAAATCAGGTTTGAGGCAATCGGAGTTAATATACGAAAGTTACGAACTTTTGAAGTACAGAACTTTCTAAAAGCATTTCAGAAGCTCTTTTTGGAAATTCAAGTAACATTTGTATTAAGGGAGCTTTCAACCATTACTAAGGAGCAAATCAAATGGAGCCTTTAAGATCATATCTACGTATCAAAATATATGTATCCAAAGCTTTAGCCATATCAAATATTTTTCGGACATTGTTCGGAAACATATCAACTAGAATCTTCAAACATCATAAATGCGTATCGAACCAGATGGGATAGCTTACGAAGGTCAAAGATGTTAGCCATCCTAGTGGCATCTAAGAGTAGGATTTTCTTTATAAGTATACATATACATTTTTGTTTATTCCAAAAAGGATCATGCCAAAAAGAAGGAACGGTAGGCTTTACATACCTCAATCGCCCGCTAATCAATTCCCGAATCAAGTCTCGGGCTCTCCAATATGTCACGCCCCAAAACCCACCCTAGACGTGACCGGCATCCGACGTCATGAACAACATCGGAAGAACCTAAACGACATAATAATAATACTTGAACCCGCCAGGTTCAATATTCGCCTCCAACAATTTATAAATTAAATGTAACACATCATGAACACATGAATTAAATCAGCGGAAGTCTTTATAAGTAATAGCCATCAACGTGGAAAAACACCCATTAAGTCGTACGAGACTTTTGACAATCTACCCACAATTCTGACAACTATCTGTGGAGCTTCTAAGAGACATAACAATTGTCAAACTTCGGGACGCAGCCCGGAAATCCAAAATAATAAACGAAACAGAAAGTGTCCCACGAACAAAGATGTGGGCTCACCAAATCCACAGCAGTAGCAAGTCCTCTTAAGTGTCGAAAGTATCACGAACCTGCTCTTCTTCGTTACCTAACATACCATAAAAAACAACAATGGTATGCCTGAGTACTTTCGTACTCAGTGAGTGCCTTGGGGACAACAAGTATTATGAAAATAAAATATAATAATACATAAAGAAATCAGTTCTGAAAAAACGATGGCATAAAAGCAGTCATTCCACTTTGTGATTCTCAATATCATTTGTTAAATAGTTTACAAAGCCATCAATCAATATAAAAACAAGTATTCAGTATGTGTATATCCATAAGAATTATCAAAACTGATTATAAAGTCTTTGTGAGGCTACCCCCTTAGGGCCCTATTCACATACTCAGTATTGTCCATGTGTAGGCGCAAATCTAGCTCGACGTGTTACTTACACCATGCCGCAGCATGTCCCCCAGCCTCACTGAATGGGAATCGAACCCGCAGGCGCAAATCTAGCTCGACGTGTGACTTACACCATGCCGCAGCATGTCCCCCAGCCTCACTGAATGGGAATCGAACCCGCAGGCGCAAATCTAGCTCGACGTGTGACTTACACCATGCCGCAGCATGTCCCCCAGCCTCACTGAATGTGAATCGAACCCGCGACCATGCACTTCTTTACACCCCAAAGGAGTCGCCTCTTATGAAATCCCCGGTGACCACTCATCCTCCCGAATGGCTAGGCGTAAGCACACCGGAATAAGAAAAACCTCGGTGACCACTCATCCTCCCGAATGGCTAGGCATAAACACATCAACAGAGTTCATAGCTTAAAAGCCGAATTACAATTCATCTTAAAGAAGTCACATCCATTTACCATTAAGGTTCGTTATGCCATAATGTAAAGATAAATCATTCCAATCAATGTTTCGAAAACATACAACTTCTTTAAAAAGATTCCCATGTCTTAAATCATCAATGGGAATATCATTACCAACCCTTAACCATCATTATTAAGCATCTCTTATAGAGGAAAACATTCATAATATCACATACATATATAGGGTTTGATACAATCTAGGTTTTAATGTGGGTTTGTCCCCTCACACACATTAACCATTATTTAAACATGAATTAGAGTTCAAGGAACATGAGAAGATTGATTTTCATTTCATTCATTAAAGGATCTTGAAATTTAATCCATCCTTAAATTACTTCCAAAACAGCCCAATATACCTTCGGATGCCAATGCTCGTATACACTTCTTTATTTCCGTATATCCATAGTATAACAACAACAACAACTACAGCCAACCCCACGATATTCCAAATCACAAAACAGTTCATAACAACCACCTAACAGTTCCCAAAATATCATCACAAAACAACCACGAAAATCATATAAAACAGCCCCCAAATATCGTCACAAAATAGCCCGGTACGCTTTGTATACAATATCTTCATACACTTTGTTCTCCCAATTTCAAGAACAACAACTTATCAACAACATCAACAACAATATCAACAATTATTTTATATCAATATCCAACTAATCCTATCCATTTAATCATACCAAAACAGCCCACAAATCATTTGATATCCAAAAATTATAACCGAACTTTCAATGCCATTTTCTCTATTCTAACTCGTCAAATCTATCAATGATAAGGATAAAAACATCATTAAAATCTTATACATACCTTATATAAGCATCCACCACGAAAACAACCTCCCCCAAGTTCAATGTGTAGCTTAGAACGACGGCAACAACTTGTGCTACACTTTATCCTTCACGAGCCTCGGGATTCGGGGCCTTGAACTTGATCGATTCTCCACTTTCTCTCTCTACTTCTCCTCTCTCTCTCTCTCTCTAAAAATTCTGAACCTTTGGTAGGGGAAATGTGGCTGCTAGGGCAGATCATTTCCCTTAAATACTAAGGGAAATGGGCCTGACCCGGTTTTGAATTGGGTTGGGCCAACAACTTGACCTTTCTGTCTTAAAACGTCCATATCTCCTTATCCCGATATCACATGGAGGCCCACGACCTATGGTTGGAAAGGTTTTTCAATTATCTACAACTTTCGTTCTTTGAGTGTTCCCAAATTTCCAATAAATAATGGGTTTATGGCCTCCCGAAGTCAGAATCGTCTGAAAACGTACTGTTTTCACTGTGTTACGCCCCCAAGGGACGGTCCGTAACTCGTGTTACGGCCAGTAACTTGGAGCGTAACACTGGCCAAATTTCCAGTGAGGTTCTGGAAATTTTTGGGACGTTACAGCCCCAAGGGACGGTCCGTAACTCGTGTTACGGCCCCAAGGGACGGTCCGTAACGCAGACCAAATTTCCAGTGCGGACAGGCTTCAGTAAAACGGTCATAACGTTTTGTACACAGCTCCGTTCAAGACCCATAATATACCGTTGGAAATCTCTTTCAAATATCTAAAACTTGTATTTGAGGAGGTTTTTTCCAAATTCTTAACAGATTTTTACGTAAATCGCCCAGAAGACAGACCTACCAAAACTTAGGCGAATTTAAGAGCCCTTAAGAACTTCGATTGTTGGTTTGACTTCAAAACGACCATCCTCCACCCGAATTCATCAAGAATGGATTCACATAGATAAAATATCATCTTAATACTACATTTTTTTTTAACACCTAGTTCAAGTTTACGGGATCTCACATTATCCCCCCCTTAAGATCATTCGTCCCCGAATGAAAGTCATAGCTTATGATTCTTTACTAAACGTCAAATTTCAAAATTCTCAGTAGTGCTTCTTTATTTAGTAAGTTATCACAAGCAAAACTCATATAATGCTTTAAGAGAACATATAGTTACAATACCTGTGTCTACGTCATCAGGGTCTTCAGCCGCCCCTCTACGAGTAAAACTATAAAGTCGAGCTTGTCCCCTATTAGCGGTGTTAGCAACCACTTTACCAGCCTCATTACCACGAGCATTAGGATTGTTGTTGACATTACCATCAGGTGAATTTTTCCGCTGGCTGGAAGAATTAGCCATTTCACGAATCCACTTCCTACAATATTTCTTGATATGACCCCTTATACCACAATGGTGACAAATTCGATCTTCCCACGTTGGCGGATGACTATTTTTCTGCGAAAACTTACCATCAGATAGATTATTCCTTTGGCCTGAAGAGTTACCCATTTCACGAAGCCACTTCCTACAATATTTCTTGATATGACCCCTAATCCCACAATGGTGACAAACACGATCCTCCCATCTAAATGCTTGTCGGTTACTACCTTGCGAACATCTATTCTGATCATTGTTCGTCAGACCTTGTCCACCAGATGGAACGCCCATATTAGACTGAGAACCAAACTGTTGAGGTGCATAATTTCCTTTTCTTTGCCCTCCATCATACGAACCAGTGAAACCACCCGCAGATCGGGCCTTTTTACTTTGTTTCCCGTCTAGCCTCTCTTCTCCTTTCCAATTCTCTTGCTCGGCAAACCCGACTAATGAATTACCGTAATTAACCCCAGCAGTGGTACGGTTAGTGAAACTGGCGGCTCGTCCGCCGGGCGATGATTTAGAAGCACCATTGTTTCCCAGATTACCAGTCCTCGCAGGAGTTAAATCCATTTCTGCGGGGCACGAATTATTGGACACGTCAGAATGATCCTAATAGCAGTTCAAGCTCTATAGCACAATCTAGAATAAAGAAGAATGAGAAACGCCTATAAATGTCCTGGGAGTTTCTCGGTCATGCAGGTGATCAGGCTGCACAAGGGAAACTCCACTAGACACAGCTCCACAAACACCGACAATAATCCTAGGACGTATTTAAACCTAGGCTCTGATACCAAGCTTGTCACGCCCCAAAACCCACCCTAGACGTGACCGGCATCCGACGTCATGAACAACATCGAAAGAACCTAAACGACATAATAATAATACTTGAACCCGCCAGGTTCAATATTCGCCTCCAACAATTTATAAATTAAATGTAACACATCATGAACACATGAATTAAATCAGCGGAAGTCTTTATAAGTAATAGCCATCAACGTGGAAAAACACCCATTAAGTCGTACGAGACTTTTGACAATCTACCCACAATTCTGACAACTATCTGTGGAGCTTCTAAGAGACATAACAATTGTCAAACTTCGGGACGCAGCCCGGAAATCCAAAATAATAAACGAAACAGAAAGTGTCCCACGAACAAAGATGTGGGCTCACCAAATCCACAGCAGTAGCAAGTCCTCTTAAGCATCGAAAGTATCACGAACCTGCTCTTCTTCGTTACCTAACATACCATCAAAAACAACAATGGTATGCCTGAGTACTTTCGTACTCAGTGAGTGCCTTGGGGACAACAAGTATTATGAAAATAAAATATAATAATACATAAAGAAATCAGTTCTGAAAAAAAGATGGCATAAAAGCAGTCATTCCACTTTGTGATTCTCAATATCATTTGTTAAATAGTTTACAAAGCCATCAATCAATACAAAAACAAGTATTCAGTATGTGTATATCCATAAGAATTATCAAAACTGATTATAAAGTCTTTGTGAGGCTACCCCCTTAGGGCCCTATTCACATACTCAGTATTGTCCATGTGTAGGCGCAAATCTAGCTCGACGTGTGACTTACACCATGCCGCAGCATGTCCCCCAGCCTCACTGAATGGGAATCGAACCCGCAGGCGCAAATCTAGCTCGACGTGTGACTTACACCATGCCGCAGCATGTCCCCCAGCCTCACTGAATGGGAATCGAACCCGCGACCATGCCCTTCTTTACACCCCAAAGGAGTCGCCTCTTATGAAATCCCCGGTGACCACTCATCCTCCCGAATGGCTAGGCGTAAGCACACCGGAATAAGAAAAACCTCGGTGACCACTCATCCTCCCGAATGGCTAGGCATAAACACATCAACAGAGTTCATAGCTTAAAAGCCGAATTACAATTCATCTTAAAGAAGTCACATCCATTTACCATTAAGGTTCGTTATGCCATAACGTAAAGATAAATCATTCCAATCAATGTTTTGAAAACATACAACTTCTTTAAAAAGATTTCCATGTCTTAAATCATCAATGGGAATATCATTACCAACCCTTAACCATCATTATTAAGCATCTCTTATAGAGGAAAACATTCATAATATCACATACATATATAGGGTTTGATACAATCTAGGTTTTAATGTGGGTTTGTCCCCTCACACACATTAACCATTATTTAAACATGAATTAGAGTTCAAGGAACATGAGAAGATTGATTTTCATTTCATTCATTAAAGGATCTTGAAATTTAATCCATCCTTAAATTACTTCCAAAACAGCCCAATATACCTTCGGATGCCAATGCTCGTATACACTTCTTTATTTCCGTATATCCATAGTATAACAACAACAACAACTACAGCCAACCCCACGATATTCCAAATCACAAAACAGTTCATAACAACCACCTAACAGTTCCCAAAATATCATCACAAAACAACCACGAAAATCATATAAAACAGCCCCCAAATATCGTCACAAAATAGCCCGGTATACGCTTTGTATACAATATCTTCATACACTTTATTCTCCCAATTTCAAGAACAACAACTTATCAAACAACATCAACAACAATATCAACAATTATTTTATATCAATATCCAACTAATCCTATCCATTTAATCATACCAAAACAGCCCACAAATCATTTGATATCCAAAAATTATAACCGAACTTTCAATGCCATTTTCTCTATTCTAACTCGTCAAATCTATCAATGATAAGGATAAAAACATCATTAAAATCTTAGACATACCTTATATAAGCATCCACCACGAAAAAAACCTCCCCCAAGTTCAATTTGTAGCTTAGAACGACGGCAACAACTTGTGCTACACTTTATCCTTCACGAGCCTCGGGATTCGGGGCCTTGAACTTGATCGATTCTCCACTTTATCTCTCTACTTCTCCTCTCTCTCTCTCTCTCTAAAAATTCTTAACCTTTGGTAGGGGAAATGTGGATGCTAGGGCAGATCATTTCCCTTAAATACTAAGGGAAATGGGCCTGACCCGGTTTTGAATTGGGTTGGGCCAACAACTTGACCTTTCTGTCTTAAAACGTCCATATCTCCTTTTCCCGATATCACATGGAGGCCCACGACCTATGGTTGGAAAGGTATTTCAATTATATACAACTTTCGTTCTTTGGGTTTTCCAAAATTCCCATTAAATAATGGGGTTATGGCCTCCCGAAGTCAGAATCGTCTGAAAACGTACTGTTTTCACTGTGTTACGCCCCCAAGGGACGGTCCGTAACTCGTGTTACGGCCCGTAACTTGGAGCGTAACACTGGCCAAATTTCCAGTGAGGTTATGGAAATTTTTGGGACGTTACGGCCCCAAGGGACGGTCCGTAACGCAGACCAAATTTCCAGTGCGGACAGGCTTCAGTAAAACGGTCATAACGTTTTGTACACAGCTCCGTTCAAGACCCATAATATACCGTTGGAAATCTCTTTCAAATACCTAAAACTTGTATTTGAGGAGGTTTTTTCCAAATTCTTAACAGAGTTTTACGAAAATCGCCCAGAAGACAGACCTACCAAAACTTAGGCGAATTTAAGAGCCCTTAAGAACTTCGATTGTTGGTTTGACTTCAAAACGATCATCCTCCACCCGAATTCATCAAGAATGGATTCACATAGATAAAATATCATCTTAATACTACATTTTTTTTAACACCTAGTTCAAGTTTACGGGATGTCACACAATATCTACAATAATATTATCAATTACCCAATATTAGCTACAAGTACTTAGAAATCCAATTCTAATTAGCACTTGTCTACAGAAATTTCGGCAGCATCTCCCCTGTAAATTCAACATCCCCGAGAATTTAACTCGGCCAAATTCATCAACAACCATACCAACAGTCAATTCAAAACGCATTCCAACATTAGCAACATACATTCTACAAACTTCAACGGCGTTTCACTTATATTCAATTCATATTTGCTCACATATTCAAGTACTAATCCGAAACCATTCAAACAGTATTCAAGAACGCTTCAACCAATCCGTACAATATTAAAAATAACCTAACCAACATGCCATTCCACCCGAAACCTTCCAAATGCCACAAGATCAATAACAACACATTTCCTTCTTTTAAATTCATGAACTACACCAACGATCTACACATTAACAACATTATTTTCCATAAATACAAGAAGTGGTATTAACGTCACATTAGCTTCTAAAACAACTCTCCAACCATTACAACTTCAACTAGAATTATTAAACTTTCATTTCCATCATAGAATCCATAACAACAACAACCAAAATACTAGATAAAATTGGTTCACCCTTCCTACACAACACAATACACACACGGCCACCAACATAACATCCATATTTCGTGATTTTCATTCACTTCTACATACTACAACATACACAAAACATTCATGACATATGAAAAAGAGGATTAAACCTTACCTTTCTTCACTTCACTTCTCAACTTGGCTAAGGTTGCTTCTTACAAGAATGAATGATTTACTTGCCCCAAAAACTACTCCACGTTAAAGAGGAGTGTCACACCCCAATTCTACTAGGGTGTGATGGGCACCCGACCCCATATCCGGAGCCGAGCGAACGCACAGATTCTTATTACACACAAAATTTCTTCAGACGCTGAAAATCAGATTAAAGTAAAATACATATTAAGCTTTCGAAATCCATCTTTTATCGTTCTTAATTTTAGGCAAAGTCCGTAATTATATAAAATTTACTACATAACACAGAATGACATATCGGCTGATGGAGCCGCTTACAGACTGATAACCAATACCCACGACTCTGTCTGCAAAGTCTCTAGCATAAATCCAGAATTCATAACATACATATACAAACTCTGACTCGGCAACACTCCGGGAGCAAATGGAGCCTGCCAACTCCGCTGGAACATCTTCTGTAATAACTTCAACTCATCTGGGTGTACCTGCGCGGCATGAAACGCAGCCCCCGAAGAAGAGGGGTCAGTACGAAAAATGTACTGAGTATGTAAAGCATGGAATACAGAAAACTAAACCATAATCGAAACAGACAGTACAAACAGTAAGTACACTATCCAAAGTACCAATATTTATTTTTCGAACGCAAATCATATGTTAGAAAAAAAAGGGATACCGATCGAGAGTACTAGAAGGTTTGTTTTCCACACGCAGAGCATATATGCCGAAGTCATATGTCAGAAGAAGTACGGATCCAGAATGTCAGAATGTTGATTTTCCAGACACAGATCATGTATATGAATATCATAGGTTAGAAAAAGTGCAGAGGGTACAGAATGCCAGAGAACTTACTTTCCAGACACAAATCGTATATCGTATGTGTGCGTATAACAGATCCCGGCCCTTCCGTGAGGGATGCGGTGGACAGAAATATCAATGCATGTCAGAACATATGCCATATCCGGCCCCATTATGGGACACGGTGAACAGAACGTGGTCGCCACCCCGTCACTGGCGCCACAACACAGCATACTCCAAAGTAGGGAATAGCTCCGTAACATATCATATCGTATCATAATGTGCACATATCAAACATATCAGATGGCCATATCATATCATCATATATCAGAATGTGTGTACATGGCACAGCATACTCCACAACCCATGTACACGTATACCTGCCCCCTCACATCGAGGCACGGCGAACAATGCAGTGGAATACGCGTGATAACATATCCTGGCCCGGGCTCAGTGAAGGAAGCATTGAGGCATCCACGAGTGGAGTAGTGAGAAACTTATGCATCATAAAATATTTACAAAGACTTGACAGAATAATCTGAATGACAGGTCATTTAAGAAAGAAATCAGACGATAGTCATAGCACGTACCTTTCGGATGTCGCGGGGGATTATATCAAATTAAAGATTTTGGGATTGTTTGAACATATCAAATTATAAACATTTACAGAATCTCGATAGCATAACTCAGACGACAAATCATATAAAAGAGATTGAACGGTAGTCATAGCGTATGCCTTTCGGATATCACAATAGCATATGTCAAAATAAGCTTTCTGAAATCCTTTTCATGTTTCAAAATATATTATGGGACTTAACAAAATGAGTCAAACGAATGTCATATAGTAGTGAGAAGAGTAACCAAGAGTTTTCCTTTGAATTTTATTCCAAAATAAGTCAAACGGAACAAATCAAAAAAAATCCGGGAAAGTGGGCCCACCTCGGGTCAAATGAGGTGGCGCACATAATTTACGTATGTTACACTTCATAACGTTACCCGTGAGAGTTCTAAGGTAGTCGGGTCCTATTTGTGAAAGTTCTAGACATTTAGGCACCTTTTCTAACTATTCATAACATATTCAATTCAATTCTACTGAATGAAAAAGGGGCAAATTTGAACGTAGATTCCGAAGAGTAGAGTCGTCCCCGAGGCTCGTATCAAAGCCTATCATACCTAGGACATGCCAAGAGAAGGAAAGGTAAAGCTTTACATACCTTATTCGCTCCTTACGCCTCTCCAAATTCAAATCTCGTTTCGTCCAACATCTACATTTGGTCACATTTACCAAATATAAATCATAACGTTTAAAAGTTCAATCTTAACCAATACTTGTCTACAAAAATTTGGGCAGCATCTCCCCTATACATATAGCATCCCCGAGAATTCAACTCGGCCAAAAATACCACAACAAATTCGAGAATGTAACTCGGCCAAATTATCAATAACGATACCAACAATCATATCTTCCAACTTCACAATTATTTCGAAATACATCCTAACTTTAGCAACTCTTGTCACACAATTCAACAGCATTTTTCTTATATTCAATTCAATCCCGACAACCCAACTTACAATCTTCCAAACATATTTCTTCCTTCCAAATTCATGAGTTATATCCACAATCCACACATTACAAATTCACTCATACAATTATAAGGAATCATACTAATATCCATTAACTTATTCAATAATCCACGAACGATTTTCACTCCGTTTCAGGCCACTAAATCCTCATTTTACATCATAGAATCTACTATAACAATAATTAAAATACTAAGTGAAATTAGTTCATCACTTCTACACAATACACTACACGGGCTCATTCCATAATTCAACAACATCAACACAACAAACTATAACTCTATTCTTGCAATTATTCCTTAACCAAACTTGATAAAGAAAGAGATTCAATAATTTATACCTTATTTTTATGAAGGTAGCAAACTCTTCACCATTTTCTTGTTCCCAAGCCACTCCAACACCAAACGAAATTATATCCGCGATTACGCGTTGCCCGGACCTCGATCCATATTTCGTAGCTTGAAATTTTGCTCAAAATCTTCACTTTTATGTGAGATTTAAGCTCCCTTTTGAGTGCAGAATTTTCTGGAAATTTTGGACCATTCTATGATGAAAAATGGGGGTTTTGACCCTTTTTATAATAAGTTTGGGTCGGTTTCACTTTAGCTACAGTACTGTGGCAGTGCTGTAGTGGTACTGTAGCAGTGCTGTAGTGGTACTGTAGCAGTGCTGTAGTGGTACTGTTTTTGCGCGACAGTTCAGTTTGTAACGTCTATAATTCTCCACTCCGATGCCCTATCGACGAGCGGTTTGTTGCATTACAAACTAGACTCGACGAACTTCATTTTAGGCTTTTCAAACACCTTAAAAATATTCATATACTAGGAGATATGCCCCTCCAAAGTTGACTAAAAATCTGTCCAGCATTTTCTCAAATTTTCGTCGAACTTATTTTTCAAATTTCCAAATTTGCCCTTAGCCTTTCTCAATATTTCCGCATCAATATTTTCACAGACAACTTGTGTGCTAAACAAGATCAAGAACGTAGCCTTTCTCTTAATTTCCTGCAATTATCTTGAATTATCCGAATGTACAAAATGCGGGATATAACATCCTCCCCCCCTTTAGAACATTCGTCCTCGAATGTTCAACTGACCTCATGGGGTGATGTAATACTTCGGGAGGGTCCTTCCCAGCTCACCTCTTCATTGTTATGGTTTCGTCATCACACCTTAACAGAAGCCAGGTCTTTAGTACGCAGCCTTCGCTTAACGATTCAATATGGCCATAGGTTGTTCCTTGCTCTCATACTCCTCGACACAAGTGTACTTATTTTTAGTTTCTTTGTATCGGCACTCTGGCATGAGTTCCTTACAAACATGGTCGAGCATCGCTTCACGTCAATGGTTCATATGGTCTCGTAGCGTATACTCTCATGCTTTATATAATTAAAGGTTCATGAACCATTTTCTAGTATCCGACGAACTCTTTTATTTCATTCCTAGGCACTGCATTCTTTCTTTCTTTCAAAGGTTTTCAAACTTCCAATTGTCGATACTTTCATTATAACAATCGTTGTTATCCGGAATATCCTTTGAATCTTATCATTTTCTCTATTACCCGTTGTAAACTTAACTTGCAACTCTTTCTTGCTCTCTTTGTTACTCTCTAAAACATATCGCTGCGCACTTAGGTATGGCGCAACTTTGCCCAGTATGAGGGATTCAAATCGTGATCTAATATACCTAACATATTCTTCCCCCTTTTTAGGGAGATTCTTATCCGTCAACGGTCCTCGAGTACCCTCGTCTTTCTTTCCGACTCGGCGCATAACATATCGAAAACTTCTTACCGTAAATCTTTCTTTCACTTTGTGTCTATGTCATCACAAGACGTAATCATTCTTTTGTTCGCTTCACATCCCTTGTCATAATCACTATTACTTTAAGCCCACTTATTGAAATCGGTTCTCGAGTCTTACATATTCCACTTCCGCTATATTACCACACTTTATTCTTTTCACGTGCCTATCTTTGAGTTCTTACCCAAATAGTCTCTTACTTTACCGATAGTTTCGTTCGGGGTTTCGCTTACCGAGGCTCCCTTACTTTTACCTTTTTCTAACACTTTGATCTCTTTCTTTACCGTAATGCCGGTCGTTGGGACACACGTGTCCACTAATATAATCACAGATGAGGCATCATACGCATTCATATGTATATACATAATTATTATCAGCTAGCCCACAAAATACTTCCAAACGTCGTTCAAGCCTATCCTAATTCCAAAGTTGTAGTGTACTTTCTGTCTTTTCTCTAGTCTCGCCTATCGCGTGCTAGGTGGCTCCTTATAATCTCCAACCATCCCGTATACTTCTGTTTTCCCTTAGGCCATTCTAGCCTCTAGTTTGTCTCTTATACTTAAATCTATGAAATTTTTTCATACTTCCCAGGGGGGTCACCCATCCTCCCACCTTAGCACGCTTAACCTCGAAATTTGGTTGGGATTCGGTGCCTTAATGCTGATATAATCGCGTCCACTTCCTCGTATGGTCTTTATTACATAATCTAGGGCAAGTCAAAGTCTTTCAGATTCCGGGGCATGTCCGTAACACGTCCCTCTTTGTACAATTACTATTTTACCCTTCTCCATCCCGATGTTCACCTTTCATTTTTATGTATAACTATCTTCCGTCCTGGGTTCCCAGAGTCCCAATGGTAATAAACATACCTTCGTCGCCATTAGTTATACATACACGGTTACCAGCCTGTTTGGATTTCCACTCACCATTCGTACATAATAATTTACAGCAACCTGCTAGTCAACTTTCTCTGAATCTTTCAACAGACCTTGCTCCTCTTATACTATTCTTTCTATTCAGAACCTGTATACAGCAAGTATCAACCAATGCCTTACAGAGCATACGACTATATATCACATTCTAGCCATCCAGAACTTTCTGTTTCAGGTAGCAGAACAAATATATCCAGACTTACCTTTATGACCTCCCATGTCACCACTTGCCATTTCTCGCCGTATGTAAGGCTTACGCAAGAAATCTTATTTCCTGTGACTTGGATCTATCGCACGATCTAAGACAGAAAGAAGGTCAACAATCCCTAGATGCCCCGTAGCCTCCTGTTTATAAATGTGGCGCGCTTCACACCATAAACAGGACTCTACCGGACACGACTTTGCAGACAACCCCTAGGACAGACCTGCTCTGATACCACTTTGTCACACCCCAATTCTACTAGGGTGTGATGGGCACCCGACCCCATATCCGGAGCCGAGCGAACCCACAGATTCTTATTACACACAAAATTTCTTCAGACGCTGAAAATCATATTAAAGTAAAATACATATTAAGCTTTCGAAATCCATATTTTATCGTTCTCAATTTTAGGCAAAGTCCGTAATTATATAAAATTTACTACATAACACAGAATGACATATCGGCTGATGGAGCCGCTTACAGACTGATAACCAATACCCACGACTCTGTCTGCAAAGTCTCTAGCATAAATCCAGAATTCATAACATACATATACAAACTCTGACTCGGCAACACTCCGGGAGCAAATGGAGCCTGCCAACTCCGCTGGAACATCTTCTGTAATAACTTCAACTCATCTGGGTGTACCTGCGCGGCATGAAACGCAGCCCCCGAAGAAGAGGGGTCAGTACGAAAAATGTACTGAGTATGTAAAGCATGGAATACAGAAAACTAAACCATAATCGAAACAGACAGTACAAACAGTAAGTACACTATCCAAAGTACCAACATTTATTTTTCGAACGCAGATCATATGTTAGAAAAAAAAGGGATACCGATCGAGAGTACTAGAAAGTTTGTTTTCCACACGCAGAGCATATATGCCGAAGTCATATGTCAGAAGAAGTACGGATCCAGAATGCCAGAATGTTGATTTTCCAGACACAGATCATGTATATGAATATCATAGGTTAGAAAAAGTGCAGAGGGTACAGAATGCTAGAGAACTTACTTTCCAGACACAAATCGTATATCGTATGTGTGCGTATAACAGATCCCGGCCCTTCCGTGAGGGATGCGGTGGACAGAAATATCAATGCATGTCAGAACATATGCCATATCCGGCCCCATTATGGGACACGGTGAACAGAACGTGGTCGCCACCCCGTCACTGGCGCCACAACACAGCATACTCCAAAGTAGGGAATAGCTCCGTAACATATCATATTGTATCATAATGTGCACATATTAAACATATCAGATGGCCATATCATATCATCATATATCAGAATGTGTGTACATGGCACAACATACTCCACAACCCATGTACACGTATACCTGCCCCCTCACATCGAGGCACGACGAACAATGCAGTGGAATACGCGTGATAACATATCCTGGCCCGGGCTCAGTGAAGGAAGCATTGAGGCATCCACGAGTGGAGTAGTGAGAAACTTATGCATCATAAAATATTTACAAAGACTTGACAGAATAATCTGAATGACAGGTCATTTAAGAAAGAAATCAGACGATAGTCATAGCACGTACCTTTCGGATGTCGCGGGGGATTATATCAAATTAAAGATTTTGGGATTGTTTGAACATATCAAAATATAAACATTTACAGAATCTCGATAGCATAACTCAGACGACAAATCATATAAAAGAGATTGAACGGTAGTCATAGCGTATGCCTTTCGGATATCACAATAGCATATGTCAAAATAAGCTTTCTGAAATCATTTTCATGTTTCAAAATATATTATGGGACTTAACAAAATGAGTCAAACGAATGTCATATAGTAGTGAGAAGAGTAACCAAGAGTTTTCCTTTGAATTTTATTCCAAAATAAGTCAAACGGAACAAATCAAAAAAAATCCGGGAAAGTGGGCCCACCTCGGGTCAAATGAGGTGGCGCACATAATTTACGTATGTTACACTTCATAACGTTACCCGTGAGAGTTCTAAGGTAGTCGGGTCCTATTTGTGAAAGTTCTAGACATTTAGGCACCTTTTCTAACTATTCATAACATATTCAATTCAATTCTACTGAATGAAAAAGGGGCAAATTTGAACGTAGATTCCGAAGAGTAGAGTCGTCCCCGAGGCTCGTATCAAAGCCTATCATACCTAGGACATGCCAAGAGAAGGAAAGGTAAAGCTTTACATACCTTATTCGCTCCTTACGCCTCTCCAAATTCAAATCTCGTTTCGTCCAAAATCTACATTTGGTCACATTTACCAAATATAAATCATAACGTTTAAAAGTTCAATCTTAACCAATACTTGTCTACAAAAATTTGGGCAGCATCTCCCCTATACATATAGCATCCCCGAGAATTCAACTCGGCCAAAAATACCACAACAAATCCGAGAATGTAACTCGGCCAAATTATCAATAACGATACCAACAATCATATCTTCCAACTTCACAATTATTTCGAAATACATCCTAACTTTAGCAACTCTTGTCACACAATTCAACAGCATTTTTCTTATATTCAATTCAATCCCGACAACCCAACTTACAATCTTCTAAACATATTTCTTGCTTCCAAATTCATGAGTTATATCCACAATCCACACATTACAAATTCACTCATACAATTATAAGGAATCATACTAATATCCATTAACTTATTCAATAATCCACAAACGATTTTCACTCCGTTTCAGGCCACTAAATCCTCATTTTACATCATAGAATCTACTATAACAATAATTAAAATACTAAGTGAAATTAGTTCATCACTTCTACACAATACACTACACGGGCTCATTCCATAATTCAACAACATCAACACAACAAAATATAACTCTATTCTTGCAATTATTCCTTAACCAAACTTGATAAAGAAAGAGATTCAATAATTTATACCTTATTTTTATGAAGGTAGCAAACTCTTCACCATTTTCTTGTTCCCAAGCCACTCCAACACCAAACGAAATTATATCCGCGACTACGCGTTGCCCGGACCTCGATCCATATTTCGTAGCTTGAAATTTTGCTCAAAATCTTCACTTTTATGTGAGATTTAAGCTCCCTTTTGAGTGCAGAATTTTCTGGAAATTTTGGACCATTCTATGATGAAAAATGGGGGTTTTGACCCTTTTTATAATAAGTTTGGGTCGGTTTCACTTTAGCTACAGTACTGTAGCAGTGCTGTAGTGGTACTGTAGCAGTGCTGTAGTGGTACTGTTTCTGCGCGACAGTTCAGTTTGTAACGTCTATAATTCTCCACTCCGATGCCCTATCGACGAGCGGTTTGTTGCATTACAAACTAGACTCGATGAACCTCATTTTAAGCTTTTCAAACACCTTAAAAATCCTCATATACTAGGAGATATGCCCCTCCAAAGTTGACTAAAAATCTGTCCAGCATTTTCTCAAATTTTCGTCGAACTTATTTTTCAAATTTCCAAATTTGCCCTTAGCCTTTCTCAATATTTCCGCATCAATATTTTCACAGACAACTTGTGTGCTAAACAAGATCAAGAACGTAGCCTTTCTCTTAATTTCCCGCAATTATCTTGAATTATCCGAATGTACAAAATGCGGGATATAACAAGGAGCTTCCAATTGGTAGGAATGCTAGAAGAAAATATTTTTTTTGATCAAGATTTTTTTGGACCTTAATTTTAGCTACCATGGTCGAATGGCCTTCCTCTTTTCTTCTCCAAGGTTCTTCAACTTTCTAGAGTGAAAAATGATGAAAAATGTGATGAATTATCATCTTTTATTCACTTATATAATGTATCCATGTGGGCCCTAGCCCATACCATAGCACACAGCCACTTGGCCCTTATTTTCAAGAATTATTAACTTTCTATAATTCACTTTCAACCCCAAGTTTTCCTTAATATTTCCATGAGCCACCTTGTGAATTTTCCTTTTTACCCCTAGCCTTTCTTAATATTTCCACATCAATAATTTTCACAACCAACTTGTGTGTTAAACAAGATCAAAATATAGCTTTGCCCTTAACTTCTCGCAATTATCTTGAAATATCCGAATGCACAAAATACGGGATATAACATCCTCCCCCCCCCTTTAGAACATTCGTCCTCGAATGTTCGACTGGCTTCATGGGGTGTTATAATACTTCGGGAGGGTCTCTCTTATAGTTGTCCTTTCCTTCATGTCCATTCCTTATCTTTTACCCTATTTTCTTTATAATCGAACTCCTCGATCTTCACATGAATCCTCATTCCATGTCATGGGCTTTCTAATCAACTGCGTCAACTCACTATCCTTGTCCTTCCCTTGGCGAGTAATCGGTTTCCTTTCGCCAATTTGTCGAGGTATCCTTCGTACTCCCATATGCTCTTACTATTTTCACCCTTAACCTTCCTTGGTTCTATTCCTTTTGTTTTGTCCCATATTACCACACTCTAATTCTTTTACAGACTTTCTACTCAATTAGTTTCATGCTTTGCCCGTCGTCTCTCTCTTAGAAGCTTTACACATCCATACTCCCTTTCCTTTGACATTCCTGACACTTCCCAGGGGGGTCACCCTTCCTAAAATTTCTCTCGCCCTAGCACGCTTAACCTTGAGACTTCGATGAAATCCAGTGCATTAATGCCGATATAATCGCATCCACCTCTTCGCGTGACCTTCATTACCTGATCTGGAGCAAGTCGAAGTCTTACAGACTCCGAGACATTCTTGTAACGTCTTTCTCCTTAACAATTACTAATTTAGCCTTTTCGACCCCTAATATTCACCTTCACTTTCATTCCCCACCTTACATTTCAATCATATTTCAATATTCATACCTTATCCAACATGCCTCTTCCGCACCGTTACTTACCACTGTACATTGTAACTGCTAATGTCATCGGTCGCTTTCTTCTGCCGATGTCGTCCTTTAGCTGAAATCAGAGGTTAGTACAAGGGACTTCATTTCCTACGACTGGGCTTTATCGCACGATCTTAGATATGAAAGAAAGAATGACACCCTATTAATGTCTCGTAGCCTCCTGTTTATAGATGTGGTGCACAACCCACCGATAAACAAGACTCTACGAGACACGACTTTGCAGACAACCCCTAGGATGACCTGCTCTGATACAACTTTGTCACACCCTAATCTTGACAGGACATGATGGGCACCCGACTCTCATCAGAGTCGAGCGAACCCTTAGACGTTCGCTTTACAAAAACCTGTCATTTCAAAAAAAATTAAAAACATGGAACTTTTCCAAATAGAGATCGTTGTCTTTATACAGATTATGAAAACTTTCAATCAATTTCGTACTTTTTACCAACTGAGGTCATCTGAAAATACATACTCCTTTAACATTTACAAATGATTTGCACTTCCCGACGCCCTATCCACAGGACACTGTCTGAAAAGTCTCTAACATATAAAAACTACCATAACATAAGTACTTTGACCCGGCAACACTCCGAACTGAGATGGAGCTCACCAATCCCGCTAGAACACCTTCTAGCAAAGTCTTCTACTCATCTGGGTGTACCTGCGTGGCATGAAACGCAGCCCCCGAAGAAAAGGGGGTCAGTACGGAATATGTACTGAATATGTAAAGCGGTCACAAATCATAACCACAGGTTAATTTAGGAGAAATCACAATCAAACTCAATACCTGCAGCCTTCGTTGGAGAAGCATAAATGTATACACGAGGTCTCAAAACAATCCTTAAGTAAATAATGCAAGCGAATACACATTCTTTAAGCAAATGATGCAATCTAACACACGTGCCGCTTCCGACATGCTAACCAAATAGTCCCTTCGGATGGCCGCTTCCGGCATAGTAATGATGGCCCCTTCGGGCAGCCGCTTCCGGCTTAATAACAATGATGGCCCCTTCGGGCATGCCGCTTCCAGCATAATAATAATGATGATGGCCCCTTCGGGCAGCCGCTTCCGGCTTAATAATAATGATGGCCCCGTCGGGCAGCCGCTTCCGGCTTAATAATAATGATGGCCCCTTCGGGCATGCCGCTTCCGGCATAATAATAATGATGGCCCCTTCGGGCATGCCGCTTCCGGCAAAATAATAATGATGGCCCCTTCGGGCATGCCGCTTCTGGCATAATAATAATGATAATGTCAACACAACTTAATCCATGAATATCCATACAAAGAAATGATGCTATGGAGTGTAAACATAAATCGTAAATGAAACAAAATAGTAAAATCTCGCACCCCCTTCAGAGTGGTTTTAAAAATCTAAATAGTAGTAATCTCGCACCCCCTTCGGAGTGGTTTTAAAAATCTAAATAGTAAAATCTCGCACCCCCTTCGGAGTGGTTTTGAAAGTCTAACTTTATGTTTCCTTTAGTATAAAACTGATTTTTCTCGAAATTATTAGTGAAACCATATGCACAACTCAATTGGCATAACATAAACTGAGGCCATATGTTATATAGCACGCTCAGACATAAGCTGAGACCATAGCACACTCAGAGATCAGCTGAGGCCATAGCACACCCGGACTTAAGCCGAGGCCATATGTTATATAGCACGCTCAGTCGCGTCATGAAATCATTTAGAAAAAAAAAACCATTATGGACGTCATATATAAAATCAAACCCTTTTCATTTGTCTCCTTCGAGACTCACAAATTTAAATGTAAACTGCATAGGTAAGAGAAATACCTTATGAATGTCCCCTTCGGGATTTAGACAGCATTATTAAGTAGCACAACTTGAGAATGCCCCTTCGGGCTTAAGAGGTCAAAAAACTCAGGATATCCTACATCTAGGAATGGATTCATTATGGATATCGTTACGCTACGTTTCCAAAACAATCCGAGTTAGCATATGAAAGTTAGGAACGATATTCATTATAGAAACCTCTACGAACATTTGTAAAGCAAATCCGAGACTGTCTACGAAAGTTAGGAACATTGATACTTATAGAACTCTTTAAAAAAAACAAGAACTCTTTATGCTTTGCTCGTTATTCAATCGTATGATAATCTCGTCTATACTAAGCATACTCACATCAAGAAGCGAATAAGAATCGTAAACAAGCTCGGAATCAAGAATAGAGTTACCCCAAGATACGTATCATAACTTACTTAGCTCTAGGACATGCCAAAAGAAAGAAAGGGTAAGCCTTACATACCTTGCCCACTTTCTACGATAATCCGAACTTAAGTCTTTGGCTTCAAAAGATCTACAACAATATTCGTACATACCAAACTTTAGCCATAAACACTTAAGAGTCCAATTCTAAACCAACACTTTATTTACAGAAATTTCCGCAGCATTTCCCCTGTAAATACAACAACCCCGAGAATTCAACTCGGCCAAATTATCAACAACAATACCAACAGTCAATTCAAAACGCATTCCAACATTAGCAACATACTTTCTACAAACTTCAACGGCGTTTCACTTATATTCAATTCATATTTGCTCACATATTCAAGTACTAATCCGAAACCATTCAAACAGTATTCAAGAACGCTTCAACCAATCCGTACAATATTAAAAATAACCTAACCAACATGCCATTCCACCCGAAACCTTCCAAATGCCATATGATCAATAACAACACATTTCCTTCTTTCAAATTCATGAACTACACCAACGATCTACACATTAACAACATTATTTTCCATAAATACAAGAAGTGGTATTAACGTCACATTAGCTTCTAAAACAACTCTCCAACCATTACAACTTCAACTAGAATTATTAAACTTTCATTTCCATCATAGAATCCATAACAACAACAACCAAAATACTAGATAAAATTCGTTCACCCTTCCTACACAACACAACACACACACGGCCACCAACATAACCTCCATATTTCGTGATTTTCATTCACTTCTACATACTACAACATACACAAAACATTCATGACATATGAAAAAGAGGATTAAACCTTACCTTTCTTCACTTCACTTCTCAACTTGGCTAAGGTTGCTTCTTACAAGAATGAATGATTTACTTGCCCCAAAAACTATTCCACGTTAAAGAGGACCTTCCAATTGGTAGGAATGCTAGAAGAAAATATTTTTTTTGATCAAGATTTTTTTGGACCTTAATTTTAGCTACCATGGCCGAATGGCCTTCCTCTTTTCTTCTCCAAGGTTCTTCAACTTTCTAGAGTGAAAAATGATGAAAAATGTGATGAATTATCATCTTTTATTCACTTATATAATGTATCCATGTGGGCCGTAGCCCATACCATAGCACACGGCCACTTGGCCCTTATTTTCAAGAATTATTAACTTTCTATAATTCACTTTCAACCCCAAGTTTTCCTTAATATTTCCATGAGCCACCTTGTGAATTTTCCTTTTTACCCCTAGCCTTTCTTAATATTTCCACATCAATAATTTTCACAACCAACTTGTGTGTTAAACAAGTTCAAAATATAGCTTTGCCCTTAACTTCTCGCAATTATCTTGAAATATCCAAATGCACAAAATACGGGATATAACATCCTCCCCCCTTTAGAACATTCGTCCTCAAATGTTCGACTGGCTTCATGGGGTGTTATAATACTTCAGGAGGGTCTCTCTTTTAGTTGTCCTTTCCTTCATGTCCATTCCTTATCTTTTACCCTATTTTCTTTATAATCGAACTCCTCGATCTTCACATGAATCCTCATTCCATGTCATGGGCTTTCTAATCAACTACGTCAACTCACTATCCTTGTCCTTCCCTTGGCGAGTAATCGGTTTCCTTTCGCCAATTTGTCGAGGTATCCTTCGTACTCCCATATGATCTTCCTATTTTCACCCTTAACCTTCCTTGGTTCAATTCCTTTTGTTTTGTCCTATATTACCACACTCTAATTCTTTTACAGACTTTCTACTCAATTAGTTTCATGCTTTGCCCGTCGTCTCTCTCTTAGAAGCTTTACACATCCATACTCCCTTTCCTTTGACATTCCTGACACTTCCCAGGGGGGTCACCCATCCTAAAATTTCTCTCGCCCTAGCATGCTTAACCTTGAGACTTCGATGAAATCCAGTGCATTAATGCCGATATAATCGCACCCACCTCTTCGCGTGACCTTCATTACTTGATCTGGAGCAAGTCGAAGTCTTACAGAGTCCGAGACATTCTCGTAACACGTCTTTCTCCTTAACAATTACTAATTTAGCCTTTTCGACCCCTAATATTCACCTTCACTTTCATTCCCCACTTTACATTTCAATCATATTTCAATATTCTTACCTTATCCAACATGCCTCTTCCGCACCGTTACTTACCACTGTACATTGTAACTGCTAATGTCATCGGTCGCTTTCTTCTGCCGATGTCGTCCTTTAGCTGAAATCAGAGGTTAGTACAAGGGACTTCATTTCCTACGACTGGGCTTTATCGCACGATCTTAGATATGAAAGCAAGAATGACACCCTATTAATGTCTCGTAGCCTCCTGTTTATAGATGTGGTGCACAACCCACCGATAAACAAGACTCTACGAGACACGACTTTGCAGACAACCCCTAGGATGACCTGCTCTGATACAACTTTGTCACACCCTAATCTTGACAGGACATGATGGGCACCCGACTCTCATCAGAGTCGAGCGAACCCTTAGACGTTCGCTTTACAAAAACCTGTCATTTCAAAAAAAATTAAAAACATGGAACTTTTCCAAATAGAGATCGTTGTCTTTATACAGATTATGAAAACTTTCAATCAATTTCGTACTTTTTACCAACTGAGGTCATCTGAAAATACATACTCCTTTAACATTTACAAATGATTTGCACTTCCCGACGCCCTATCCACAGGACACTGTCTGAAAAGTCTCTAACATATAAAAACTACCATAACATAAGTACTTTGACCCGGCAACACTCCGAACTGAGATGGAGCTCACCAATCCCGCTAGAACACCTTCTAGCAAAGTCTTCTACTCATCTGGGTGTACCTGCGTGGCATGAAACGCAGCCCCCGAAGAAAAGGGGGTCAGTACGGAATATGTACTGAATATGTAAAGCGGTCACAAATCATAACCACAGGTTAATTTAGGAGAAATCACAATCAAACTCAATACCTGCAGCCTTCGTTGGAGAAGCATAAATGTATACACGAGGTCTCAAAACAATCCTTAAGTAAATAATGCAAGCGAATACACATTCTTTAAGCAAATGATGCAATCTAACACACGTGCCGCTTCCGACATGCTAACCAAATAGTCCCTTCGGATGGCCGCTTCCGGCATAGTAATGATGGCCCCTTCGGGCAGCCGCTTCCGGCTTAATAACAATGATGGCCCCTTCGGGCATGCCGCTTCCAGCATAATAATAATGATGATGGCCCCTTCGGGCAGCCGCTTCCGGCTTAATAATAATGATGGCCCCGTCGGGCAGCCGCTTCCGGCTTAATAATAATGATGGCCCCTTCGGGCATGCCGCTTCCGGCATAATAATAATGATGGCCCCTTCGGGCATGCCGCTTCCGGCAAAATAATAATGATGGCCCCTTCGGGCATGCCGCTTCCGGCATAATAATAATGATAATGTCAACACAACTTAATCCATGAATATCCATACAAAGAAATGATGCTATGGAGTGTAAACATAAATCGTAAATGAAACAAAATAGTAAAATCTCGCACCCCCTTCGGAGTGGTTTTAAAAATCTAAATAGTAAAATCTCGCACCCGCTTCGGAGTGGTTTTAAAAATCTAAATAGTAAAATATCGCACCCCCTTCGGAGTGGTTTTAAAAATCTAAATAGTAAAATCTCGCACCCCCTTCGGAGTGGTTTTGAAAGTCTAACTTTATGTTTCCTTTAGTATAAAACTGATTTTTCTCGAAATTATTAGTGAAACCATATGCACAACTCAATTGGCATAACATAAACTGAGGCCACATGTTATATAGCACGCTCAGACATAAGCTGAGACCATAGCACACTCAGAGATCAGCTGAGGCCATAGCACACCCGGACTTAAGCCGAGGCCATATGTTAGATAGCACGCTCAGTCGCGTCATGAAATCATTTAGAAAAAAAAAACCATTATGTACGTCATATATGAAATCAAACCCTTTTCATTTGTCTCCTTCGAGACTCACAAATTTAAATGTAAACTGCATAGGTAAGAGAAATACCTTATGAATGTCCCCTTCGGGATTTAGACAGCATTATGAAGTAGCACAACTTGAGAATGCCCCTTCGGGCTTAAGAGGTCAAAGAACTCAGGATATCCTACATCTAGGAATGAATTCATTATGGATATCGTTACGCTACGTTTCCAAAACAATCCGAGTTAGCATATGAAAGTTAGGAACGATATTCATTATAGAAACCTCTACGAACATTTGTAAAGCAAATCCGCGACTGTCTACGAAAGTTAGGAACATTGATACTTATAGAACTCTTTAAAAAAAACAAGAACTCTTTATGCTTTGCTCGTTATTCAATCGTATGATAATCTCGTCTATACTAAGCATACTCACATCAAGAAGTGAATAAGAATCGTAAACAAGCTCGGAATCAAGAATAGATTTACCCCAAGATACGTATCATAACTTACTTAGCTCTAGGACATGCCAAAAGAAAGAAAGGGTAAGCCTTACATACCTTGCCCGCTTCCTACGATAATCCGAACTTAAGTCTTTGGCTTCGAAAGATCTACAACAATATTCGTACATACCAAACATTAGCCATAAACACTTAAGAGTCCAATTCTAAACCAACACTTTATTTACAGAAATTTTGGCAGCATTTCCCCTGTAAATACAACAACCCCGAGAATTCAACTCGGCCAAATTATCAACAACAATACCAACAGTCAATTAAAAACGCATTCCAACATTAGCAACATACTTTCTACAAACTTCAACGGCGTTTCACTTATATTCAATTCATATTTGCTCACATATTCAAGTACTAATTCGAAACCATTCAAACAGTATTCAAGAACGCTTCAACCAATCCGTACAATATTAAAAATAACCTAACCAACATGCCATTCCACCCGAAACCTTCCAAATGCCACAAGATCAACAACAACACATTTCCTTCTTTCAAATTCATGAACTACACCAACGATCTACACATTAACAACATTATTTTCCATAAATACAAGAAGTGGTATTAACGTCACATTAGCTTCTAAAATAACTCTCCAACCATTACAACTTCAACTAGAATTATTAAACTTTCATTTCCATCATAGAATCCATAACAACAACAACCAAAATACTAGATAAAATTGGTTCACCCTTCCTACACAACACAACACACACACACGGCCACCAACATAACATCCATATTTTGTGATTTTCATTCACTTCTACATACTACAACATACACAAAACATTCATGACATATGAAAAAGAGGATTAAACCTTACCTTTCTTCACTTCACTTCTCAACTTGGCTAAGGTTGCTTCTTACAAGAATGAATGATTTACTTGCCCCAACAACTACTCCACATTAAAGAGGACCTTCCAATGGGTAGGAATGCTAGAAGAAAATATTTTGTTTTTGATCAAGATTTTTTTTTACCTTAAATTTAGCTACCAGGGCCGAATAGCCTTCCTCTTTTCTTCTCCAAGGTTCTTCAACTTTCTAGAGTGAAAAATGATGAAAAATGTGATGAATTATCATCTTTTATTCACTTATATAATGTATCAATGTGGGCCCTAGCCCATACCATAGCACACGGCCACTTGGCCCTTATTTTCAAGAATTAATAACTTTCTATAATTCACTTTGAACCCCAAGTTTTCCTTAATATTTCCATGAGCCACCTTGTGAATTTTCCTTTTTACCCCTAGCCTTTCTTAATATTTCCACATCAATAATTTTCACAACCAACTTGTGTGTTAAACAAGATCAAAATATAGCTTTGCCCTTAACTTCTCGCGATTATCTTGAAATATCCGAATGCACAAAATACGAGATATAACACACTCCAAGATTAGCTAATTGGTGGAGCTCATGAACCATTTCTTTCTTTTCCAGAGGAACTTCGCATAGACTACCCATTGGTCGGCGGCTAAGCGCATCGGCTACTACATTTGCTTTTCCGGGGTGGTACAAAATATTCACATCGTACTCTTTCAATAACTCTAACCACCACCTCTGCCGTAGATTTAACTCCTTCTGTTTAAAAATGTATTGAAGGCTCTTATGATATGTATAAATATCGACATGCACTTTATACAAGTAATGTCTCCACATTTTCAATGCATGAATAACCGTAGCCAATTTGAGGTCATGAGTTGGATAGTTCTTCTCATGTTTCCGCAGCTGTTTCAAAGCGTAAGCAATGACACTACCGTGGAGCATTGACACGCATCCTAACCCAACGCCTGAAGCATCACAGTACACCACATAACCATTGGACCCTTCCGGAAGTGTTAAGACCGGAGCTAAGGTTAATCTGTCCTTCAACTCTTGGAAGCTGCGTTCGCAAGCATCATTCCACTGAAATTTAACTGACTTCTGGGTTAACTTTGTCAATGGGGCTGAAATAGAGGAAAATCCCTCTATGAACCTTCTATAGTATCCTGCCAATCCCAGAAAACTACGAACTTCTGTAGGCGTCGTAGGCCTTGGCCAAATCTTCACAGCTTCAATTTTCTGAGTGTCGACTCGAATGCCATCATCTGAAATAACATGGCCCAGAAATGTTACAGAATTCAGCCAAAACTCGCACTTTGAAAATTTTGCATACAATTCTCAGGTTCGAAGAATCCCAAGAACAATACATAAATGATCGGCATGTTCTGATTCTTTTGAGAATATACCAGAATATCATCGATGAATACTATCAAGAATAGATCCAAAGGTGGCCTGAATACATTATTCATTAAATTCATAAACACTACCGGAGCATTAGTCAACCCAAACGACATCACCCGAAATTCATAATGGCCATATCTCGTTCTGAAAGTTGTTTTGGGAATATCTTCTTCTCTAACTCTCACTTGGTGATAACCCGACCTCAAGTCTATTTAAGAAAACCACTTGGCACCCTGTAGTTGATCAAACAAATCATCAATCCTTGGGAGAGGGTATTTGTTCTTTATTGTCACTTTATTTAACTGCCTATAATCGATGCACATTCCTAGGGAACTATCTTTCTTTCCACGAACAAGACTGGTGCTCCCCGTGGGGATGAACTAGGTCTAATAAACCCCTTCTCAAGCAAATCTTTTAACTGTTCCTTTAGCTCTTTCAATTCTGCCAGAGCCATTCGATACGGAGGAATAGAAATAGCCTTGGTGTCCGGCAACACATCAATGGCGAAATCAATCTCTCTTTCTGGAGGAAGACCTGGAAGTTCATCTGGAAATACATCCGGAAATTCATTCACTACCGGAACAGATTGGAGCGTTGGTGACGTTGCTTCGGTGTCATGTACTCGGATTAAGTGATAAATATAGCCTTTGGCTATCATCTTTCTTGCCGTAAGGTAGGAAATAAAACTACCCTTTGGAGATGCTGTATTACCCTTCGATTCAAGTACGGGCTCTCCCGAAAATTGAAATCGAACTATTTTCATTCGGCAATCGACACTAGCATAACATGAGGCCAACCAGTCCATACCCATAATCACATCGAAATCTAGTATTTCCAGCTCAATTAAATCAGCTTTGGTTTGGCGATTGCATACCACAATTACACAATTTTTATACACTAGTCTCGCTATCACGGGATCACCAACCGGAGTAGATACCTCAAAAGGTTTAATTGGCTTAGGTTTCACCCAATACAACCAGCAACATACGGAGTAATATAAGAGAGTATAGAACCCGGATCTATCAATGCATATACATCATGAGAAAATATGGATAATGTACCTGTAACCACATTCGGGGAGGACTCAAGATCTTATCGTTCGGCTAAAGCATACACTCGGGGCTGACAGGCATCTGAAGTAGATGCTCCCCCTCTGCCTCTGCCTCGACCTACCGACATCTGGGGAGTCTGACCTATCAGGCGCACTGAAGATGAACAAGCCACTGATCCTATGGGCTGAACCCCAACTCTACCACTCATCGACGGGCAATCTCGCATCATATGCCTAACCCGGCCGCAAGCATAGCAAGCATCTGAACCCTGGCGACGCCGTCCGGAATGTAATCTACCGCACTGGCTGCATTGCGATACTGGGGGCTGCATATACATAAAAGCAACCTCGTGAGACCATACAACCCACACTGCGTATCTACGAGCCTCTACTAGAGTGCTAGACATAGGGACGGGATAGGACCTCGTCATGCCCAAAATATACATATATATACACAAAAGAATAGTCAAGGCACCTTCGAAACAATGGAGTGCTCTCAATCAGCTACTAGCTCCTACGAGTCTAGATCAAGATCACCTCCCTGTCTACCTGTGGGCATGAACACAGCGTCCAAAGAAGACGGACGTCAGTACGAACATTGTACTGAGTATGAGAGGCATAAGTAATGAAAATACATCAATGAGATAGAGGAAATATAAATAAAAAGCAATTGTATATGACTGTCACTTAGAAAAGAAATAACACATGCTGGCTTACTTCATAATCATCATCATATCATGTATGCATAAATGTATAAGTATAAGCTGCCCGTCCATATAGGTACGGTGTGATAATAATTAACCTGCGTCCAGGCCTCCCGCGTCCGGGGTGTAAGCTGCCCACTGCAGTGGTGTGTCTGCCCGTCCATATTGGCACGGTATAATATCATCAACATATGCTCATCATAATGCATGTATAATAACTCAAAGATAGCTATACTTTATTGAGGTGACCTAAGGTCGTGAACCTCCGATTCCATTGTGGAACATTTATGAGTATTCTGCCTCACCTTGAAGGAAATAGTATATAAGGTGAGTGTATACAATAAATGACATCATTAACTTAAAGCTATTCTGCCTCACCTTGAAGGAAAATAATATATAAGGTGAGTGTATACAATTTACGACATCATTCACTTTATGGTACTCTACCTAACCTTGAAGAAAATAATATATAAGGTGAGTGTGTATAGTAAACGACATCATTAACTATTGGTATTCTGCCTCACCTTGAAGGAAATAGTACATATGGTGAGTGTATACAATATATGACATCATTAGTATTATAGGAACATCATATCATGAACTCTAGAACCTTTAGACTTAAGCTCATCATCATCGTTATTGAACTCATAGTATATCTCTCATATCATATGACTATTCATGAACGTAGACTATTAGTTTTCCAAGATATAGAGGGTTGATGGAGAAGGAAGAAAACTCATACCATCGGATTCATGCCATAGAAAGAAGGGACTAGCCTCACATACCTTTTTCGTTTAACTAATCTATCGCTTGCTTGTTCTCCTTTAATGCCCACGTTTCTACCTTCAGGAGAAGTCGTATGAACATTAGCCAATCGATTACTTAAACGTGCTTACTAAAGATGAAGAAAATTGGGCAGCATTTCCTTTGTTTCTACTACTTTCTCCATATCATATTTCAACTCCCAACGTCAATAATAACATTCATAATATCATCATCATTATTCAATTTCCATAGTCATCCATAGTCATAATCATACTACAACGTTACATTCATTCTCATCTAATGTTTCTCTCATACTCCTAACATTATTCATAACATGATTACAATCTCAACATATCAAGATTCATGATTCATATTAATCTACTATTCACAATTGTCACTAATCTTATCTTTTGTAATCTATTTTCCATTTTCTTCCAAAATCCAAGTGTTTCAACTTTTCCTTACCTTTAACAACAGGGAATAATCATGAAACTAACCTTTGAATGCGTAGGAACGGGTTTTGGTTGGCAATACTTTACTTGGAGAAAACCCTAACTTCACTCCCAAGAGAATTCTTGACTTGGAGGAACCCTGGTGAGATTCTTGCACTTGATTCACTTGGATTCTTGATATTGATCTTTGCTTTCCTTTGAATTATTGCATATGAAGTTTGTATGGAACCCTCTAGAAGTTTGGAGAGAAGTGGTGAAGTGAGAAGAATGAATAAAATGAAGTGGGATCACATTTAAATACTTGGAATAACTTAGCCCGTCGGGACTTATACGGACCACTTATACGGTCCGTATAACATTTCACGGACCGTATAAGTGTCCGTGGTTCACCACCATGGAACAAATAGTTGTTGTTGGGTTATACGGACCATTATACGGTCCGTATAACATTCCACGGGCCGTATAACATGGTCGTGTAACTCACAGTTTTCCCGAAGTTGTTCTCGTCATTTCGTTTGGTCTCCAATCCTTATACAACCTTCTTAACACTCGTTTAATACTTCATTAATGATCTAAACATCCCTATAACTCGCCCTCAAGGCCTTGCCAAACAATTCTTAACGCAAAAATTTATGAAACCTTTCCTAAACCTCACTTATGCTCCACTTATCCTTATTAATTCTTATCCCATCAACTCATATAACTTCAAGATCTTAACGTACACATTCTAGGACCACTAATTATCCGTCTTATAATCTTAAGAACTTCCTGTTATCCTTAAGCTCGCAGTCGTTCACTCACTACTCGACGACATGAATTTTCGAAGGTGTAACACTGATCACCAACCATGAAATGTACATCGCGAACCTTCTGATTCGCATAATCTTTTTGCCTACTCTGAGCCGCAAGAAGCTTCTCCTGAATCATCTTCACCTTATCTAAGGAATCTCTCAACAAGTCTCTACCCCATAATCTCACCTCGAATGGGTCGAACTAACTAATCGGAAAGCGATATTTCCTACCATACAAGGCCTCAAATGATGCCATATCAATACTCGAATGATAGCTATTAGTGTGAACAAACTACGCTAAGGGAAAAAACTGGTCCCAATGAGTACCAAAGTCAATCACACATGCCCGCAACATATCCTCTAAAACTTGAATCTTCCGCTCGGACTAACCAACCGTCTGTGGGTGAAAAGCTGTGTAAGGATTTAATAGAGTCATACCACCCAGTTTCTGATAATCATACTAACCAGCTGACAATTCAAACAATGAGATATAAACTCCACTATATCCCTCTTCATCCTACATCACCAATAGTGTTGCTTCATGTCATGACACATCATTGTAGCACCAGGATGGATGGAATACATAGAACTGCGAGCCCTCTCAATAATCACCCTAGCCAATCCACCAGCACGAGAAACACAGGCTTTTTTATCCTAAAAAATAGCTTCATAATGAAGAATCACTTTTTGGCTTCCCCTCGCAACACCTTATCTTGAATCATGCACAACTTCGCATCCTCAAACTGTTGAGCCTTAATTGGCTCAATTTCCTCCAAAAGTGATGACCTCGCCTCTACACAAACCAGAACCTTGCCCGGTTCTAAAATATCAAGTCTTATCAAATTATTAGCCAAGGACTGAAACTCTATAGCCAAAGGACACTCTTCTACAATCAAACGCACCAAGCTACCCATACTCAACGCATATATTACCACATTAGCCTTGCCCGGATGATAAACAATGGTAATATCATAATCTTTGAGCAACTCAATTCACTTATGCTGCCTCAAATTTAGATCTCTCCGATTGAACACATGCTAAAGACTATGATGGTCCGTGAAGACCTCACAATGGACACCATAAAGATAATGCCTCCAAATTGTCAAGGCAAAGTCATGAGTGGGATAGTTCATCTCGTGCACCTTCAACTACCTCGAAGCATATGATATCACCTTGCCTTCTTGCATCAACACACAACCCAACCAAATCCATGAAGCATCACAATAGACGATGAAGTCCTTTCCATCCACTGGTAGACCTAAAATTGGGGCCTAAGTCAATAACGCCTTGAGCTTTTAAGAGCTCTCCTCGTACTCATCAAACCACTAAAATGCCACATTCTTCTGAGTCGATCAAGTCAAATGGGAAGCAATAGATGAGAAATCCTTCACGAACCATCGATAATAACTCGCAAGCCCTACAAAACTCTGATTCTCGATCACTGAAGAAGGAATGGCCCAATTTTTAACTACCTCAATCTCTTAGGATCCGCCATGATGCCGTTCTTAGACGTTGCATGCCTAAAAAATTCCACCATAACTAAGCCAAAACTCACACTTTGAAAACATAGCATATAGTTTCTTATCCTTCAACAAACCAAGCATGATCCTCAAATGCTTCTCATGGTCCTTCTTACTACAAGAATAAATCAAGATTTTATCGATGAAGACATGACGAAGGAATCCAAATCAGGCTTGAAAACTTTCATCAAGTCCATAAAAGTTGAGGGGCATTGGTAGCCCAAATGATATTACCAAGAAATCGTAGTGACCATAGCGGGTCCTGAAAGCTATCTTCAAACCTCCGCTCTAATCTTCAACTGGTGATAAGCCGACCTCAAATTGATCTTGAAGAAGACCAGCACATCCTGAAGCTGATCAAATAAGTCATCAATGTGGGGTATCAGATACTTGTTTCTGATTATTACCCTGTTCAACTGATGATAGTCGATGCACATCTCCATAGTACTATCCTTCTTCTTCATAAAAAGCACGAGAGCACCTAAGGGGAAACACTAGGTCTAATGAACAGCTTGATCTACAAATCCTGCAACTGCTCCTTCAACTCTTTCAACTTGGTTGAGGACATACGATGTGGTGGAATATAAATAGGCTGAGAGACTAGACATATGTTACACCTCGTAGTTTTGTACATTAAGATTTGTTAGGTGTTAGTTGCTCAATTATAGACACTGGAGATATTTCCTAGGATATATGAGATTATATGTGAGTCTATATTATGGTTATGGAGGGTCAAGTTCATGTAATAGGTCATGGAAGGATTGGAGAACAAGCGAAGCAAGGAAACTAAGTTGTTGGAATTTTAGAAAAAGGATGGGCAAGCTTTTGTATGATAATTTTGAGCCAATTTGGGGAAAGGATATCTTTTAGCATATGAAGAGTTTTGAAGTAAATTAAAAGCCTAAAATGAAGCTCATGAAGTATAGTGTCCAATAAAAAAAACTACTCATCGATACAACATCGGAGTAGAGAATTATGGACGTTACAAGTCAGGCGGACAGGGCAGAAACGTGCAGCTACAGTGCGCGACATGCGCACTACAGTGCATGAAAAGTTCTAGGTCGGTGCAAACTGACCCTAGAACAACATAAGAAGGGGATTTACCCCTTATTTTCATTCAACCACCTCCCCAAACCTTCCCTAACCTCCTAGAACATTCTCCCAACGTCCTACATAAAATTTTAGGCCAAATCAAGTGAAACCCCGGGATTTAGGCTCGGGAAGCGTATAAGCTCTTGTAGTTCTTATTCTAAACAACGAAACTCGACGAATCAAAGGAGGCCGCTGAAGATAAATAAGATTTCAAGCTATAACAACCTTGATAGAGGTAAGGATATTCTTTACTATGGATATTATGAATTGTATGATGGAAATTGAGTTGTTAAAGCTTCGTAAAGTCTAGTGATTGGTTGAGAAATTGGGAGAAACATCGTGTGGGATGTTTTATTGAGAATATTGGGGTTGATAATCATATTGTTGCTATTGGTGTTGCTATTGTTATTGTTTTGTTGGTATTGTAATTTCAGGCCAGGGATATAAATAATGGAGATGCTGCCCGAATTTCGGCAGATTCTAAGAGGATTTAATTTGAAGGCTTAAGACAAGCATATGATGATAAGCCTAATAATAGTATGAATTCTCTTGAATGTAGATTTACGAGCTTGGGAGGACAAGTGTTAAGTAGTTATAGTTAAGGCGATCGAAAAGGTATGTTAAGGCTAGTCCCTTTCTTTCTAAAGGCATGATTCCCTTCATATGCACCTATATATGTTTTCAATAACATCCTTATTCTCAAAAGTTAGAAGTTCGTGATTGTCAAAGTTCTTATAATACTAAATATAGATATTTTCGAAGATGATAATGATGATGATGATGATGACCCCATTTCTAGAAATTTCAAGGCTTATGATTTTGATGCGATCATGCGATTATTGAGCTTATTTCATGATTTTCTTGATTTTATTCATTCTTGTTGATCTCACCTTATAATAATTGTTCCTTCAAGGTGAGATATAGCGATGATGATTGTTCCATGACATAAATCGGAGGTTACCGACCACACGTTACTCCGATAAAGTAGTAACTTTTATTTGGGCTCTCATGCATGCTACTTATATTATATATTTATATATGGGATATGGGAAGAAAGGCGAGGCGTTATATATGCATAACCACCTGATCAGTTGGCATATTATGATATCATCCCGGACGCAGGATATATGGATAAATGGATCGGGACGTTCGTTTCGTGACAAAGTCTATAATGATGATATGACATATGGATCGGGCTGCACGTTCCGTAGGAATATAAAATGCTTATGGATCGGGTTGCACGTTTTGCAGCACTATTTTTTATATATGTATGAAAAATGTTTTTTTTAAACTAAGCATGCATGATATTCGCCTTAAGAGGCAATCAGATGTACAGGTTGTCCTTATCTCATGTTATGTTCTGTATCTCTTGTTATATTGTTATTCATGACTTACATACTCAGTACATTATTCGTACTGACGTCCTTTCTTATTGATGCTGCGTTCATGCCCGTAGGTAGACAAAAGTGCTACAGTTGCTTCGAAGCTGCAGTTTATTGGTACTAATCTTGTGTATATATATACTTGGGCATAGCGGAGTTCTGCCCCATCTTCATGGATTTCTGGATTCTATATAGAGGCTCGTAGATAGATGTGTGTAGATAGAAGTCCCATGTCGTTATTAGTTCATATTGTTGTGTTATATTTTGGCATCCTTGTCGGCTTATGTTTGTGGGCATAGTTATTGATGATTATATAGAGATGTGTCATTATCTCTTGATATATGCCCTTACAGATTATGACATCCATAAGCTGTTTTTGTGGTCTACCTAGAAATGATTATGAGATGTATGTTCAGAGGTGCTCGGTGGGTTAGCTCCGGGTGCCCGTCATAGCACTCTAGTTGGGTCGTGAAAAAAGTGGTATCAGAGCAATTCGTTCTAGGGTATGTCTACGAGTCGTGTCCAGTAGAGTTCTTTTTTATGGGTGTGAAGCACGCCACACTTATAAACTGGAGGCTGCGGGGAATTTAGGAATAATCTTAGATCGTGCGATAGAGCTATGCTATTAGAATCCCCTTTTTCCTAATTGTGTGCTATGATTTCGGTGATGCATGTGAAGAGGAAACCTACAGCGGCCCAGAAGTGCAAGATGGTGGCTGGAAAGAGAACTAAACGGGAGCTACCGGCAGAGATAGAAGAGGGTGAGTCCCATAATGAGGTTCCATCTTGGACCTCCCATACTCTACCCATTTTAGAGGAGCATGAAGGGGCCTCAGCTCCAGTTCCAGTACCCCTAGTTCCTCTAGCAGATGCCTCAGGCCAGCAGATGGGAGAGGCCATTCAATTGCTGATCCAATTAGTTGCCGCTCAGGCTCAGTAGCAGGGAGTGGGTCATGGTGATAGAGCGGTTAGTGCAAGGGCCTGTGATTTTATTAGTTTGAACCCTCCAGAATTCTATGGGTCAAATCCGGTGGAAGACTCGCAGGGCTTTATAGACGAGATGTTGAGGACGCTACGAATAATACATGCCTCTGATACTGAGTCAGTTGAATTGGCTTCTTATAGATTGCGGGATATGGTCGTCTATTGGTACAATACTTGGATGTCTTCAAGAGGGGTAAGTGTACCTCTCCCGGTATGGCAAGAGTTCGTGGATGCCTTCCTCCAATATTATTTACCACCGGAGGTTCGACGGGCCTGAGCCAACAAGTTCTTGAATCTCCGACAGGGGAATATAAGTGCTCGAGAATATAGTCTTCGCTTTAATTCCTTGACTAGGTATGCTCCAGCCATGGTAGCTGATATGGGGGTCTGTGTACACCGTCTCGTGAGTGATTTGGGGCCATATCTGATTATGGAGTGTTTGATGACCTCACTCCAGGATAGGATAGATATTGCTCGTATTCAGGCTCATGCCTAGAATTTGGAGGAACCGCAACAGCCGCAAAGGGACGAGCGTGATTCTAATACAAGGCATAGTAAGAGGGCCAAATTTTTCGGTGCTGCTAGTGAGTTCAGGGGGAGTCAAGGCAGCAGTATGCCAGTCATTCAGGCCAATCAGCGGCTAGTGCACCTCCTCAATTCTTGGGCAACAGATTTGATCGTCCTATTTATTCTGGACCCGATCAGAGCTCTAGGATTTCAGCTTCCCAGTATAGAGGTGAATCCGGTCAGATGAGGCCACCCTTACCATGGTGCAATCAATGTGGTAGGCTGCATTCGGGACAATGTCGCCAAAGTTCAAATGCTTGTTATGCCTACAATCGGATTGGTCATATGATGCGGGATTGTCCTTTGAGAGGAGGTGGATATGTGGCTCAAATGACGGGGTCTGTAGTTGTCTCTTCATCATCTGTGCACCCACTTGGGCAGACTTCCCAGACTCCAGTAGGCTGTGGTAGAGGCGGAAGAGGAGCATCCAGTTCAAGTGGCCCTCAGAACCATATTTATGCACTAGCTGGACGATAGGATCTTGAGTCCTCCCCTGATGTTGTCACAGGTATATTATCAATATCCTCTCATTATGTATATGCATTGATTGATCCGAGTTCTACTTTGTCATATATTACTCCTTATATTGCCAATCGTATCGGGGTGAAACTTGAGCCAATCAAACCTTTGAGGTGTCCACACATGTAGGGGAACCAATGGTAGCTAGATGGGTATATAGGAATTGTGTGGTTGTAGTTTGCAACCGCCATACTATGGCTGATTTACATGAGTTGAAAATGTTAGATTATGCATTGGCTGGCCTCTTGTTATGACAATGTTGATTGTAGAACAAAGATGGTTCGATTTCAGTTTCTGGAAGAACCAGTTTTAGAATGGAAAGGTAATACAGTGTCCCCGAGAAGTAGGTTTATTTCCTATCTCAAGGCGAGAAAGATGATTGCTAAGGGCTATATCTATCATTTAGTCCGGTTCAAGGCACAGAAACAAAGCCGCCAAATCTTCAATATGTGACAGTAGTGAATGAATTTCTAGATGTGTTTCCGGATGAACTTTCCGATCTTTCACCAGAACGGGAGATTGAGTTTACCATTGACATGTTCATGGATACTAAGCCTATATCTATTCCTCTTTATTGAATGTCCTCTGCGGAATTAAAGGAGTTAAAGGCACAACTGAAGATCTACTTGAAAAAGGCTTTATTTGGCCTAGTTCATCATCATGGGGAGTGCCGATGCTATTCGTGAGAGAGAAGGATGGTTCCTTGAGGATGTCCATTAATTACAGGCAATTGAACAAGGTGACGATAAAGAACAAATATCCACTTCCAAGGATCGATGATTTATTTGATCAATTGTAGGGTGTCAAGTGGTTCTCAAAATAGATCTAAGATTGGGATACCACCAAGGGAAGGTTAAGGAAGAGGACATCCCAAAGACAGCCTTTAGAACTAGATATGACAATTATGATTTTCGGGTAATGTCATTTGGATTGACTAATGCCCCAGCGGTATTCATGAATTTGATGAATAATATGTTCAGGCCTTTCATAGATTTATTCATAACTGTGTTCATCGATGATATTTTGGTATATTCTCGATCGAATGAAGGGTATGCAAATCATCTACGTACTGTTCTTGGAATTCTTCGGGCTCGAGAGTTATATGACAAATTTTCAAAATATGAGTTTTGGCTGAATTCTGTAACTTTTCTGGGGCACATTATTTCAGCTGACGGTATTCGAGTAGATACCCATAAGATTGAAGCTTTGAAGAATTGGCCGAGGCCTATAACGCCTACAGAGGTCCGTAGTTTCTTGGGGTTGGCCGGTTACTAAAGAATATTTGTAGAAGGATTTCCTTCCATTTCGGCACCACTGACGAAGCTTACTCAGAAATCAGCTAAGTTTCAGTGGACGGACGCGTATGCGCGCAGTTTTCAGGAGTTGAAGGATAGATTGACTTCGGCCCTAGTTCTAACGCTTCCGGAAGGATCAGAAGGCTATGTTATCTATTGTGATACTTCAGGTGTTGGGCTGGGTTGTGTGTTGATGTAGCATGGCAAAGTTATTGCTTATGCTTCAAGGAAGTTGTAGAAACACGAGAAAAACTATCTAACCCATGACCTAGAGTTGGCTGCGGTTGTTCTGCGCTAAAGATGTGGAGACATTATTTATATGGTATTCATGGTTGACATTTATATAGATCACAAGAGTCTCCAACATATTTTCAAACAGAAGGAATTGAATTTGCAGCAAAGGCGGTGGTTGGAGCTACTGAAAGATTATGATGTGACTATTTTATATCATCCTGGAAAGGCTAATGTAGTAGTTGATGCTCTTAGTCTCAAATCCATGGGCAGTTTATGTGATGTTCAGACAGGGAGTTAGCTCGAGAGCTTCGACAACTAGCCAGCCTAGGAGTTCGCTTAATTGACTCGGGCAGTACGAGATTTACTGTCCAGAACCCAGCTGTGTCATCTTTAGTAGAGTAGGTAAAAAAGCGCCAGTATAAGGACTCCATGTTAGTTCATTATAGGGATGCACTTCATCAGAAGAAGAAGTCACCATTTGAGGTTCCTATAGATGGAGTTCTCAGATATCAAGGCAAATTATGTGTTCCTGATGTTGTAGGGTTACGTCAACAAATTCTGGAGGAACCTCATCATTCCCGTTATTCTGTTCATCCGGGAGCAACAAAAATGTTCCATGATCTCAAGTCAATGTATTGGTGGGATGGAATGAAGAAAGATATCACAGAGTTTGTAGCTCAATGTCCTAACTGCCAACAGGTGAAAATTGAGCATCAAAAGCCTGGAGGGTTGCAAGCTATGGAAATTCCAACTTGGAAATGGGGAGTGATTAATATGGACTTGATTATAGGCTTACCCCGTTCTTGACATAAGTACGACTCTATATGGGTGATTGTGGATAGACTCACAAAATCAATTCATTTCCTACCAGTCAAAACTACATACTCAGTAGAAGATGTATATTAAAGAGATAGTACAACTTCATGGTGTTCCAGTATCCATTATCACTGATAGAGGAGCATAATTTACAGCTAATTTTTGGAGGTCCTTCCAAGAAGGTTTGCGAACACAAGTGAGACTTAGCACAACATTTCATCCACAGACTGATGGGCAGGCTGAGCGCACTATCAAGACCCTTGAAGATATGTTAAGGGCATGTGTGCTAGATTTTGGAGGTAATTGGGATGATCAGTTGCCACTCATTGAATTTGCATATAATAATAGTTATCACTTTAGCATTCAAATGGCCCTATATGAAGCTCTATATGGGAGGAAGTGTAGATCAGCAATTGGATGGTTCGAAGTAGGGGAGACAAAGTTAGTAGGGCCAGACTTGATCCAACAAGCTGTGGACAAGATCAAGCTTATTCATATTGATGTTGTAACTATATGAGGCACTATATATTTTGGGTTGTTGTGGCATGACGGTAGTGATACAATTACAGAGGAAACCCTGGCAAAAATTTCATAGCATTCCTAAGAGCTTAACATTCGAGGACGAATGTTTCTAAGGGGGGAGGAATGTTACACCTTGTAGTTTTGTGCATTGAGATTTGTTAGGTGTTAGTTACTCAATTGTAGACACTAGAGATATTTCCTAGGATATATGAGATTATATGTGTGCCTATCTTATGGTTATGGAGGTTTAAGTTCATGTAATAGGTCATGGAAGGATTGGAGAATAAGTGACGCAAGGAAACTATGTTGTTGGAATTTTGGAGAAAGGATGCACACGATTTCGTAGGATAATTTTGAGCCACCTTAGGGAAAGGATATATTTTAGCATATGAAGAAATTTGAAGTAAATTAGATGCTTAAAATGAAGTTCATGAAGTCTAGTTTCTAAAGCAATAAACCACTCGTCGATACAACGTCTGAGTAGGGAATTATGGACGTTAAAAGTTAGGCAGGCAGAGCAGAAACGCACAGCTACAGTGCACGACACGCGCAGCTACAGTGCGCGACACGGGCACTATAGTACGCGGAAAGTTATAGGTCGGTGCAAACCGACCCTAGAACAATATAAAAAAGGGTATTTACCCCTTATTTTCATTCAAATACCTCTCCAAATCTTCCCGAACCCCCTAGAACTTTCTCCCAACTTCCTCCATAAAATTATAGCCCAAAGGCAAGTGAAACCCCGGGATTTAGGCTCGGGAAGCGTATAAGCTCTTGTAGTTCTTGTTCTAAACAATGAATCTCGATGAATCAAAGGAGGCTGCCGAAGATAAATAAGATTTCAAGCTCTACCAACCTTAATTGAGGTAAGGATATTCTTTACTATGGATATTCTGAATTGTATCATGGAAATTTAGTTGTTCAAGCTTCGTAAAGTCTAGTGTTTGGTTGAGAAAATGGGGGAAATATCACGTGGGATGTTTTATTGAGCATATTGGTGTTGATAATGAAGTTGTTGATATCGGTGTTGCTACTGTTGTTGTTTTGTTGGTATTGTGATTTCGGGCTAGGGATATAAACAGGGGAGATGCTGCCCGAATTTTGGCAGATTCTAAGAGGATTTAATTTGAAGGCTTAAGACAATCACATGACGATAAGCCTAACAATAGTATGAATTCTCTGGAATATAGATTTACGAGCTTAGGAGTACAAGCATTAAGTAGTTAGTGTTAAGGCGACCGAAAAGGTATGTTAAGGCTAGTCCCTTTCTTTCTAAAGGCATGATTCCCTTCTTATGCACCCATACATGTTTTCCATAACATCCTTATTCTAAAAAGTTAGAAGTTCATGATTCTCAAAGTTCTTATGATACTAAAGATAGATGTTTTCTAAGATGATAATGATGATGATGATGACCCCATTTCTAGAAATTTCAAGGCTTATGATTTTGATGCTATCATGAGATTGTTGAGCTTATTTCATGATTTTCTTGATTTTATTCATTGTTGTTGATCTCACCTTATAATAATTGTTCCTTCAAGGTGAGATATAGCGATGATGATTGTTTCATAACATAAATCGGGGGTTACTAACCTTACATCACTCCGATAAAGTAGTAACTTTTATTTGGGCTCTCATGCATGCTACTTATATTATTTATGTATATATGGGATATGGGAAGAAGGGTGAGGCATTATATACGCATAACCACCTGATCAGTTGGCATATTATGATATCGTCCCGGATGCAGGATATAAGGATAAATTGATCGGGTCGTTCGTTCCGCGGAAACATCTATAATGATGACATAATATATGGATCGGGCTGCACGTTCCGCGGGATTATAAAATACTTATGGATCGGGCTGCACGTTCCGCGAGAATATAAAATACTTATGGATCGGGCTGCACGTTCCGCAACACTATTTTTATATATGTATGAAAAATGTTTTTTTTAAAAGAAAGCTAAGCATGCATGATATTCTCCTTAAGAGGCAATCAGATGTATAGGTTGTCCTTATCTCATGTTATGTTCTGTATCTCTTGTTATGTTGTTATTCATGACTTACATACTCAGTATATTATTCGTACTGACGTCCTTTCTTGTGGGCGATGCGTTCATGCCCGCAGGTAGATAGGTAGACAGACCAGACCCTTAGGAACTTCATCAGCGGAGTTTCAAAAGCGCTCCAGTTGCTTCGAAGCTGCAGTTTATTGGTACTACTCTTGTGTGTATATATACTTAGGCATGGCGGAGTTCTGCCCCATCTTCATGGATTCTTGTATTCTATATAGAGGATCATAGACATATGTGTGTAGTTAGAAGTCTCACATCGTTATCAGTTCATATTGTTGTATTATATTTTGCCAGCCTTGTCAGCTTATGTTTGTGGGCATAGTTATTAATGATTATATAGAGATGTGTCATTATCTTGTGATATATGCCCTTATAGATTATGATATCCATGAGCTATTTTTGTGGTCCACTTAGAAATGATTATGAGATGTATGTTCAGAGGTGCTCGGTGGGTTAGCTTCGGGTGCACGTCATGGCCCTCTGGTTGGGTCGTGACACTACAAATCAATACACAAGTCAATATCCCTATCAGGCAGCATACCCGGTAAATCGGTTGGGAAAACCTCCAAAAACTCTCACTATCGGTACTGACTCAAGTGAAGGAGTATCCATGCTACTATCCTGAAAATGAGACAATTAATCCAAACACCCCTTATCCACTAACTTATTTGCCCGAATAAATGATATAAATCTTTTGGGCGCAGGGCTATGAGTACCCTTCCACTCTAACCTCGGAATGCCCAACATAGCTAACATGCATCTTGGCGTGACAGTCCAAAATTGCATGATAAGGAGATAGCTAGTCCATACCCAGGATAATATCAAAATCTACCATGTCAAGAATAACCAAGTCCACCCAAATGTCGTATCTCATGAACGTTACCACACAAGACCGATAGATTCAATCCACTACTATAGAATCCCCAACAGGAGTAAAGACACAAAGAGGTATATCAAGCAAGTAGCATGTTCAGTCCCGTAGAGAAATAAGTAGACACATAAAAAAAATAGAGCCAAATCAAATAAGAATGAAGCAGACCGATGACAAACTGAAATGATACCTGTGATAACTGCATCAGAAGCTTCAACCTCTGGTCTACTAGGGAAAGCATAGAACTGGGCATGTCTGCCTAGGACTGTGTGCTACCATGACCACCACGATGTGCCTGAGCTCCACCCCTCACTGATTGAGAATTGCCCCTATCGGGCTGAAGACCACCTCTGCCGGGCTTTGAGCCTCTTTTACCAAAATATTTTCCCCCTCTAGCTAGCGGTGCTGAAGGCCTAAGTGCCTGAACCCGAGAGCTCTGTTAGGGTCCACTCTAGCTATACCTCAGGCAATCCCTTCTGTGATGCCCTGTCTCACCACATTCCTAACATGCCTTACTAGTCATAGGCTGCTGAACTATCATAAAATAACCCGTATGCCCTCCATAGTCTAAGTGTAGCGAATGAGAACCCCGAGATGTCTACCCTGAACTGAGCTCACTGTGCCCTACACTGTACCCACTATGCCCTGAAGAACTACCGGCTGAAATCTAGAGTGGTGTTACACCTCTCACTTTCAGAGCATGAGCACGCCATGTATTTTATTGTATTAATGTAGTATTAAAGACGTCCCTATAAGTTTTGAAAGGTACAAGCCTTGGGAAGTACGTAGCAATGAAGTAAATGATGAATTACGATCTCGTAAGTCGTAACCGGGAAGGAAAACCTTAGAACCAAAGGACATGACCATTATCAAGTATGATTAATGATAAATATCATGTATGGAGAGTTTCGGAAGATTCCAGGACCTAGCAAATCGAAGAAAATAAGTTTGTCGAAAATTTGGAAAATTTTGCAGAATTTTGGACAGAAATTCTGGGTCAACTTTAGAGAAGTATATCTCGTAGTATATCAAGAGTTTTTAAGTGAAACAAAAGCCTAAATTAAAGTTCAGGAAGTCTAATTTCCAACTCAACAAACCGTTCATCAAAATAACATCGGAGTATGGAGTTATGGGTATTTCAAGATAAGCCTCCAAACTACCAAATGGCTCCCTATGGGCCCCACTTGGAAAGTCGGTGGAACTGACTCTCAAGGGGTATAAATACCCTATTATTCCCCTTTTTTCATCATTTAGACTTCTTTTGAGTTCTAGACACATCCATACACTTCTCTTAAACACTTATAACCCCTTAAATCGAGAATTCAACAAGATTACACCAAACTAGTTCATGATAAGTGATTGTTCTTGTTCTACTTGATGTTGTGGTGAGTTTGGTCTTGAATAAAGTTTGTATGGCTAAAGTTCTTCAAGTATAAGGTATGCTCTTCATCCTATCTCTCATGTTGAGTTGATTTGGAGGTTTAGCTAGCCTTAAAAGTGAAAATAGTTATGGAGGAAAAGTCATAAAATGTTGTGTTGTAGTTGTTGCATTTTGCGCTGTTTTGACCATGTTGTGGCTTTGTTTATGGGATAATTTCCATGTATATGGATGGTATCTAGTGTTGTTGGTGTGTTGATGAGATTATGGTCCTTTCTTGGGAAGAAAGGAAGTGTATAGTATTATTATATGTTGATAAACATCGTGTGGGGTGTTTTATCGAATATTTTGGTATTGATAATGATGTTGTTGGTGTTAGTGTTGTTGTTATTGTTTTTGTTGTTAGTATTGTGATTTTGGGCTAGGGATATAAACAGGGGAGATGCTGCCCGAATTTTGGCCGATTCTAAAGGTGTTTAATTTGAAGGCTTAAGATAAGCATGTGACGATAAGCCTAACAATATTGTGAATTCTCTTGAATGTAGATTTACGAGCTTGACAGGACAAGCATTAAGTAGTTAAAGTTAAGGCGACTGAAAAGGTATGTTAAGGATGTCTCTTTCTTTCTTAAGGCATGATTACGAACTTTTACAAATGATGTCCATAATGAATCCTCTCATAAAAATGCTAGAAGCTTACATTCTCGATGTTCTTAAGATGTTATTGATGTTGGTCTCGCCTTATGATTATCCTTCAAGGTAAGATATGTTCATGATGATAGTTCCATAATGTTAATCGGAGGTTTACCGACGTTATGTCACTCCGATGCGTTTAGATATGTGTACTTAAAAAATGTTTTGTAGGACACGAATAGAGTGCTGGCAGAGAATCCCCAATAAGGTATTTGATGCTAGAAGAGAGGCTTATGATTTATCTCAGAATTTGGTTAGTGTTAAGTTAAGCAGTGAGAGGTCCTTATGGCCCAGAACTGTGCTTATAAGTCTTATGTGATGATGTATGCAATAACGGATAAGTTATGACCATGAGAAGTGCATAGGATACTCATTGAAGCCGGGTCATGAGGTTGATTATATTGACCACTGGTCTACGACCAGTTGGGCAGTTATTACCACCGTGCTACAGCCGGTTGGGCAGATATGTATTTACCACCATGCTACGGCCGGTTGGACAGTTATTACTGCCGAGCTACGGCCGGCTAGGAAGATACGTATTTACCCCCGTGCTTCGGCTGGTTGGGAAGTTACCACCGTGATATGGCCGGTTGTGCAGATATGTATTTACTACCATACTATGGCTGTTTGGGCAGTTACCACTGTGCTACGGCCGGTCGGGCAGTTATCACCAGGACGATAAGTAAGCTAGAGACACAGTATTGTACATAGATGTAGTTAAAGATATGAGAGTATAAAGAGACATGCGTATTATATTCACATTGGTAAGTCAAAAGTGCCAGGTTGATTCTTATCCTTCTTCTTGCAGTATATGCTTATTATGTTACATTTACGCCTTACATACTCGATACACTATTCGTACTGACGTCCTTTTCATTTGGGGATGCTGAGTTCATGCCTGCAGGAATAGACAAACGAAACGAGGACCTTTCACAATAGGCTGCCTCACGGTACTAGTCTTGATTAGTGGGCTCCACTTCTTCTTGGAGCATTGTCGAGTCTAGGCTCGTATATCTATTTTTGTGTGTTACGAGTATGTGGGGGGGATCTGTCGCGACTTGTATACTTCAGTCATGTTCATAGAGGCTTTGCAGACAGTTTCTTGTATACAGATTAGTTATGTCTTTTCAGTGGTGATGTCGGCATCGTGGGCCCATTATACATATACATATGCATGATATTATATTCATAGCTAGTCTCTTTGGCTTTATTATGCCATTTGAGACATAGAAGACGCAAGTTACAGTTTGGTTCGCTCGGTCCTAGTAAGGTGTCAGGTGCTAATCACGCCATACCAAGGTTGGGGCGTGACGAGTGCCGACTAGATGGGGCGACTAGAATGGTGATGGTAGACTCTATCATAGTGTCCCCATCCTCTAGAACCACTAAACCTACCAAATTTGCGAGTCCTCTTGTCATCACCCTTATCAAAGAACTGACCTCTCACAGACTTAACCTCCTTAGCATGATCCAGTATTGCCTAGAATGTATCCCCATAAGCTACTACCTACAATGTCGCTAATCGAAGTGGAAGGGTCAAACCCTTCATAAATCACCTTACTCTCTCTGCCTCGGTGGGGAGCAAAGATGTTGCATAACAAGCTAAGGTATGGAACCTGGACTCATACCGAGTAACAGACAACCCGCTTTACTCCAGGGCAGAGAACTCATGCCTCCTCTTATCTCTCAATCTACAAGGAACATACTTCTCCTAAAGTACCTGATAAAATGGAGTCCATGTCACAGGAGGCGACCTAGCTGGTCAGCAATCAATGCAGGACCTCCACCACTGCTTGGCATCCCTAGTCATCTTAAAACCAATATAATCAACTCCGTGTAACTCCACTAAGCCCAGCTTGTGAATCTTCTCATGACAACTGACAATGAACTCATATGCATCCTCCTCGGGAGTACCATAGAACTAGGGAGGTCACATCTTGGTAAATCTCTAAAACATCATTTTCTCCTCATGGGACATGACCGGCCCAGGAACTGGGCGAGGAGAAAAATTAGGTGCTGGAATCTTATCAAAGTGGGTGCCACAGCAATAATCAGTTGTGCACTCAGAATATGATATTGATCTGGAGTTTGATCTCCAACTCTGGTGTGTAACCCATCTAGAGTTGTTGGGAGAATGCATGCCTGGGTCAAACCCTCGAGAAGGCTCAGAATGCGCACCGTGGAATCCTGAAGCACTGGGATAACGATAATCTCTAGTAGTGCCAGGGCTTGTTGTCACACCCCGACTTTACAAGGGTGTGATGGACACCCGACCCTATATTCGGAGCCGAGCGAACCCGCTGACTCTTATTACATGCGTAACCTCTTTGGACTTCTAAATCAAATAATCATGAAATACATAGTGAAGCTTTCAGAAACTTTCTTTTCATTGTACTCAATTCAAATAAAATCTATCATCACAAGAAACCCGTAACATGAAACAGAATAACGCATCGGCTGGTGGAGCCGCTTACAAAACCGACATTCTATACCCACGACTCTGTCTGCAAAGTCTCTGACTTCGAACAAGACATCATAGCATAGTACCCTGACCCGGCAACACTCCAGAGCAAATGGAGCTTGCCACTCCGCTGGAACGTCTCCTATCATAGCTTCTACTCATCTGGGTGTACCTGCGCGGCATGAAACGCAGCCCCCGAAGAAAAGGGGGACAGTACGAGAAATATACTGAGTATGTAAGGCATAAATAGTAACATAGTAAGGGATATAAATATGAATAGTAACAGAATGGAAATATGGAACATATCATGAGATAAAAGAGTAACCTGTACATTTGAGTGCCTCTTAGGGCGGATGCCATGCATGCTTATCTTTCCTTTGAAAACATTTCTTTTTCATATACATAGAAAATAGAACATGTCATAGCGTCGAACAACGACGGCTCCCCCACATAGCGCCGAACAACGTCGGCTCCCCCACATATATCCCGCGTCCGGGCATCCCGCGTCCGGGATGGTAAATTACGCCAGCTGACCAGGTGGCAACGCGTCTATAGCGCAACATATGTCCCTTTTCCCCATATTCCCCATATACATATACATATGTCCCTTTTCCCCATATTCCCCATATACATATACATATGTCATGTCCATGTGTCATATACATATATCATATACCTGCTCCACGTCCTATTAGCTACGCTTAATTGTCCAAGCTCGCTATCGCTAGTCTACATTCAAGAAGATTGACGCAATCATTAGATTCATCACCATATACTTGTCTTAATCTTTCAAGTAAATTCACTTATGATCTGCCGAAATTTTGGCAGCATCTCCCCTGTACATACACCATCCCCGAGAATCTAACTCGGCCCAAATCATCAATCAACTATCCGAGAATTCAACTCGGCCAAACTATCAACAACAATATCATCAATCATACCAACAACATCAACAATCAATTCAAAACACATTCTAACATTAAAAACCTTTGTCATACAATTTAACGACATTTCATTTATATTCATTTCAATTCACATAACATTCAAAACGACTCAATCAACACACTACTTCACCCGACACCTTCAAAATTCAACAAGAACAAGAACAATAACAACCTATTTCCTTCTTTCAAATTCAATCACAACAACCCAACTTACAATCTTCCAAACAGATGTTTCACTTCCAAATTCATAAACTACACCAACAATCTATACTTTAGCAATATCACTCATACAAATGTAAGAAACCATACTAGTGTCACTTTAACTCATTTAATAATCCCACAACAACTACAAATTCATTTCAAGTCATCAAACCTTTATTCTCTTCATGAAATCCACAACAACAACAATCAAACTACTAACTAAAATTCAATTCATCACATCCTACCATCATCACTCTCATTCGGCCATGGCACACACATACCTATTTCATGAATTTCATTTATTTCCCAATACTATAACATGCATAAATCATTCCTACAAATATAAGAAACCATACTAAGGTCACACTAACTTCTTCCATAATCCACAAACAATCACAACTTCATTTCAAGCCATTAAATCCTCATTTTACATCATAGAATCCACAACGACAACAATCAAAATACTAAATAAAATCAATTCATTTGTTCTACACCACACAACTATATTCGGCCATAACATCAACAAACACATGTACAATGAATTCCATCCATTTCTTCATACAACAACATACATAATCATCTCTAACACATGTAAAAGAAGATTGAACCTTACCCTTCTTCACTTGTCTTCTCACTTGGATAGGGTTTATAAATCACCCAAATGAATGTTTGGCTTGTTCCAACAACTCCTTCATATTAATGAGGACCTTCCATTTGGTGGAAATACTAGAAGAAAACAATTGTTCTTGAACAATTTCTATGGACCATTTTTTTTTTTGAACCATGACCGAGATTTTTCTTTCTCCAAGTTTTCTTCTTGGAGTTTTTCATGAATAATTGTCTTGCTTTAGGGGAAATTGTCCATATATATTTAGCCTCACCAAATAGCATGTGGACACATGCCCCTTCATTATTTTTCTTGAAGTTTCTTAAAAATAGTCAAAGAAGACTAATTGTCTTCTTAAGCAAGCTTTGGTCCATATATCTTTATAATTTGCCCCATTAAATAAAAATTGTGGACATATGCTTATATGTCACACGGCCAACATGGCCCCTTCAAGAACCCTCTTGAATATTTTGTGAAATTCCCATTTTGCCCCTAGCCTTCCGCAATATTACCATGAGCCATTTTGTGAATTTCCCTTTTTACCCTTAACCTTTCTCAATATTTCCATACTAATAGTATTCATAAATAATATCCATAACCAACTTGTACATTAAAATAATTTTGGACAATGGTCTTGCCCTTCACTTACCACGACTTCCTCGAAATATCCGGACGTACAAAATACGGGCTATAACACTTGTCCCACATCCTCCTCCTCAAAAGGCTCATCATGAGACTTTACCTTTGTCTCAGGAGATAATGATCTACACGGGCTTAACCAGCCACCGGTGCCTTACCTCTGGCCAGTACTGCTCAACCGGGTCTACCCTTAGCATGGCCTTTATCTTTACAATGTCCCACAGCCTCGAACGCAGGCACTGGTACCTTATCCCTAGCCACATTCACATGTTTCCTCACCATCTGTGAGAGAATAGAATATGAAATTATATAACAATTTGAATAAACTAGCATGAAAGGAATACAGGAAGAGAAATTTTTGAAATGACCCATAGCCTCTCGAGGATGGGTACGGACGTCTACGTACCAATCCACAAGACTCTACTAGACATTTCCCTTGCTCTCGTGAGACCGATAAACCCAGGGCTCTGATACCAATTTCTCAAGACCCATTTCATAGGTCACGATGGCACCGAATACTACCTAACTGTCTTGATAAATATAAATAAGTGTGAAAAGGTAACTTAGTCCTTACAATCCACAAAACCTGGTTTAACTCATCCAAGAGATTTGAGATACATTACAAGTCTTAAATACAAAATAGAAAACCGTCTGAAATGTAAATAGACAGATACGATAGAAGAAGATCCAGGGACGCTGGATGACTGATGGCCCATCCTAAAACATCTAATTCACCACCTCGGTGTTACATCTCTCACTTTCAGAGCATGATCACGCCATGTATTTCACCATATTAATATAGTATCGGAGATGTCCCTTGATGTTTTGAAAGGTACAAGCCATGGGAAGTACGTAGCAATGAAGTAAAGGATGAATTACGATCTTGTAAGTCGTAACCGGGAAGGACAACCTTGGAACCAAAGGAAATGACCATTATCAAGTATTATTAATGATAAATATCACGTATGGAGAGTTTCGGAAGATTCCGGGACCAAGAAAATCAAAGAAACTAAGTTTGTCGAAAATTTGGCAGAATTTTGGACAGAAATTCTGGGTCAACTTTAGAGAAGTATATCTCCTAGCATATCAAGAGTTTTGAAGTGAAACAAAAGCCTAAATTTAAGTTCAGGAAGTCTAGTTTCCAAATAAAAAAATGGTTCATCAAAATGACATTGGAGTAGGGAGTTATGGGCATTTCAAGATAAGCCTCCAAGCTGCTAAATGGCTCCCTGTGTGCCCCACTTGGAAAGTCGGTGGAACCGACTCTCAAGGGGTATAAATACCCTATTATTAACTTTTTTTGATCATTAACACTTCTTGGGAGTTCTAAACACATCCATACACTTCTCTCAAACACTTATAACCCCTTAGATGAAGAATTCAACAAGATTACACCAAACTAGTTCATGAAAAGTGATTGTTCTTGTTTCTACTTGGTGTTTTGGTGAGTTTGGTCTTGAAGAAAATTGGTGTGGCTGATTTTCTTCAAGTATAATGTATTTTCTTCATCCTATCTCTTATTTTGAGTTGATTTGAATGTTTAGTAAGTCTTAAAAGTGAAAATAGTTATGGAGAAAAGGTCATAAAGTGTTATGTTGTAGTTCTAGTTGTTGAATTTATGGATTGTTTTAAGCATGTTGAGGATATGTTGATGGAATAATTTCCATGTATATGGATGGTATCTAATGTTGTTGGTGTGTTGATGAGATTATGCTCCTTGCTTGGGAAGAAAGGAAGTGTATAGTATTATTATATATGGATAAACATCGTGTGGAATGTTTTATGGAATATTATGGTATTGATGATGATGTTGTTGGTGTTAGTGTTGTTGTTGTTGTGTTGGTTGTTGGTATTGTGGTCTAGGGATATAAACAGGGGAGATGCTACCCGGATTTTAGCAAATTCTAAAGGGGTTTAATTTGAAGACTTAAGATAAGCATATGACGATAAGCCTAATAGTAGTATGAATTCTCTTGAATGTAGATTTATGAGCTTGGAAGGATAAGTGTTAAGTAGTAGGAGACCAAAAAGCTAGATTAAGGCTAGTTCCTTTCTTTCTAAAGGCATGATTCCTTTCTTATGAACATATATATGTTTTCCATAACATTCTTATTCCCAAAAGTTAGAAGTTCATGATTCGTAGTGTTTCTTATGATGCTAAATATAAGTATGTTCCATGATGATGATGATTCCATTTTTGGAGATTCCAAAGCTTATGGATTTGATGCTATTATGATATCATTGAGCATATTTCAAGATTTCCTTGATTTTATCCATTGTTGTTGATTACACCTCATAATACTTGTTCCTTCGAGGTGAGATATAGCGATAATGATAGTTCCATTTCCAATGCTACCCAAGTTCGTCGTTCTTGATACTCTCATGACACTATCGATCTCATCTTGCGATAGTGGATCCTTTAAGGAAAGATATGGTGATAATGATAATGATAATGATGTGCTTTTATTTATGTACTCTTATATATGTATATATATAGTCATGTGTGTCACCGAGTCCCGAAAGGGCCGGGTACAAATATGACCGAGTCCCGAATGGGCCGGGTACAGATATGATCGAGTCCCGAAAGGGCCGGGTACTGATATGATCGAGTCCCAAAGGGACCGGGTACAGATATTACCGAGTCCTACTATGGCCGCGTACCGATATTACATAGGTACGTATGTTGATATATGAAATGTTTCATCTAGAAAAAGGTTAAGTAAGCACGATGAATGTCTTCAAGGGTATCATGAGGTATAAACGGTTCTTTTATCTTACGTTATTCTTCGTACTCTTATCATGTTACTATTCATGGCTTACATACTCAGTACATTGTTCGTACTGGTGTCCTTTTTTATGGACGCTGTGTTGATGCCCGTAGGTAGACAGGTAGACCGACCTAACCCATAGGAGCTTCATCAGCGAAATCTCAGGAGTGCTCCATTTGCTTCGGAGCTGTGGTCTATTTGTATTAGTCCTTATGGTCACTTCTATTCTATGTAGAGGCTCGTAGACATGTGTGTATAGTTAGATGTTTCATAACCTTATCAGTTCATATTGTTGTGTAATATTGAGGTAGCCTTGTCGGTTTGTGATGACAGGCATAGTTGTTGATGATTATGTAGAGCTTTGCTGTTATTTTGTGATATATGAACCTTTATAGATTATGATATCCATAAGCTATCTTTATGGTCCCCCCAGAAATGATTATGAGATGTATGTTTAGAGGTACTCGGTGTGTTAGCTCTGGGTGCCCGTCATGACCCTCTGGTTGGGTCGTGACACTCAGGATCATCCACATGGCCTGGAACTGGAACACAGGCTGCATGGAAAGTGCAGCACGTGTAGTATAAGTACAAATCACTAGTACTCTGTAGGTATCATAGGCCGACAATGAAGGAAACCACGAATAAAGCATATTGACTGAATCTAAACACACATTAGGTTAATTCCCTTAACTTTTCTAGTTCTAACCAAGAATTCATATATCACAAGTCAAATAGGTAAGCAAGTATCACATAAGAGGAACGGTAGAATAAATGGATGAATGAATGTATGAATGCAATGCATTAACCAATATCAATCCTGGTACGCATAAGCTAGCAGTCATTCCATGTAGTCCTGACCCATATAGGGACTCGCAAGGTCCATATACCTGTTGCGGCCTAGAACTCGATCCCATGTTGTGAAGTTCAACTTGATCCCATAAATCATCGCAGATATGTAACCTCAATTTCAGAATGTAAGTATGAATGAATGCATGTATGCAAGATATCATATGCCAAATATCATGAAAGTATGGAATGGATAAGCATATATCATGGAATTACATAAGCTCAACTCGAGTATAAGCAAGGATCATTCTTTCATAATTTATACGAGGTATTGGGTGATGAGGCAAATGAATCCATATTTGCAAGTATTCATCAAACACGGCTATCATAGCCCACCTAGACAATAACCATACCAACCTAGTGAATTTATCACCAGAACTAATGCGCGTGGGCCTAACATACATTCCTCATCTCACTACACTAATCTACATTAACTACCCAAATAATTACACTCGTACCCACCCAAGTTCTCATCACAGTCACTAAGGTGGGACCCCCTTTCATGCCCAATACCCCTTCAATATTTGAAAAATATATACACCTTCCAATCAGAGTCTAAATAGTAAATCGTAACCTACCTCTAAGCCGCATAGGAGCCACGAACCCTCAAGCCGGAGCCTTTCCTTTCCGAAGTGCTTCCGAACGATTAAAGTCTATCAAATATAGATTTTACATTAATACCCGAATCCATGGATACCCATATTGCCATACATTTACCCGGAACCCAAAAACAAACCCAAAATAGTTAAACCCAAGCCCCAAGGGCAAAACTAGAATTTTAGTGTGGAAATAGTTTCCCCATAGTTTAAATAGTCCTACTCCTAAAAATCAGGAAATCCTAATTACAATTGAATCTTTAATTTCATTAAATACCACTAAACCCAATTCGTGGAAAAATCCTTATTCCCCAGTCCTAAATCATGAATCAAATTGATAATTATTGGATGGAATCATAAAATAATACCTAGATGAAGGTTAGGAACTTACCCAATGAAGAATCATGAAAGTAGGACTTGAAATCATCCCAAACCGAGATCTAGAATTCAAAGTATTTGAAAATGAAGGGTTTCCATCATATTTCAATAACATTTGTTCAATTAAAAACCCTCCATCGCGATCACCCGTTACGATCGCGATGACAAGCGACCCAGTCCAATAATTTGGCCTTCACGAATGCAGATAGTGTCTCGCGTATGCGAGGCTGCACACTCGGAACGGCCCAGCCCATTTCCCCTTCGAAAGTGATAGTGGCCACACGAACGTGACCCTCGCGATCGCGGCCCCTCCCTTGCGAGCACGAAGAAGGAAACAAAAAGTTTGAAACCAGAAAATTTTTGGTGTCCCCTTTGAATCAACACCTGAAACTCAACTGGAACCCCCCACCCCTCTCCCCCGGACACAAACCAAATATGCATTTCAGTCATAAAGCACGTTATGAACTCACTCGAGCACTCAGAATTCTCAAAAGAGGTCGTCTTGACCAGGTGGTCATCAAGGTCAACTCCAATTCCTTAAACTTCCGTATTCTCACCCAAAGACTCAAAACAAACCTTAACGCCTTGGGTCCAGAACCAACAGCTCGACTAAGTCAAAATGACATTCCGGACCTAATGGGATCGATAAAACTTTGAAAATGATGCAATTACCCCTGATGCTAACGTTGGTCAAACCTTTCCAATTCTTTAACTTAGAAACCTCTAATATTATTAAAACCAATCTAAAACCAGCCAAATTGAAGCCTCCAATCCCCGCAAGACATAAACACCGAAATGAAACTACGAGAAGGGTATTTTGGCAAAAAAGAGGTAAAAACCCCAAAACGACCAAAGGGGTCATTGCAGTCATCTTGACCCGATGTTGACCGTGGTAAACTCCAAATCCTTAACTTAACTAATTTCTCAAACAATAACCCGATTCACACTCGATGTCCCCGGGACCAAACCAATGACTCGACTAAGTCATAAGTCACATTTCAGACCTAATAAAATCATGAAACTTCAGAAAAGACGTTTTTACCCATATGTTGACTTTGGTCCAACTTTCTTGTTTCCTTAAGAACTTCTCCTTTTGTTAAAACTGATCTGAAACTCACCCGATTGCCTCGGGGACCATGCCACCCATCTCCCAAGTCATAAATACCTAGACAAAAATACAAAAGGATATTTTGGGGAAAAAGAGTTCAAAATCTCAAAACAACCAAGTGGGTCGTTACATCATCTACCACTTAATCACGCGTTGGTCCTCGAACGGTAAAGAAAAGTTCCAAAGTTGTCAAGCAGCTGATGGATCTTTGTTATAAACCTCATGATAGCCTCCACAAGAAAGAATCATACTGATAGCACAACTTGTTTACCTTATCTGACGACTTAGCTCAAAGACATAAATCTCCAATTTCCATACCCGAAATTTCTTCCACAGTTGATCCTCATATATCTGAATTAACTCCGCTAGAATTCCCTGATTTTTATTATAAACATGCTTCTGAATGCAATTGATTGATTCCACAAATCCATCATACGCACCACAATCCTTTAGCTGTAGCCACAATCCATTGCTAGACTTGCACTGGAAAAAATACTCAGATTCTACTTACCTTTCTTTCACACCTTCTAATGTCATCTTTAGTACCAAGAATCTATAGAGAACACGTTGTCACATACCGCAAGTCTAAATCATGACCCCCTCTCTCTAGAAGAGTATCAGTGTTTGTTATGAGATAATTTTAAGCATTTTCGTCAAAAAGTTACCTTATCTAAGGCCGATTGTGCTAATTCCAAATCTGTCAGTTTCATCTCATTGAGCTGAAGCTACTGAGTCAACACCCATCATCCAATTTCTCTTAAATCTTCAAACAACATACTATGCGCATCACCCTTGTGATTACCTTGCCGTGCCAAATCTGCCCAAAATCAACTGATCACCACAAAGACTGCCCATAACCATTTGTAGCTCCTCAACACATCACCAAGTACTAGCGTAAACCATTAGAACTGTTCGAATAGTTTTCATCACAAAATAACATCAATCCCACTTGCAAACTTTAATGAGACTCGGTAACACTACCATGCCTCTATTTAGAATGGTAAAATCTATCAATCATCGAAAATGGGTTACTAGAATAGCCATAAATATTCCTGGTAATATATCCAAAAGCCACGCGGAATTACATGAACAATTCTAACTCAGTGAAAAGTTGTTACACCATGTAAGTTTTGTACATTGAGATTCGGTAGGTGTTAGTTGTTCGATTGTGGACATTGAAGTTACCTCCAAAGATATATGAGGTTATATGTGCTTAACTTATGATTATGAGGGGCAATTTTGGCCCAAATTGGAGAAAATATATCTTTTAGTATATGAGGAATTTTGGAGCAAACCAAAATCCTAAAAAGAAATTCAGGAAGTCTAGTTTCCAACGCATCAAACCGTGTAATGATCAGACATTGGGATCAAGTGTTATGATTATTTTAAGACAAGAGGCCAGAGCACGGATTAGCGCGAACACGCAGAGGAGACAGGGGACAACTCAGCACGAATGCACCCCAAGGTGGCGTGAATGCGCTGAGTAATTTTTAGGTCGGTTAAGGCAGACTCTGGAATGTTATAAAAGGAGCCTTACCCCTCATTTTTCATTCCAAACACCCCAAATCCTCTCCACATATGTCTTACATATATGTCTTCCATAATATCCTTGTTCCCGAAAAGCTAGAAGTTCATGATTCTCAAGGTTTTTATGATATTAAACAAAAGATGTTTTCTATGAGGACCATGATGACAATGATGACTTCTTCCTTGTGAATCCATACATGTCTTCCATAATGTCCTTATTTCCAAAAGCTAAAGACTCATGATTCTTAAAGTTTCTATGACGCTAAAGATGATTATCTTTTCATGATGAAAATGATGATGATTCCGATTCTAGAAGTATCATAGTTTATGATTTTAAATGCTATGATTAGATTGTTGAGCTTATTTCATGATTTCCTTGATTTTATTCATTGTTGTTGATCTCACCTTATAATCAATTTTCCTTCAAGGTGAGATATAGCGATGATGATCGTTCCATAATATAAATCGGACCTTACGTCACTTCGATAAAGTGGTAACTTTTATTTGGGCTCCCATGCATGCTACTTATATTATATATGTATATGATGTGTATATATGTATATAGGGGATATGGGCAAAGGGCGAGACGTTATATACGCATAGCCACCTGATCAGTTGGTATATCATGACATCGTCCCGGATGTGGGATATATGGGTATGGATCGGGCTGCACGTTCTGCAGCAATATATATATATATATGTTCCGCACAAATATAAAATATTTATGGATCGGGCTGCACGTTCCACAACACTATTATGTTATACAAGTATGATAAACGTTTTTATGAAAAGACTAAGCATGCATGATATTCGCCCTAAAAGGCAATCAGACATACAGGTTATCCTTATCTTATGTTTTGTTCTATCTTTATTATTATGTTGTTATTCTTGCCTTACATACTTAGTACATTGTTCAAACTGACGTCCTTTCCTTGTGGACGTTGTGTTCATGCCCACAGGTAGGCAGGTAGACGGACCTAATCCCTAGGAGCTCCATTAGTGGCATCTCAGATGCGCTCCAGTTGTTCCGGAGCTGCAGTCTTTTGGTACTACTCCTTTGTACATATATAATTGGGCATGGTGAAGTCCTGCCCTGTCTTATGGGTTCATGTATGCTTCTTAGAGGCTCGTAGACATATGTATGTTGTCAGATGTTCAACAGTTTCTTCAGTTCTTATTACTGTATAATATCTCGGTAGTCTTGTTGGCTTATACTTGTGGACACTGTTGTTGATGGTTGAACTAAGTAAGATATTCACGAGCTGTCTATATGGCCCACTTAGAAATTGTTATGGAATGTTAGACTATAGGTGCTCGGTATGCTAGTACCGGGTATCCGTTATGGCCCTCCGGCTGGATCATGACAAAAGTGCACAACTCCCCTAATGTCACCAGTAACCACCCGAATTGACTCCAAACCCTCACAAAACCAATTATAGACCTTTCGCAAGTCTGTGGTAATGGATTCTAATCCTGTGCTCATAAATTCTCAACCTCATGTTGTCTTCGACTTCAAAAACTGAATTTTATCCAAGTCATCAACTTAGTACCGAGGAACTATACCTTATGACTTAAATCTTCCTATTTCTCAACTCACACCCATTACACAAATCTAATAGAACTCTATAGGATCTAAATATATTGAATCCTCCTTCTTTCTTTCACTTAACTCGTTCACCACTCTGAATGCATCGACGCAAGGCCGCAGCCTCGTACTCCCACTTCACAACCATTGAATATCTAATTGTAATGCCCCTTTACACTTTTAGCAAATCCAAAAGTAACAAATCTTACAATACACGTGCCTTACCAGCCACCAATACTCCAATTCTTTAATATTTTAAATATTGACCCATGCTGTCCAGTCAATAACGCTTCAACATAGTCTACTATCACGAACACAGTCTCACCTCAAAATTATGACTTTGACTTTCAAACTAAAAAGATTTCAAGATTCCCTCTTATTAATCAACTCTAGCCCATTCATTCAAGAATGCTATGAAATTATCGACCTTGGTACAATACAAGTCACCTTCCCATCAATCTTGTCACGTCAGTCATCTGAAATTTGCTCCTCACACTAATCGCAGAACCCCATGGACTTCGTCATAACACTTAATCAAATTCTGTAGACTTCCTCCTTTAAGCATACTTAAGAATTACACCCCATTTGTTTATGATGTAAGTTAAGATGCATTATTCTGTCTTAAGTGACATTCAGCTACAGGTTGTTTCCTTATGGAACCTTCTTAACACTTGCATACTACTTCATTAGCCATACAGTAGGCTCTATATCAGTCCGTTAAAACATCACCACATAAACATTAGCTCAATCATAGCTGACCCTTTCCGAATCACGACTTACGTTTCGCTCCCTTCAACAACTAAACTTCACATATTCATAGAACTTCAAAATCTTATTGTATGAACCTCAAGCTATCTAATCCTTCACTTAACTTTGTAGGGATTTCATAATCACCTTAAGCTCACATTAGCCTATCCACAAGGCACACATACGGAATTTCCGAGGTGTAACATTCTCCCCCCCCCCCCCCCCCCCCCCCCCCCCCCCTCCTTAAGAACATTCGTCCTCGAATGTTAAGTCTTCGGGTATTCTATAAAAATTTCGCCAGAGTTTCCCCTATAATATGGCACTACCATCCTGTCACAACAGCCCATAATAATAATACCTCACAGGGCCACAACATAATAGCAATAGAATTTGGCCACACATGGCCCAAATGCCTAAAAAGAAAATATACGTACCTTATGATCTTGATGTCTCATCTTGAATCTCTTCTAGGAGCTAAAATAAGTGCGGGTACATGGATTTCATATTTTCTTCCGCTTCCCACGTCATTTCTTCTCGACTATTGTTTCTCCATAAAACCTTAACTGATACCACTTCTTTGTTTCTAAGCCTTCGTACTTGCCTATCTAATATGGCAATAGGTAGGTCTTCATAAGTTAACTTTTTTGGCACTTGAACATCATTTACTGGCACGACCCTGGTAGGATCTCCGACACATTTACGAAGCATCGAGACATGGAAAACTGGGTGAACTAACTCCAAATCAGGAGGTAGATCTAACTCATAGGCCACTTTGCCTACTTTGCGCACAATCTCATAAGGCCCAATGTATCGGGGACTGAGCGTCCCCTTTTTGCCAAATCTCATTACACCCTTCATTGGTGACACTTTCAAGAATACCCAATTTTTCACTTGGAACTCTAAGTCCCTTCGACAATTATCCGCATAGGACTTTTGATGACTTTGAGCTGCTAGTAACCGATCTTGTATGAACTTGACTTTCTCTATGGCTTGCTGGACCAAGTCTGGCCCTATCAATTTAGTCTCTCCTACCTCGAACCACCCAATTGGGGATCTACACTTTCTCCCATATAAAGCCTCATACGGTGTCATTTGAATGCTAGAATGACAACTATTATAATAAGCAAATTCAATAAAGGGTAAGTGATCATCCCAATTACCTCCAAAATCTATCATACATGCCCGTAACATATCCTCAAGAGTCTGAATGGTACATTCAGCATGTCCATCAGTCTGCGAGTGAAATGCCATACTAAGGCTCACTTGAGTCCCTAAACCCTGCTGGAAGGACTTCCAAAAATTAGTTGTAAACTGAGTCCCTCTATCAAAGATAATAGAGTCTAGGACACCATGGAGTCGCACTACTTCTTTAACATAAAGCCTTGCATAATCTTCCGCCACATATGTCGTTCTGACTAGTAAGAAATGAGGTGACTTCGTGAGTCTATCCACAATCACTCATATAGAATCATACATACGTCGAGAACGGGGTAAGCCTGTAATGAAGTCCATGTTAATTACTTCCCACTTCCAAGTTGGAATTTCTATAGCTTGTAGCAATCCGCCCGACTTTTGGTGCTCGATTTTCACTTGTTGACAGTTGGGACATTGAGCTACGAATTCCGCTATATCTTTTTTCATCCCATTCCACCAATATATAGAATTAAGATCATGGTACATTTTCGTTGCTCCAGGGTGGACAGAATAATGGGAACAATGAGCTTCTTTCACTATTTGGTGGCATAAACCTGCCACATTAGGAACACATAATTTGCCTCAGCATCGGAGAACTCCGTCCCCTGCAACCACAAATGATGACTCCTCCTTCTGAGGGAGTGTATCTCTGTAATGCATTAGCATGGGATCTTTGTATTGTCGCTCTTTCACTTCCGCTACTAGCGACGAGATTGCTGGATTCTGAATGGTAGTTCCCCTGCTACCTGAGTCCACTACTCGAACTCCTAGGCTAGCTAACTGCTGGAGTTCACGAGCCATTTCTCTCTTCTCTGGTTGTACATCATACAAACTTCCCATATATCTACGGCTAAGAGCATCAGCCACAACATTTGCCTTTCCGGGGTGATATAGGATATCAACATCATAATCCTTTAGCAGTTCCAACCATCGTCATTGTCGCAAATTCAACTCTTTCTGCTTGAAGATATACTGAAGACTCTTATGATCTGTATAAATATCCACATGGACACCATATAAATAATGTCTCCATATCTTTAATGCATGAACAACTGCAGCCGATTCTAGGTCATGGGTTGGATAATTCTTCTCATGTTTTCGTAGTTGGCTTGAAGCATACGCAATCACCTTACCATGTTGCATCAACACAAAACCTAGCCCAATGCCTGAGGCATCGCAATAAACAACATATCCTTCCAATCCCTCTGGAAGTGTCAGGACTGGGGCAGAAGTCAATCTATCTTTTAACTCTTGGAAACTATGTTCACAAGCATCTGTCCATTGAAACTTTGCTGATTTCTGGGTCAACTTTGTGAGTGGTGTAGAAATAGAAGAAAAACCTTCAACAATTCTCCTGTAATAACCTGCTAAGCCTAGAAAGCTACGAACCTCCGTAGGAGTTGTGGGCCTTGGCCAAATCTTCACGGCCTCAATCTTTTGGCTATCTAGCCGAATACCATCGGCTGAAACGATGTGCCCCAAAAATGTCATTGAGTTCAACCAAAACTCACACTTAGAAAATTTGGCGAATAGCTCTTGAGTTTGAAGGACTCTAAGGACGGCACGTAAATGATCTGTATGTTCTGCCTCGGATCTAGAATACACCAACATATCGTCGATGAATACAATCACAAATAGATCTAAGAAAGGCCTGAAAACATTGTTCATCAAATCCATAAATACTACCAGTGCATTAGTTAGCCCAAATGACATTACACGGAACTCAAAATAGCCATATATTGTTCTGAAGGCTGTCTTAAGGATATCTTTCTCCCTGACTCTCACTTGATGATACCCGGACCTCAAATCTATCTTTGAAAACCATTTGGCACCTTGTACTTGATCAAATAAGTCATCAATCCTCGGAAGAGGATATTTGTTCTTAATCGTCACCTTATTCAATTGCCGATAGTCAATGCACATTCTCAAGGAGCCATCTTTTTTTCGGATAAACAATACGGGTGCTCCCCATGGGGATAAACTAGGCCTAATAAATCCTTTCTCAAGCAAGTCTTTCAATTGCTCCTTCGACTCTTTCAATTCTGCGGGTGCCATTCTATAAGGAGAAATAGATATAGGCTTAGTGCCTGGCAACACATCAATAGCAAAATCAATCTCCCGCTCAGGAGGGAGGCAGCTCTTCCGGGAGCACATCCGGAAATTCATTCACCACGGGGACTGACTGAAGAGTTGGCGATTCAGCTTCTACATCTTGAACTCGCACTAGATGATAAATGCAACCTTTCGTGATCATTTTCCTTGCCTTTAGATAGGAAATAAACCTACCTTTTGGTGATGCAGTATTCCTTTTCCATTCTAAAACTGGTTCTCCCGGAAATTGGAAACGAACCACTTTCATTCTACAATCGACATTGGCATAGCAAGAAGCCAACCAATCCATGACCATAATAACATCAAAATCTACCATTTTTAACTCATGCAATTCAATCATAGTAGGACGGTCACAAATAACAACTATGCATTTTCTATACACTCGGCTAGCTATTACCGATTCACCAACAGGTGTAGACACCTCCAAAGGTTTGATCGACTCCGGTTTGACTCTAAATCGACCCAAAATATACGGAGTAACATATGACAATGTGGAGCCTGGATCTATCAATGAATATACATCATGAGATAATACCGATAATATACATGTGACTACATCAGGAGAAGACTCAAGATCTTGGCGTCCAGCCAAACCATAAATACGGTGCTGAGGACCGCTAAAACTGGGTACTCTCCCTCTGCCATGGCCAACTGGCGCATGTGAACCTGGCCCCATGGGGCGTACAGATGATGAAGATCCGGCTACCGACCCTGAAGGTTGGGTCCTACCTCTACCATGAACTGAGGGGCAATCACGCATAATATGGCCCGGTCGGCCACATGAATAGCAAACCTCTGAACCCGTACTGACCCGAATCACCTCTGAACTGTGACCCCGAAAAACTCTGACTCATCCTGGAACGAGTAGATCTATCGAATCTCTAGCCTGAAAACCGTGGAGGCGCACTAGTCATAGAAAGGCTTAAATGCCTATAAAAATGTTGTCTGTGCCCGCATCTAAACTCACTCATCGGACCGGAAGATCTAGCCCTCTTGCTATGTCCCCTATCATGCTCGCGTTCACTTCTTTGCTATTGTAGACTTTCTTCTAAATTTTGAGCATGGGCCTTAATGCGTGAAATATCCATATTGTCCTGAAGGGACGCAGTCAAGCACCTATCCATCAAATGTGACCCTAGGCCTTTCACAAATCGATGCACTCGGTCACCCATATCCGCTACCATGGCCGAAGCATACCTAGCCAAAGAATTGAAGTGGAAACTATACTATAAAGCACTCATGCTACCTTGCTTCAAATTCAGGAATTTATCGGCTCTAGCTCACCGAACTTCTAGAGGCATATAGTGTCGGTCGAAAGCATCAACAAATTCTTGCCATACCGGGGGAAGTGCATTGGCTCCCCGTGAAGCCATCCAAACCTTGTACCAATGGATCGAGACATCCCTCAATCTATATGATGCTAACTCCACCAATTCGGTGTCCGAAGCATGTATCAAACGAAGTGTCCTTAGCATTCCATCAATAAAATTCTGAGGGTCCTCATCCGGCTTTGATCCAAAGAATTTCAGAGGGTTCAAGCTAATGAAATCACGGGCCCTTGCACTAACAGCCCTATCACCTTGCCCTGTACTTTGCCGCTGAGTCTGAGCAGCAACCAATTGAGTAAGCAAATGAATGGCCTCTTTTACATCTTGGCCCGAAGCATCCGGTGGAGGAGCCGGAGGTGCTGGAGCTGGAGCTGAGGCTCCCTCACGCTCCTCAGAAATAGGCACTGTTTGGGAGGACTGAGATTGATCCGCATTCTGGGACTCACTTTCCTCTACGACTGCTGACGGTGCTCTTTCAGCCCGCTTTTCTGCCACTGTCTTGCCCTTTTGGGCTGCTATAGCCTTTCTCTTTACAGGTATCTCTGAAATACATAACACACGGTTAAGGAGAAAGAAGATCTTATATCATAGCTCTATCGCACGATCTTATGAAGAAAGAAGGTCATTCATTCCTAAAATGCCCACAGCGTCTTGTTTATAAGTGTGGCGCGCAACACACCCATAACCAAGAATCTACTGGACACGGCTTGTAGACACACCCTAGGAAAGAACTGCTCTGATACCACTTTTGTGACTACCCAACCGAAGGGCCGCGACGGGCACTCGGTGCTAGCCCACCCGGGCACCTCTTAATATACCTTTACACTTACATCTAGGTTAGCCATATGTCAAGTCATATATTCTATCCATCAATCATAGTACTCCCATTGGACAAACAATACACACATATATATATCACCATTAATGGCAATGCCCATAGCAATGTACATAAGATGATGAGGCTAACAAAATGACATCCAAATTATAGGCCGACAAGGCCAAACACATCTAACTATATACACATGTCTACGAGCCTCTAAGAAAAGTATGGCATATCATATAGGCGGGACAGGACCCCGCTATGCCCATAAATATGTACACAAAAGAATCAATACCCAAAAGTTATAGCTTTGAATGAAGTGGAGCTCGGCTATGTAGTCCCTGAGAAATATAGCTATGGATCAAGTCTGTCTCCCTGGCCACCTGCGGGCATGACGCAGCGTCCACAAACAAAAGGACGTCAGTACGAAGAATGTACTGAGTATGTAAAGCATAATCAATATCATTATGAAAGCATAATATATAACAAAGAAATAGCATAGGATGAGAGACTGTCGTATCATCGTCATAAGCACTTACTTGCTTCTCATGGGGACTATCCATTTCTAATGCGTAATTGTGTACGTACATCCATATCCGTATATGTATTCATATCCGTACTCATTTACATTTCGTATCCATAATCGTATTCATATACATATTCTTATTCGTATTCGTATCATGTCCGTATTCATACTCATACCTATATCATATACATTTCCATATCATATACATATCCATATCATATACATATCATTTACATAGCATACCCGACCACGAAGGTTCAGTGTTTCACGTACCTGACCATGGCTAGGCTCGGTAATCATACATACTTGGCCAACCAAGGCTTCAGGATTACACATACCTGGCCCTACCAAGGCTTCAGGGTTATCCGTACCCAACTGCAGAGGTGCGCGCGCGTTACATAAATATATATTCTACCTGGCCATATAAGCTCGGGGTTCCATAATAGTCCTACATAGACACATATATGTAAAATCTCATAAGCATCTTTAGCATCGTTACTATTATCATCGTCATCATTATCATCATTTCCATTAACGTCGTCATCATTGTCGTTATCACTATTATCGTCGTTCATTACATCTATCCTTATAGGATTACTCGTCATATGAGGAACTTAGTACAATCATAACATATCAAGAATCATGAGCTTAATAGCTCTGAAGATAAAATCATTTGGACGACATCATAGACTTATAGAAGATTTAGATGATTGGCCAAAGAACCATGCCTTTTGAAAGAAGGGTTAGCCTTACATACCTTTCCGTTCCACTATTCTACCACTTGCACGTTCTCCTTTAATGCTCACGTTTCTACCTTCATTGGAGTTATACTATCATTAGAAATCTATAGCTAGCATACACGACTAAAACTAGAGAAATCTGGACAGCATCTCCTTTATTTATACGACTTCCTCCATATCATATATCAACTCCCAAACATCAATAATACATTCAAAACATCATAATAATAGTCTCTATTCTCCTACATTATCCATATTCTTCAATTCACTTCAAGTCACCCATATCCATGGTCATAGCACAAGATTACGTTCGTTCATATACAATGCCTATCTCATGTTCTTAACATCATTTACAACATGATTATAATCATATCATATCACGAAAAATTACTCAATCCAAACTATTACTCAAAGATGACACTATTCCCACATTCAAGACCCATTTTCTATATTCTTCTACAATCCAAGTGTTTCAACTTTCAAACACCTTAAACAACATGGAAATACTATAAAACTTACCTTAGATGGTGTGGGAATGAATCTTGAGTGGAAATACTTCACTTGAACCAAACCCTAGTTCTCCTCCAATGGAATTTCTTGTGGTCCTCTAACCCTTGAAAGCTTTCTAACACATAAACACTTGATTCTAGTCTTTGATCTTTGTGTTCTCTTGAACTTGAGTGGAATATGTTTAGAGAAGAGTTTTTGAGTTCTCAACACTTGTAGAATACGAAAAATGAAGTAAAAGAACCCCAGGCATCTATTTATACAAACATTGAAAATCAGCCCGTCGGGACTTCCACGGACACTTATACGGTCCGTATAGTATTGTACGGCCCGAACAAGTGGTCGTGGTTCACCAACCACCAAACCAACTCCCTACTGGGAGTTATACGGACACCTTATACGGACCGTATAAACTTATACGGATCGTATAAGTGGTCGTATAACTCCACTTCTCTGAAATGGTTTCCGTCGTTTCGTTCGATCTCCAATCCTTATGGAACCTTCTTAATACTTGCATAATACTTCATTATCCATACGATAGGCTCTATATCATCCCTTTAAACCATCACCACATAAACATTAGCTCAATCATAGCGGACCCTTTCCGAATCACGACTTACGTTTCGCTCCCTTCAACAACTAAACTTCACATATTCATAGAACTTCAAAATCTTATTGTATGAACCTCAAGCTATCTAATCCTTCGCTTAACTTCGTAGGGATTTCATAATCACCTTAAGCTCACATTAGCCTATCCACAAGGCAACACATACGGAATTTCTGAGGTGTAACACCTATTTTGCCTAAGTCATGCGGGCACTTACCTTCCCACCTCGGTAAGCGAACTCTCAACCCAACAATGAATAAATACATAAAATAATGAAATCAAGTAATGGAATATAAGAGATACATAAGTCTCACGATATATATATATATATATATATATATATATATATATATATATATATATATATATATATATAGAAGAAAAGTGCAGAATGACAACAACACCCAGGGTCTAGTCTGAATAACACAAGAGCATCTAAAAGGAAATAATACAACCTGGAATGCTAATACATAAAATGTCTATGTCTCTGAATACAATAGAACATAAAGATAGAAAGTCTTCAAGGCAGCCAACGGCCATGCTCAGCCTGGAAACTCGAGAAAAAGTTGAAGCGACGATCAACCACGTGTCACGGAAGTGGATCTGACCTGATACTATACATTCATAAAAGAATGCAGCAAGTGCAGGTCAGTACAAATAACAGTACTGGTAGGCAACATCGGCTGACTAAGCATAGTTAACACAATTCAGATAATAAAGCAGATAAGCAAATAAACCAACAAGTATAAGACAATGCGGTCATTTCCAAATATCCGTCACCACCTATGTAAAGCATCTAATCCCCAAATGTGCCAATTTTGAACATATCCAATCCACTCCAACATCATAATATACATCGAAACATCTCAAATCAAGTCATAATGCAATGCAACGCAATAATGGTATGAATGCAATGCAATGCCATGCAAATGCAGCGTATACATGCACTCCGGATGGAAATATCGACGTCTCGATAGCACAAACCAGTGTGACTCGCGAAGTCTAAGTGCCACCCGTCCTGAATCTTTGCACAATAGACAGACGGGACGCCGGATCTTTGCCCACGGGAGGTTCTCACCGGCACCACCCTGGGGGACCCGCGGAGTCCATGCACTCACTCAATCCACGATATCGAAATGAACATCGGACATCAGACTCTCACGTCACTCAAGTAAAAGAGTTTCATCAAGTATCAATTCACTCAATCCACGATTTCGGGAAGAACATCGAATATCGGACTCTCACATCACTCGAGTAAAACTGAGCCCAGCTCATCAAGTATTTCATCAAATATCATCAATATCTCAACAATGTATCATGAAATAAGAATGCGTGCAATGGATGAATCACATCAATAGTCATGCTCAATATCACAAGTTCCAACAACGGGTACACCAACAATATTTCTGAATCACAAATACCAACAGTGGGTATGCCAATAATATAACCGAATCACAAGTACCAACAATGGGTACGCCAACAATATATCAAAGTACAAATACCAATAATAGGTATGCCAACTATATGATAATCAAGATGATAAAACAGAATCCAATATCTACCAACGACTCATGGCATTAAGCCGGCACAATAGAACAACCAATATCACACATAACGAGGTGGCTAGCCCCAAATACACAATAGAGCCCAACCTAAGGCAATATCTAACCCGGCTTCATACCCAAATATTAGACCTCGGAAATTTTCCGCGAGCCTCCAATGAATAGACCAATGAAGGGTATGAGTGTGCGATGTTTTACTAAGTAGGGAATGACAAATTATGAATTTTTGGAAATAAGAAAGTTGCGGAATTTTATTTCATCCCAGTGGTCGTAAAGTGATTTACGGACCGTAAAATGCCATCGTCCTTCAACATTTCCAAAATTTTGACTTTCTGTTAAATGTTGAAACGGTAAAATATGACCCAGAATACAGACCGTAAATTGAAATACGGCCCGTAAACTAAGTCATAAACTGCCAGGATCTCCAGCAACCCTTTCTGTTTCTGATATGCTTAAATACGACCGTGGAGGACGGACCGTAAACCAGTATACGGTCCGTAAACTGTGGTTTACGACCACTGTACACCCCGACTGTTGTTCATTAAAAATCAGAATTTCAGTATTAAAAAGGGAACCTAACCTCATTTTATTTCATTTCTCATCTCCACAATTCAAGAACACTCTAGAATATTCTCCAAAACACTTCATCCAAGAGAATCAAAGGAACATCAAGATCAACAACATTAAATCCATGAAACAAAGTGTATGAAATGCAAGTAAAGGTCATCTACCTCAAGAAAACCCAAGAAAGGTGAAGTAGGGTTTTTGTGCAAAGAAGGTATTACTACTCAAGACTTATTCAACCATCATCTAAGGTAAGTTTCATGACTTTATCACGTTGTTTAAGGTATTGGAAAGCTAAGATGCTTGAATTGTAGAAAGACATGGAAAATGGGTCTTAAATGAGTGAATAGTGTCACAATTGAATGGTAGTTAAATGGAATCATGAATGTTGATGTACTATGATCACGCATACGTTGTAAATGATGTTTAGACCATGAAATGAGTATTATATATGAGAAGATGTGATAACGAGCTATAACCATAAATGTGGAGAAATTGGAGGAAAATGGTGGAACGTGGTAAATGTATATAAATGATGGTTGTTGATTGTAATAATGTGGATGTTGTTGAGAACGTTGGGAGTTGATATGGACTATGGGAAAAGTAGTATAAATAAAGGAAGTTCTGCCCAATTTTCTCTAGAAATAGTGACGTATTCCTTAAGTCAATTAACTAATACTAATTTGAATTCTCTCGTGAAGGTAGCGACGTGATATCGAAGGAGATGGTACCCCGGACGCGGGCTAATGTTATTCATTATTACACCGATCCGACATGGACGGGCAGCTTATACATTATGCATATATGATTTGATGATGAGTATGAGTAAGACAACATGCATTACTTTCCTTATGTTTATCAGTCAGATCCAGAGGCTTCATATTGATATTCTCTTTATATCATTGTCTTATTTCATTGTTTATGCCTCTCATACTCAGTACAATATTCGTACTGACGTCTGTTTTCTTTGGACGCTGTGTTCATGCCCACATGTAGACAGGGAGGTGAGCTTGATCCAGATCCATAGTAGCTGTCAGCTGATTAAGAGCACTCCATTGTTCGGAGGTGCTTGTGATTCCCCTTTTGGTATATATGCATATTTTGGGCACGACGGAGTCTTGTTCCATTTATATATACAGTATGTCAGTAGAGGCTCGTAGATACGCAGTGTGGGTTAGATGGTCTCACAAGATGTCATTATATGTATATACATTATTTTGATGGTCGAGAGGAAAATGTATATAAAGCATTTATGTTTTTGTATAAAACATGTTTTTCCTATAATTCGTGCATAATCTGATAAAGGGGAATTAATTGAGTAAGATGAGCAGTAGAACGAGCGGTGCTCGGTGACTAGCCCCGGGTACCCATCGTGGCCCCTAGTTGGGTCGTGACACCAAAGGTTCACATGCTATCTCCGATAATATAATATAAATGTGTGCTTCGCTATACGAAGTCTCATCAAAGGTAATCCATAACCTACCTAGATAGCCGAGCCGCAACACCAACAACTCACTCCTTTGCCTTGCCTTTCTGCTGAATCTCATAACCAAAGTAGTCTAAGCATAATCGAATTCTAGATTAGAAATCCTGAAGAATGATACTAATATTTCTACTATTCATATTAGGTCAATTCTAGCCCTAGAATTTGGCGAAACAGGACTAGAAGGGCTGATGCAAGAAAATAAAAACAAGATAGAAAAAAGACACAATTGATAAACAATTGGACAATAACTAGAAGAACTAGTCCTAGTTACCTTCCAAAAGGATCAAAGGCACCTACCTTATGCAACAATCCTCAAGAGAATAACAATCTCTTGCAAATTGAATGATCAAAACAAGGTTGTACAATTTGGAGTCCACCAAATCACAAGTCTCAACTAGAGAAAAAAGTTCAATATTCATATATTTCAAGATAGGTTCCTTTCAAATGAAATACAAGCACCTTTAAATAAGGTTCTTAAAATATACTAGTCAAAAGAAATAAATGGAAGTGTAGTCTTCTAGGTGCACAAAAGACTACAAAATGCGTACTCCTAGAAGCCTAGAAAGCCACTAAACATTATGAAAGTCAAAATAGCCTTTAATAAGCTTAGAAAACACAAAAATGGAAGCTTCCTTCGTTCACATTAGACCAGCCCCTCATGTTCACACTAGAGCTTCTAGAAGTCCTAATTTGGGCTGCTAGACTTGTTCTTTCTGTGGGGCAGATCTTGGGCTTCAATCCACATCCTCTCGTGCTTCAATTTGGGTCTCCTCGGCTTGAACACTTGAGTCGTCACCATGGTAATTTGAGGGAAAAACGGGAAATTAGGAAGCAAAATATCAAATTAAGTTGATTTAACCCAAGGATTAGCTCAATTTCTATTTGTAAGCAAAACCCCCAAATTGGGTATGAACCCTAATTCCTTGATTCTGAAATTCAATGCTAGGAATGTTAGATATATGATTAATAAGCATAGATTCATCAAAATCCAACATAAATATCATCAATTTATCATTACCAAGACTGGAGAAATTATTCATCAAAACCCTCTTCTAACTTCCATTAATAAGGGGTTATTAAAGGGAAGGGGGGAATCTAAGATAATTATGATTTAAAGAAGAATAAAGGAATAAGCAAGATTTACCACCAAGAATTTCCTCCAAATATCTCTAAGAACAGTTCCCTCAAGCTCAAATATCGAGAAGGGAAATAATAAGGGTCTAAGGGCTTTTAACACTTCATTAATTTAACAAACTGCCCGTCACCCACTTTAGCAGCACTAGGACGGCCCCAGCGGTGCCGCTTCAGCAGTCACTCGATTGCTTTAGCGGTAATGGAAAAATCCCATTGACCTCTCCTGCGGCAGGGCTACCGCTCTAGAGGTACCGCCAAAGTGGGCACTAGACACCAGAAAACTCTCCCAAGTATCACAATTTGATCCAATTTTTGACTAATTCCCGAGGCCATCTGCTTGCATACCCTACACATAGCCACACATAAAAACATGCTACGAATGAACCCGTGGCCTCTGAATTCCCAACAAAGGTCTTGTTGACCAAGTCAACCCCCGATGCTTTAAATTAAATTTCCCAACCCAAGTCCCGAAATGCATCTGAGTGCATTGGGAACCAAACCAAATACACACACAAGTTCTAAACAACCATCCGGACCTCTCGGAATCGACAGAATTTCGAAAAACATTTGTTTACTCAAAAGTCAACTTTGGGTCAATAATTTTTCACTTTAAGCCTATATTTCACAAAAGTTGCCCGAATCCGGTATAGACACCTCGAGAAGTGTGCCAACGGTCCCCTCGGATCAAAAGTGAGCTAATCACTGCTCGGGAATGGGCAAAAATGCCGAGAAGAATATAACGACCAAACATGTCGTTACATTATATACCAATTGAATCGCCGCTCATCCTCGAGCGAAGAAAAGAAAGAAAGCAAGGAAATACCTAAATCAGTAAACAACTGGGGATATCGGCTATGCCTGTTGCATTCGGTCTCCCAAGTAGCCTCCTCCATAGGACGGTGCTTCTATTTCACCTTCACAGAAGCAATCTCTTTCGACCTCAACTTTCGAACCTGCCTATCCAAGATCGCAATAGGCTCTTCCTCATAAGTCAAATTCTCATCAAATAATATAGAATCCCAACGGACAATGTATGTACCATCGACATGGTACTTCTTCAACATCGAAGCATGAAAAACCAGATGAACTCCCGCCAAGCCTCGCGAAAATGCCAACTCATAAGCTACATCACCGATACAGTCCACAATCTCAAATGGACCAATATACCTGGGGCTCAACTTTCCCCTCTTACCAAACCTCATAACACCTTTCATGGTTGAAACCTTCAATAGAACCTGGTCACCAATAGCAAACTTCAAATCCCGAACCTTTCGGTCCGCATACATCTTTTGCCGACTCTGAGTTGCTAAAAGCTTGGCTTGAATAACTCTCACTCTATCAAGGGACACTCTTAATAGATCCGTGCTCCAAGTTCGAGCCTAGAACCCATCAAACCAACCAATCGGAGATCTACATCTCCTACTATATAAGGCCTCAAAAGGCGCCATGCCAATACTCGAATGATAACTGTTGTTGTACGCAAACTCTACCAAGGGAAAGTACTGATCCCAATGACCACCAAAATTAATAACACACGCTCTCAACATGTCCTCGAGCACCTGAATGGTCTGTTCTGACTGGTCATCGGTCTGGGGATGAAAAGTTGTACTAAGGTCCAATCGGGTACCTAACTTCTCATGAAATGCCCTCAATAATCAAAAAGTGAAGATAGTACCCCAATCAGATACAACAGAAATAGGGACCCCATGTAATCTTACAATATCCAGAATATACATCTTACCTAACTTCTCTGTGGTATAGGAAACTTGAACTGGAACAAAGTGAGCAGACTTAGTCAACCAATCCACTATCACCCAAATAGAATCAAACTTGCCAAGGGTCTTCGGAAGACTCGTGACAAAATCCATTGTAATCCTCTCCCACTTTCACTCGGGAATGGGCATCCTCTGAAGCACCCCACCGGGTCGCTGGTGCTCATATTTTACCTACTGACAATTCCCATACTTAGCCACAAAATCAACTATATCTCTCTTCATCCGACGCCACCAATAGTGCTGTCTCAAATCACGGTACATCTTAGTCGCCCCCGGATAAATGGAATAGCGAGAACTATGAGCCTCAGACAGGATCAACTGAGCCAAATGACCAATGTGAGGAACACACACACGCCCTCTAATCCTTAGAATGTCCTATGAATCAATCACGGCCTCCTTTGCCTCACCTCACAAAACTCTATCTCGAATCATGCTAAACTGACCATCCTCAAACTGATGAGTCCTGATCCGATCCAATAAAGACGATCTCATCTCTATACAACCTAAAATTCGGCCCGGGGCTGAAATATCAAGACAGACAAAACGGTTGGCCAGAGTCTGAACCTCTATGGCCAACGGACACTCGGAGACAATTAATCAAGATAAACTCCCCATACTCACTGCCTTGTTACTCAAGGCATCAGCTACCATATTGGCTTTCGCGGGATGATACAGAATAGAGATGTCATAGTCCTTCAGGAGTTCCATCCATCGGCGCTGCCTGGAATTAAGATCTATCTTGGTAAACACATGCTGAAGTCTACGGTGATCGGTGAAAACATTACAATGGACACCGTACAAATAATTCCTCCCACGCTTCAAAGCGAAGACCACGGCCAACAACTCCAAATCATGGGTAGGGTAATTCTTCTTATGAACTTTTAATTGATGGGAAACATAAGCTATCACTCTACCCTCTTGCATCAACACCGCACCCAAACCCATACAGGAGGCATCATAATAGACAGCAAAATCCTTACCTTCCACAGGTAAGGCTAGGATCGGGGTTGTAGTCAAAAGAAGCTTGAGCTTTTGAAAGCTCTCCTCACAATCATCTGTCCACTAGAAGGGAACGTTCTTCTGAGTTAATCTGGTCAAGGATGAAGCGATGGCAGCAACACCTTTCACAAAGCGACAGTAATAACTGGCCAAACCCACAAAACTATGAATCTCAGTAATAGTAGTGGGCATCGCCCAACCCCTTACAGCCTCAATATCTATGGATCAACCATAATCCCATCCTAAGACATAACATGGCCCAAGAATGCTACAGACTCTAACCAGAACTCACACTTAGAAAACTTAGCAAACAGGCTATGTTTCTTCAACAATCCAAGAACAGAACGAAGATGGCTCTCATGGTCTTCTCTACTCTTGGAATACACCAAGATGTCATCAATAAATACAATCACAAAAGAATCAAGAAATGTCCTACAGATGTCATTCATCAAGGTCATAAATGCCGTCGGGGCATTGGTAAGCCCAAAAGACATCACTAGAAACTCATAGTGGCCATATCTCATCCGAAATGCAGTCTTCGGAATATCCTCTGCCCTGATCTTCAACTGGTGATAGCCGGAATGCAAATCAATCTTCGAAAACACTGAAGCACCCTGAAACTGGTCAAACAGATCATCAATATGAGGCATAAGGTAATTTTTCCAGATAGTGACTTTGTTCAGCTAGCGGTAATCAATTGTTACACCTCGAAAATCTTCCTTTGTTGCTCAAATGAATGAACTAGAGAGGAGTACGAGTATACGATATTTCCATGAGTAAGAAATGACAATTGATGTCCTTAAGTAAGATTTCAAAGGCAATCGCAATAAGAGATAGGTTATGCTCCATAATGACTAATTATAGGTTCTGAAAATGTGAAAAGTTGCAGATTTGCATTTTGGCCAGTTGGACGTAAAATGAAATACGGACTGTAAAGCCCGTAAACTGCCATGTCGTATTTTTACTTCCAAAACTTCAACTTTCTGTCAAATGTCCAAATGGTTAAATACGACCTGGAATACGGACCATAAATTGAAATACGGCCCGTAAACTACGATCGTAAATCACCATGATCCCCAGCATACTTTATGGTTCTGTGATGCTTAAATACGCCCACAGAATACGGACCATAAACTGGAATACGGCCCGTAAACTGGGTTGACGACCACTGTGCACTTTCGACGACTGTTCATTTAAGATCAGATTTTGGGTTATTAAATAAGAGACCAAGTTCATTATTTCATTTCCACATGACACCCCTTCTCTCTAAAACATCTCTCTACATTTATCCCACAATAATTCAAGGATTATTAGTGAACAACAACACAAACCAAGTGAATCAAGTGTAAGAAAAACCCATTAAAGATCATACAAGTCAAGAAATCTCATTGGAGATGAACTAGGGTTTTGCTCAAGTGGAGTATTATCAACCAAGGCTTGTTCCTACGACATCTAAGGTAAGATTTATGATATTTCTATGTTGATTAAGGTATTTAAGGGTTGAATACTTGGATTGTAGAAAGGTATGGCAAAATGGGTCATGAATGTGGAATAGTGCCATTATGAGAAATAGTTTGAATTGAGTTATGAGTCTTGATGTATTGTAATGTAAATATGTTATAAATGATGTTGAGAACATGAGGTGAGCAATGTACGTGAATGGACATAGTCGTGTGTTATAGCCATGGATATAAGTAATTGAAAGCAAATTGAGAAATGTGGATAATGTGGATAAATAATGACTATTGTTATGGTATTGTGAATGTGTCATTGACGTTTGAGAGTTGATATACGTTATGGAGGAATGTCGCATAAATAAAGGAGATGTTGTTCGATTTTCTCTAGCTTTAGTCGTATATGCTAGGTATCGATTCTAATGATAGTATGACTTTAATGAAGGTAGAAATGCTAGCATTGGAGGAGAACGCGCAAGTGTAAAATAGTTGAACGGAAAAGGTATGTAAGGCTAACCCTTCTTTCATAAGGCATGGTTCTTTTGCCAAATATCTAACTCTTCTATGAGACTGTGATGTCCTTTAAATGACTTGATCTCCCGAGCTAGTAAGCTCATGACTCTTGATACGCTACGATTGTACTAAATCCCTCGGATGACGAGTAAGCCGATAAAGATAAATGTGATGAATAACGATGTTGGTGACGATGATGATAATGATGTAAATAGTAAAGATGCTTATGAGCTATTATGTATATGTGTCTATGTATGACTATTATGGAACCCCGAGCTTATGAGGCCGGGTAAGATATGTAAATAAATATGTATATGATTATGAAATGCGCGCACACCTCTGCAGATGGTACGGATAACCCTGACGCCTTGGTAGGGCCAGGTAGATGTGACCCTGAAGCCTTAGTAGGGCCAGGTATGAGTAACCTTGAGCCTTGGTTGGCCAAGTATTTATGAAACACTGATCCTGCATGGTCGGGTATGCTATGTAAATACTATGTATAGGATACGATGATGTATATGAAATAGAAATGAGTATGACTATGAATATGACACGATATGAATATGAATAAGGATATGTATACGAATACGGGTACTAATATGGAACGAATACGATTATGGATACGGATATTGATGTATGAGCACAAATACGCATTTGAATGGAAAGTTCCTATGAAGGCCAAGTAAGTGCCTATGACGATGATATCACCATCTCCCATCTTGTGCTATTTCTTATGTTGCCTATTATGCTTCTATATTGATATTGATCATGCTTTACATACTCAGTACATTCTTCGTACTAACGTCCTTTTGTTTGTGGACGTTGCGTCATGTCCGCAGGTGCACAGGGAGACAGGCTTGATCCATAGCGGTATTCTCAGAGACTACATAGCAGAGCTTCATTTCATTCGGAGCCATAGCTTTTGGGTACTTATTATTTTGTGTATATAATTATGGGCATAGCGTGGTCCTGTCCCGCTTATGTGATATGTTATACTCTTCTTAGAGGCTCATAGACATGTGTATATGGTTAAATATGTCTGGCCTTGTCGGCCTATATTTTGTATATCATTTTGATAGCCTCGTCGGCTCATGTACATTGATATGGCATAGATGTCAATGATGATATAAGAGCATTGTTGTCTAATGGGACTAGTATGACGAATGGATAGAATTATACGTTTGATTATGTGGCTCACCTAGAAGTAAGTGTAAGCGTAAGCCAAGGGGTGCCCGGGTGGGCTAGCACCGGGCGCTCGTCGCGGCCCTCTAGACAGGTCGTGACATCAATACACATCCTTATGATCCCATCTTTCTTCTTCATGAATAACATAGGAGCACCCTAAGGGGAGACACTAGGTCTAATGAACCCCTTGCTCAATAAATCCTGCAATTGCTCCTTAAGCTCCCTCAACTCGGCAGGTGGCATTCGATATGGTAGGATTAAAATGGGATGAGTGCCTGGGTCCACGACCATACAGAAATCAATGTCGCAATCGGGTGGTATACCCGGCAAATCCGACAAAAATACCTCCGCAAACTCACTCAATATAGGAATAGAATCAAGAGGTGGAGATGCAACAATCATATCACGAACATGCGCAAAATACGCTAAACACCCCTTACTTACCAACTTCTTCGCCCTAAGGATCCACCACGCCCAGCCTGAGATCCCCCTCTCGTACTCTGGGAACAACCTCTAGCTGGCTGGGACCCACCTCGACCACCAGATGATACAGAAGTCCTCGGTGGCTGATAACCTCGCCTGGGTCGGGACATCTCCTAGAAAAATGCCAACCTATCCACACGAAAAGCAGGTGAGAGGAGTCAAATACTTAAACACGAAAGCTGAAGACCCGGATGAAGCAGCCCTTTCCACTGGTCTGGAGAAAGAACTCTCAAGAGCCCGCTTGAGGAAGCCAGTAACGCTGAATGCACGGGATGATTGGAATAGGGCTAAGGTGGCCTTGAAAACTGACCGGCGTCCCTCAAACCAAAACCTCCAAAACTGCTAGTCTGACGTGGCCTCTTGTCACCACCAAAAGCACAGGACTTAGCGCCCTCAACCATAGAAGTATGCTCGATAATGGATTGGAAGGAAGCTCTCATAGACTCCATCATAAGACAAGGAATTTGTAGAAAGCCCACTAGTGCTCCAACAAAGCGCCTAATCCTATCGGCCTCAGTAGCGATCAACGGAGTAGAATAAAGGGCCAAATAAAGGAAACGGGTCACATAGGACTCCAAAGACATGCCCCTCTACTCAAGGTGTAAACATTGCTCCCCATGCACCTCTCTCAAAGACCAGGGCACATACTTCTCAAGGAAGGCTCGGTAGAACTGAGTCCAAGTCAAAGGAGGAGAACCCTCAGGTCTGCACACCAAATACCTCCACCAGGTCTTCGCGTCGCCGCGAAACTGGTAGGACATATAATCAACGCGGTGGGTCTCCACTATCCCCATATAGTGCATCAACTCATGCATGTCAAGAATAAACTCATAGGCAACCTCAGACGAAGCACCACAAAACCTCGATGGCTCTAACTTTCGGAATCTCCCAATAAGGTCCTGATCAGAAGCGGTCATAACGGTGCTCTCCATGGGTCTACTCTCATCACCAAGAGTGGGTATCGCATTAATACGAGGAGCCATATCCGCAGCTAGATGTGCTGCCCGCGTAGGTCCCTGCTCGGGGTTCTGTACCCCAACCCTAGACTGTGAACCCCCTCCGGATGTAGTAACACCGCCTGCCGCCTGCTGGGCATCAAGATGAAGCAATACTCTGGCCATAATATCATGCATGGCCTGATCATAAGTAACCTCTAGCTGTGTCTGAGTTGGAGCCAGATCCTCGGGCTCGGGAGACTGAGATTTCTCTCGGCATTATCCTACTACCGGAGCTCTACCCCTGGCTTGGGCAGCCCTGCGGCCTCTCGCTCTACCGCGCCCTCTGGCTGTCACTTGCCCTCAGGTGCCAGCCGTAGCTGCAGGCTATGGCACCTGCCCTTAGGCCATAGTAGCTCAAGTCCTCACCATCTGCGAGAGAAAAGATAAGAGTCAGATACCAATTTGATCTTTCTAGATACCAATTTGAATAAAGTAGCACGACGGAAAGAAAGAAAGAAAGAAAGTGAGATTTCCTAAATGTTCTATAACCTCCCGCAGATAAGTACAGAGCTGATCGTACAGATCTACGAGACTCTACAAGACACACTCTTGTATTAAAGATCGGGTAACCTAGGGCTCTGATACCAACTTGTCACGACCTATTTTGCCTAAGTCGCGTGGGCACTTACCTTTCCATCTCAGTAAGCGAACCCTCAACCCAGCAATGAATAAATACATAAAATAATGAAATCAGGAAATGGAATAGAAGAGATACGTAAGTCTCACGATATATACACATAATAGTAGAAAAGTGCGGAATGATAATAACACCCCCAGGGTTTAGTCTGAATAGCACAAGAGCATCTAAAGGGAAAATAATACAATCTGGAATCCTAATACATAAAATGTCTATGTCTTTGAATAGAATAGGACATAAAGATAGAAAGTCTTCAAGGCAGCGGATGGCCATGCTTACCCTGAAAACTCGAGAGAAAGCTAAAACAACGATCAGTCACGCGTCACGGAAATGGATCCGACCTGATACTCTGCATTTATAAAAGAATTCAGCAAGTACAGGTCAGTACAAACAACGGTATTGATAGGCATCATCGGCCGATTAAACATAGTTAACACAATTCAGATAATAAAGCAGATAAGCAAATAAACCAACAAGTATAAGACATTGCGATCATTTCCAAATATCCGTCATCACCTATGTAAAGCATCTAATCCCAAAATGTGCCAAGTCTGAATATATCCAATCCAATCCAACATTACAATATACACTGAAACATCACAAATCAAGTCATAATGCAATGCAATGCAATAATGGTATGAATGCAATGCAATGCCATGCAAATGTGGTGTACACATGTACTCCAGACGGAAATATGGACGTCTCGGTAACACGACATAGTGTGACTCACGAAGTCTAAGTGCCACCCATCCCAAATCTTTGCCCAACAAACAGACGGGAGCCCGAATCTTTGCCCACAGGGGGTTCTCACGGGCACCACCCTGGGGGACCCGCGGTGTCCATGCACTCACTCAATCCATGATTCCAAAATGAACATCGGACATCAGACTCTCACGTCACTCAAGTAAAAGAGTTTCATCAAGTATCAATTCACTCAATCCACAATTCCGGGATGAACATCGGATATCGTACTCTCACGTCACTTGAGTAAAACTGAGCCCAGCTCATCAAGTATTTCATAAAATATCATCAATATCTCAACAGTGTATTATGAAATGAGAGTGCGTGCAATGCATGAATCACATCAATAGTCATGCTCAATATCACAAGTTCCAACAATGGGTAGGCCAACAATATATCCGAATCACAAACACCTACAGTGGGTATGCCAATAATATAACTGAATCACAAGTACCAACAGTGGGTATGCCAATAATATATCCAAGTACAAATACCAATAATCCAACTATATGATATTAAGATGATAAAATAGAATCCAATATCTACCAACAACTCATGGCATCAAGTCGGCACAATAGAACAACCAATATTACATATAACGAGATGGATAGCCCCAAACACACAATAGGGCCCAACCTAAGGAAATATCCAACCCGACTTCATACCCTAAGGTTCACATGCTATCTTCGATAATATAATCTAAATGTGTGCTTGGCTATACGAAGTATCACCAAAGGTAAGCCATAACCTACCTAGATAGCCGAACCGCAACATCAACAACTCACAAATTTTCCTTGCCTTTCCGCTGAACCTCAGAACCAAAGTATTCTAAGCATAATCGAATTCTAGAATAGAAATCATGAAGAATGATACTAGTATTGCTACTATTCAAATTAGGTCAATTCTAGTCTGAGATTTTAGGGAAACGGGCCCACAAGGGTAAAACAGGAAATTCGGAAGCAAAATATCAAATTAAGCACTAAGTGATCATAACCCAACCACTAATTGATGATTTAACCCAAGGATTAGCCCAATTTCTATTTATAAGCAAAACCCCCCCAAATTGGCTATGAACCCTAATTCTTTAATTCCGAAATTCAACGCTAGGAATGCAAGATATATGATTAATAAGCTTAGATTCATCAAAATCTAACATAAACATCATCAATTTATCATTACCAAGCCTAGAGAAATTATTCATCAAAACCCTCTTCTAACTTCCATTACTAAGGGGTTATTAAAGGGAATGGGGGAATCTAAGATGATTATGATTTAAGGAAGAGTAAAGGAATAAACAAGATTTACCTCAAAGGATCTCTTCCAAATATCTCTAAGAACAGTTCCCTCAAGCTTAAATATCGAGATGGGACACAGTGAGGGTCTAAGGGCTTTTAACACTTCATTAATTTAACAAACTGCCCGTCACCCACTTTAGCGGCACTGGGACCGCCCCAGCGGTGCCGCTTTAGCTGTCACTTGATCGTTTCAGTGGTAATGGAAAAATCTCATTGACTGCTTCATCAGCAGGGCTACCGCTCCAACGGTGCCGCTGCCACTGTGGTAGTGTCGCCAAAGCGGGCACCAGACACAAAAAAACTCCCCCAAGTATCACAATTTGATCTGATTTCCGACTAATTCCCGAGGCCATTTGCTCGCATACCCAATACCTAGCCACACATAAAAACATGCTCTAAATGTGCCCCGTGGCCTCGAAATTCCCAACAAAGGTCTCGTTGACTGAGTCAACCCCCGATGCCTTAATTTTAATTTCCTAACCCAAGTCCCGGAATGCATCCGAGTACATTAGGAACCGAACCAAATATACGCACAAGCTCTAAACAACCATCCGGACCTCTCGGAATCGACGAAATTTTGAGAAAAATTCGTTTACCCAAAAGTCAACTTTGGGTCAACCATTTTTGACTTTAAGCCTATATTTCACAAAAGTTGCCCGAATCCGGTCTAGACACCTCAAAAAGTGTGCCAACGATCCCCTCGGGTCAAAAATGAGCTAATCACTGCTCAGAAACGGGCAAAAATGCCGAAAATACTATAACGGCCAAACGGGTCGTTACAGTATTGTTGTGTGATTTGTATGTTCGGGCTTGTGGCCTGTAGATTCTTTAGAATGCTTGATTTGATTTTCATGAGTATCAGTAGATTTTATGTGACTTTTTTTCTTAAATAAATTCCACTAGGCTTGTGAGCCTAGGGCTGATTTTATAAATTTTCTCAAAGCAACAAATTAAAGAGTCTTTACAAAGATTGCCAAATTGGCTAATAAAAATGCAAGAATTAAACTAAGGACCAACCTAAGTCTTATAGGATGACTTAAGTTGGAAATACAAATTGCTAAAATAAGAAAGTGGTAAAAGACTAAAACTTGAGTAGATGAACTGCTAATCCCATTTATTATGCATATGTGAATGTTGTTCCTCCTCTTGTCAACAAAAATATGTCCCAAGTTTGCTCCCTTGATGCATAAGTTGGCCAACACTCCATGTATATCAGTTGTATACCTGTGTATATCAGTAATGAACTTGTGTATATCAATGCCTGCAATCCTGTAGAAACTCATGACTGCACATGTATGTCCTTTGTCTATCAGTAACACAAGAGATATTCTCCAAAACTCAAGTAGTATACTGCAATATACATATGATATACTGCTGGATACTAGCTGCCTGAGATTTTGCATGCATGATCCCAACTTTCTACATGATGATCTGAGTGATCTTAATACTGAATTTGTTCCTTTCCTACTTGAAAGAATCTGCCATATATAATTTGTACATCTGATGCCACTAGATTCCTTAATGCAGCCACACCAGTTTCCATATAATGTCATCTCCTCTGCAGATTGAGCACATAATGCTAATACCACTGCTTAAGGATTTGTCATCATATAGGAACTGATTGTCACTGTAAGGATTTGCCTTAATTTCCATGACAGCAATTCTAGAAATTCCTGAGCACCTACCAACCTGAATTGATCACTATGCGGAATCATGGTACTCCCAAGAAATAGTCTTACAAAGCCATCTTGATTTGTTCTTGTCTCTCTGTTGTATGAGTCCAGTACCATCATCCAATCAACTATTGATGTTCCCATATCATGTCCTATGTGAATAGGATCAATAGGACAAAGCATATGATCAGCTTTGTTTATAACTTGAAATTGATCCTCAGAGTTGCAAGTTAGCCTCAGAAAGGTGATCTTCTGGTGTATGTAATCTAACAGATGGACCATGTCATCTCCTATGTGAATAGGATCAATGGTGCCAAGTATTTGAATAACTTGTGAAGAATGAAAATTCCACTCAGTATGTATTATATCCTTTCCAATTTTAATAGGATCAATGATACAAAAACTAGTAGAATTTCCAGAAAACTTGTAAACTTTCATTTTGCATGCATAGTGTGTACCCTCAGCTTCATCATCCATCAGCAATATTTTTTGACAGTTCTAATTCTCAGGTAGGGATACTGCAATTTGTCACTATTGAGAATCCTCCTTCTTTTTTAGTCAAGTTCTGCAAAAGAGGCTACATTCACTTCTCCATGATCCAGTGCATAATTAGCAAGATGATCTGCTAGTTGGTTTCCTTCCCTCATTATGTGCAGCACTTGAACATCTGCATTGTGCAGTATATCCCAGATCTCCTCTATTGCATGAATAATATTCCATGGAGGCTTCCATTCTCTATCCAGAATCTTTTTCATCAGTAAAGAATCAGTTTCAAGAATAAAGGAGTACACTTGATTTGCCAGACAATATCTTGCAGCACCAAGCAAAGCCATTACTTCAGATACAGTGTTAGTGGTTTCCTCTATTTCCTTGGCCATTGCATGAACCAAATCTCCATCAGAGTTTCTTACACAAAAGGCATAAGCACTCCTGCCAGGATTCCCTCTAGTAGCCCCATCAGTATTGCACTTCCAAACTCCTACAGCAGGCAAAGTCCACATGACTTTTGTAACTTAAAGCTTTGGCACAAAATTCTCCAGAGTCTTCAAAATTTCCAACCATCTATGAGGAACAGATCTTATGCCTAGTTTCCTTAATTTCACCAACTGTTGAATGTTGCTTGATGCTTGATATATCACCCAGCTAGTAGAAACCTTATTTCCATGCTTGTCCCCATTTCTTTTCTTCCACAACTCCCACATAATTATAGAAGGGATAGCATAAAAAATAGGCTTCAGTCTACCTAGGGTATCAGTAGTCCACCATTTTGTAATCAGTTGATGCAAGTTCAATTCTGCAATGTTGATACCAGCAGAAGCAGAGAAATAAGACCAGGCCCTTTGAGCAGCTTGGCACTTCAAAAAAATATGTGGTACTGATTCTTCTTTAGGTTCTGCACAACAAAAACATTTTGATGGCATATGGTATCCCCAGCTTCTAATCACATCATCTAGAGGTATTTTGAAGTGCCACAACCTCCACATCAAGAAGGCTATTTTGAAATGAAGGCTTTTCACCCAAATCTTCTTGTATGCATCCCTAGGCTGTCCTCTAGACCTTAAATACTCCCAAGCAGATTTCACAGAAAACTCACCCCTAGCTTCCAGTGTCCACCATGGCTTGTCAAGTTCATCAGGATTACTTGGAGGGTGTACTTCATGCAGTATATGTTCAGCAAGTTCCTCAGGTAAACAATTCCTCAGAATATTTTCATTCCACCTGCCATCTATAACCACATCAGCAACATTATTGATGTTTTCATCACAGTAGAAATCAGGAGGAGTAATAAAATAGAGTGGTCCCAATCCAGACCAATTGTCAAACCAAAATAAAGAAGAGCCCATTCTGAGTTGCCACCAAATGAGATGATCAATTGCATCCCTTGCTCTAAACATTTTTCTCCAAACATGAGAGCCTCTTTTACAAGGTACCAGAATTGGATTGTTCTCTTTTAAGTATTTGTTGCTCATAAATGAACTCCATAAAGAAGGCCTGGTTCTGAAGTTCCACCAGAGTTTTGAAAACAAGGCCATAGACATATCCTCCAGCCTTCTACAACCAAGTCCACCTTCTTCCTTAGTCATATAGACCTTATGCCATTTAGCCCAGTGTCTGTTAACCTCACCAACAGAATTGCTCCAAAAGAATTGAGCAAATATCTTGTTTAGCTTATTAATCACAAAGGAAGGAGCATCCATAGCAGATAGTAGATGGATTGGCATTGCCTGTAATACATGAGCCAACAAAGTGGCTCTTCCACCAAATGAAAGTAATTTGCCTTTCCATCCCTGAAGCTTGTTCCTTACTTTGGTGATCAGATCAGAGTAAAAGGCCAAGCATGCGCTACTATAATAAATAGGACAACCTAAGTACATTAAAGGGAAAGCATGTCTGCTGATGCCAGTGACTCTCTAATCTTTCAAAACAGTTGCCTCATCAACCTTGTCATGTAAATATATTGAGCTTTTTTCCTTGTTTATCAGCTGACCAGATGCATTCTCATATTGAGTTAGGACATCCATTATCAAAGTCAAAGAGAACTCACAAGAAAATGTAAATATTATGGTATCATCTGCATATGCTAGATGATTTATTTTTGGGCTCCACTTAGGCAAACCAAAGTCAGTATACCACAGATTATCATGAACTGCATTCAAACCTCTTGACAATACTTCAGCAGTAAGAATAAATAAGGTTAGTGATAAAGGATCACCCTGCTTGACCCCTCTGGTAGAATGGAAGAAACCATGTGGCTGACCATTTATAAGGACTGAATACCAATTGTTACCTATGAGCTCATGGATCAGACCTATGAATCTTTCACAAAAACCCATCTTCCTCAGTACTTTAGTAAGAAACAGCCATGACAGCCTATCAATGGCCTTTGTCATGTCTAGTTTCATGACCACATTTGGTACTACCACATTTCCATTCTTCTTGCCTTTGTTAGTTCTCAGCCTTATATCAGTTATGATCTCTTGAGTTAGTAGAATGTTTTCTACTATACTTCTGCCTCTCACAAAACCTGCCTGATTCTGAGAAATCAAGGATGGTAACAGATGCACCATTCTTTCATGTATAACTCTAGAGATTACCTTGTTCACAAAGTTTCTCAAACTTATTGGTCTCATGTCACCAAAACTTTGAACATCTTTCTTTTTAGGCAGAAGAACAAGGTGTGTGTGAGTTATGTATCTAGGCAAGTCAACACCTCTAAGAAAATCCCATACCATGTTGAATAAATCATCACCAACAACATTCCAGCATGTTTGAAAGAACAGACCTGTGAAACCATCAGGTCCTCCTGCACTAGTACTACTCAGACCAAAAACTGCCAGTTTCACTTCCTCTTTGGTAGGACCTGCAACCAAGTCCTCATTTTGTTCCCTTGTGATCATAAAAGGGACATGATGCAAGATATCAAATCTTGCAGGATCTCTATTTTCAAGTTGCTGATGGAATTGATCCTGAAAAAATCTCAAAGCCTCCTCTGCAATATCATTTTCATCATCTAACCACTGCCCTTGATTATTTTGAATCCTTTTCAGCTGAAGCATTTTCCTCCTACCTACATAATTATGAAAGAATTTAGAATTCTTATCACCATCTTGGAAACACTCCATACCTGCCTTCTGTTTCCAGTATTCCTCTTCTAGAGCATATACTCTAGTGAGCTCAGCCTCCACCTGTCTCAACTTTGCTCTATTCTGCAGAGTTGGATTCTCCTCAAACAAACCTTCATGAACTTTGATCACTTCTTCAAGATTGGAGATTCTCTGAAAAATGTCTCCAAATGTTGCTCTACTCCATTGTTACAGTGCCTTCCTCATATTTTTCAACTTGGAGTTGAATTTCATGAAGGCATTGCCTTCCACCTCAGTTATCCAGTTTGCTTTGACTATATCCATGAAAGTTTCATGTTTGGCCAAGAAATTGAGAAATTTGAAAGATTTTCTCACTTTTGGAACCTGGTCCTTGCATTCTATGAAAAGTGGGGAATAATCTGATCCTTGCTTGATCAGATGAGTTATCTGCAGGCCTGGAAATAGCTGTTGAAACTTAATATTACCCAAGCACCTATCCAACCTTTTAAACACACAATCTTCAGAACCTCTCCCATTCCACCAAGTGAACACACGGCCTTTGTAACCCAAGTCTGTAAGGTTACATGTATTTATGCAGTGTCTAAAGTCCTCCACTTCATTCAAAGACACTGGCAGGCCACCATACTTCTCCTCTTCATCACATATGACATTAAAGTCTCCACCAACAAGCCATGGCAATGTCATATCAGAAGCCAGATAATACAAAGAGTCCCAGAGTTCAATTCTTTCCATTCTGTCACATTTTGCATATACAAGTGTGACAATCATCTCTTCTTGAGAATTCACATTGTGCAGTTTTAGAGTAAACTGCTGCACACTATCAATCATAACTGTGACTTGGTAATCTTCATTGACAAAAGCCCACATTTTCCCAGAGACATTACACAAAGCAGTTTCAATTCCCAATCTCATCCTGTAGCTTTCCAACTTGTAAGACTGCTGAAAAGGCTCCATAAGGCCAACCAGGAAAAACTTGTGTCTATTATGCATTGTTAAAAGCATCTTAAGAGCTTTTTTTGTATTTACTGATCTAATATTCCAAATTAGTGCATTCATCACTAATTATGGGATTTAGAATTGGCTCTCCTTGTTGTCACCCCAAGAAATTGAGGTGTGTTTTGACTTGCTGGTTTCTTTTTGCCTCTACCATCACCTTTCACAAGTTTCCTAGGTGATAGATCACCATCTCTTGCTGCATTTTGGAAATTTTGGGCAGTGGATTCTTCATCCATATCCACTCTCAGCACCTCCTCAGGTGGTACTGCAACCTGCATAACTCCCTCATCATATGTTCCTGTTACTTGATTGATTTCCTTTGAAATGGCCTTTGTAACCTGTAAGGTCCCTACTGAGTTGCCTTCTGATTTCTTTTGGTTCTTCTTATCATTGGAGGCCTTGTCCTCAGGCTTGTCTACTTCTGTGTGCACTTCTTGGCTAGCATCTGCAGCACTAGTCACAGGATTCTGCAGGTTTAAGGAGTTATGTTCCTTATCCTGCAACTTTCCTTCATCTTGTGCATCCTCCTTACCAAACATTACCTCCAAAGCAGTCTGAGACAAGTCCCTAGTCTGGTCATCCTGTTTATCAGTATGAATTTGTCCATCCTCCATGTTCTCTCCATCTGTTCACTCCACAATCCTATACCTCCATTATCAGTAGCAAAGGAGGTAGATGGAATATCATGGCAAACTTGATTGAAGGATACCAAATCTTCCACTAACTTAAAAGGGGAATCCACCCTTTGCCTGTTAGGAGAATACTTATCCTTGTTAGGTGTAAAAACTGCTGCATGAACATTCAAAGGCCTCTCCACCATTGCAAGTTGATTTGCTTGCAAATCTGAACCATGTGTTTGATCCATTGTTACATAATTCAGCACTGTTGTAGTCTGTACCTTACCAATCTGGTTCAATGGAGAACCAACAGGCAGTGCACATGCAAGAGCATTCCTAGCATCAGCTGCACTCGTAAGTTTTCCTTTCTTTGCTGTTGATATCTGATTATCAACATTTGGATCCACAACCTGATTTTTAGTTTGTTTCTCCTTGTCCTTGATCACTACTGGCAAATCATCCACATTGTCATTCACTTTAGCCACCTGCATATCAGTAACTGCAGGGAGAATCATGGCCTTCTGCATTAGTGCACCGTTCTCATGCTGAATTTCCAATACATCCTCATGCACATCATTATCATCATGCACCTCATTATTATCACCTAAAGCTGCAAACTGATTGGTATGTTGCTGAGAACCATCAGTATTATGTACAATTTTGATTTGTTGAGGCTTGGCTTTAAAAACCATCTGTGCACCAGTATTATTCATATGTTTCTTACCATTGCCAACTTGTCCCTTGTATAGATCATGTGTGTTGCCTATAACCTTACCACTTTGTAAAAATTTTAAGACATCCCTTCTGCTCTTATTGAGTTTTCTTGCCTGAGTTTGCCATTGACCGGTTTTATTACCTTGTGTAACTGACTGCTTGTTCTGAGCTATTGCAGCTTGATTGTTCTTGTTACTCCCTTGACTTTGTCCTTTGACAACTGCAACCTGTTTACCATTGTCAACTTGCACCTCTTCTGATTCTCCCATACCAAACTCTACCTCAGCCTCTTCATCTTCAGTATCATCTTTAGGCAGTAGACTAGGATTGAGTGTCCAACCACCCTCTTCATTATGACCTTGTAGGCAACATGTTTTACAATATTTAGGCAGAAAATCATATTGTATGTTCACCCACTTGGTCCTAGTTTCCCCAGTACTAGCAACAGCTTGTATAGCAACTCTTTTAGGATGATCTTTTAATAAATCAACTTCCACTTTCACTCGGGCACAACTAGGTCGAGTCTTGTTATTTGTGGCCAAATCTAGAGTTAGAGGCCTTCCCACTGCAGATGCCATAGAGAATAATTAAGACTCACCATAATAATTAGGAGCTATTTTTGGGAACGATATCCATGCAATGGCAATACTAGTCTCCTCCTCGGGTGTAAACCAAGGATCCCACTTTAACGTACGCATGGAATAATACCACTGCTTGTCATTGATCCAAAAAGCAGGCTTGGACATTAGTGTTACGTAATCTTCCAGCAATGTACACCTTATAAGAACATGACAATTACATAACAAGCCTATCGTACACTTAGCTTTCAACTCACATTGTATAGTAATAGCATTCCGTAAATAATTGAGATCTGGCCAACTGTGACTGAATTTTCCAATCACTGCAAACTCCAAATCCTCTTGGAAAATCATATGCTTGATCTCCTCCATGGTATATTCAACCATTGGCTCACCATGCACGTAGTTCACTTTCTTTAAGGGAATTTCATAATTGTACGTAGTTAGCTTATTCTTAGTGCTCAAAGTTGAAGGTTGTAGAATATGTGAATAATCTAAGGGTTTTATAGGTAAAGTAGTTGGTTGTGGATGCTGGACAACCCCAAGAGGAGGATGTCCAGTGGCGTTAGACGCCATTAATGGTGAAAACAAGCTCTCTCTCACTAGGGTTTGCCGTCGCCTAGAGAGAGAAACTCTAGGGTTTTACCTTCCCCAACTTCGTTGTTTTTATGTGACTTGAAAGTAGTGGGTGATACCTATTTTCTTTGTCTCATGATGAGAATTTTCGTAATGTGTGATTAAGTGTGTTATGCTATTAATAGTGAACCTAGTTGATAAATGGAAGGATAAAATGCACCAACGGTTGCGATTGAGTTCTAAACTAAGTAGGAATGAATGCATTGTGAGTAGGAGGTGAATTTACTTGTACTAAGCTAATAGGCTAATAAAGGAAGAGCGGTAATATTGTATTGCGACCGATTTGATCTATTTTGTTGGCTTGATATCATGAGTGAGTAATTGGTATTGAGAATTGTTTGTGCGATAGTGGTGCCTTAATTTGATGTTGAACGTGGATAAAATACCGTATGACTTGTGTAGATATTGAGTAGGCCAGTATGAATGTGCAAGAGTATTGTGTACACTTTGATTCCTTGGCTTGATATTCCCCAGCCATGGTGGCTGAGATGGAGGATAGAGTTCATCGCTTTGTGGCCGATCTAGGGCCACACTTGATAGATGAGTGTACGACTGCGGCACTACAGCTAGGCATGGATATCTCCCATATACATGTGTATGCACCGAATTTGGAGGATCATAAACGCCAGCAGAGAATAGAGCGCGAGTGTCACGACCCAACCGGAGGGCCGCAATGGACATCAAGTGCTATCCCACGCAGGAAAATCAATACATTTATAACATCATTTGCAACTATGCCCATATCAATGTACATAAGCCGAAGAGGCTAACAAAATGATATTCAAAATATTGGCAGACAAGGCCAAATACATCTAACTATATACACATATCTACGAGCCTCTGAGGAGAGTATATTATATCATATAGGCGAGACAGGGCCCCGCTATGCCCATAAATATATACACAAAAGAATAAGTACCCAAAGCTTTAGCTCCGAAGGAAATAGAGCTCCGCTATGTAGTCCCTAAGTAATGTAGCTATGAGTCAGGTCTATCTCCCTGGCCACCTGCGGGCATGACGCAGCGTCCACAAACAAAAGGACGTTAGTATGAAGAATGTACTGAGTATGTAAAGCATGATCATAATCAATATAGAAGCATAATAAGCAACATGAGAAGTAGCATAAGATGGGAGATAGTAGAATCATCATCATAAGCACTTACTTTCCTTTCATAGGGACTTTTCATTTCTAATGCGTGACTGATACATACATCCATATCCGTATCCGTTTTTATATCCGTACTCATTTACATTTCGTATCCATAATCGTATTCATATACATAATCTTATTCACATTCGTATCATATTTGTATTCATACTCATATCTATATCATATACATATCCATATCATATACATATACATATCATCAACATAGCATGCCCGACCACAAGGGTTCGGTGTTTCACGTACTCGACCATGGCTAGGCGCGGTTATCATACATACCGGGCCAACAAAGGCTTCAGGGTTCACATACCTGGCCCTACCAAGGCTTCAGGGTTATCCGTACCTAACTGTAGAGGTGCGCGCGTGTTACATAAATAGATACATATTCTACGCGGCCTTATAAGCTCGGGGTTCCATAATAGTCATACATAGACACATATACATAGCAGCTCATAAGCATCTTTAGCGTCATTACTATTTTCATCGTCGTCATTATCGTTATCACCATTATCGTCATTCATTACATCTATCCTTATGGGATTGTTCGTCATATGAGGAATTTAGTACAATCGTAATACATATCAAGAATTATAAGCTTTGTAGCTTTTTGAAGATATGATAATTTGGGGAGTATCATAGGCTCATAGAAGAATAGATATTTGGCCAAAGAACCATGCCTTATGAACGAAGGGTTAGCCTTACATACCTTTCCGTTCAACTATTTTATCACTTGCACGTTCTCCTTCAATGCTCACGTTTCTACCTTCATTAGAGTTATACTATCATTAGAAATCGATAGCTGAACAAATATGACTAAAGCTAGAGAGAATTGGACAACATCTCCTTTATTTATGCGAATTCCTCCATATCATATATCAACTCCCAAACGTCAATAATACATTCACAGTATCATAACAATACTCTTTATTCACATACATTATCCTTACTTCTCAATTCACTTCCAATTCATCCATATTCATAGTCATAGCACACTATTATATCCACTCATATACAATGTCTATCCCCTGTTCTTAACGGCATACATAACATGATTGTAATCATAGCATATCAAGAATCATTACTCAACCAAAGCTACTACTCACAAACATCACTATTCTCACATTCAAGACCCATTTTCTATATTCTCTTACAATCCAAGTGCTTCAACTTTCAAACACCTTAAACAACATAGAAATACCATAAAACTTACCTTAGATGGTGTGGGAATGAATCTTGAGTGGAAATACTTGACTTGAACCAAACCCTAGTTCTCATCCAATGGAATTTCTTATGGTCCTCTAACCCTTGGAATCTTTCTAGCGCATAAGCACTTGATTTTAGTCTTTGATCTTTGTGTTCTCTCGGACTTCAGTGGAATATGCTTAGAGAAAGGTTTTTGAGCTCTCAACACTTGTAGAATATGAAAAATGAAGTAAAAGAACCCAAGGCATCAATTTATACAAACATTGAAAATCAGCCCGTCGGGACTTCCACGGACACTTATACGGTCTGTATAACATTGTACGGACCATATAAGTGGTCGTGGTTCACAAACCAGCAAATCAACTCCCTGCTAGGAGTTATACGGACACCTTATATGGACCGTATAAAGTTATACGGACCGTATAAGTGGTCGTATAACTCCATTTCCATGAAATGGTTTCTGTCGTTTCGTTCGATCTCCAATCCTTATGGACCCTTCTTAACACTTGTATAATACTTAATTAACCATACGATAGGCTCTATATCAGCCCTTTAAAACATCACCATATAAACATTAGCTCAATCATAACGAAACCTTTCCGAACACGACTTACGTTTCGCTCTCTTCAACAAACCAAACTTCACATATTCTTAGAACTTCAAAATCTTATTGTATGAACCTCAAGCTATCAAATCCTTCGCTAACCTCGTAGGGATTTCATAATCACCATAAGCTCACATTAGTCTATCCACAAGGCAACACATACTGAAATTTCCGAGGTGTAACATTCTTCCCCCCTTAAGAACATTCGTCCTCGAATGTTAAGTCCTCGGGGATTCTATAAAAACAAATTTCGCCAGAGTTTCCCCTATAATATGGCACTACCATCTTGTCACAATAGCCCATAATAATAATGCCTCACAGGGCCACAACATAATAGCAATATAATTTTGCCACACATGACCCAAATGCATAAAAAAAGAAAACATACATACCTTATGATTTTGATGTCTCGTCTTGGATTTCTTCTAGGGGCTGAAATAAATGCGGCTACTTGGACCTCATAATTTCTTCCGCTTCCCATGTCATTTCTTCTCGTTTATTATTTCTCCATAAAACCTTAACTGAGGCCACCTCTTTGTTTCTAAGCCTTCGTACTTGCCTATCTATTATGGCAATGGGTACTTCTTCATAAGTCAACTTTCCTGTCACTTGAACATAATTTATTGGTACGATCCTAGTAGGATCTCCAACACATTTACGAAGCATCGAGACATGAAAAACTGGGTGGACTGACTCTAAATCAGGAGGTAGATCTAACTCATAGGCCACTTTGCCTATTTTGCGCACAATCTCATAAGGCCCAATGTATCGGGGACTAAGTTTCTCCTTTTTGCCAAATGTCATTACACCCTTCATTGGTGACACTTTTAAGAATACCCAATCTTTCACTTGGAAGTACTCTAAGTCCCTTCGACGATTATCCGCATAGGACTTTTGACGACTTTGAGCTGCTAATAACCGATCTTGTATGAGCTTGACTTTCTCTATGGATTGTTGGACCAAGTCTGGGCCTATCAATTTCTCTCCTACCTCGAACCACCCGATTGGGGATCTACACTTTCGCCCATATAAAGCCTCATATGGTGCCATTTGAATGTTAGAATGATAACTATTGTTATAAGCAAATTCAATGAGTGGTAAATGATCATCCCAATTACCTCCAAAATCTATCATACATGCCCGTAACATATCCTCAAGAGCCAGAATGGTACGTTCAGCTTGTCCATCAGTCTGCGGGTGAAATGTCGTGCTAAGGCTCACTTGAGTCCCTAAACCCTCTTGGAAGGACTTCCAGAAATTAGTTGTAAACTGAGTCCCTCTATCAGAGATAATAGATGCTGGGACACCTTGGAGTCACACTATCTCTTTAACATAAAACTTTGCATAATCTTCCGCCACATATGTCGTTCTGACTGGTAAGAAATGAGATGACTTCGTGAGTCTATCTACAATCACCCATATGGAATCATACTTACGTCAAGAACGGGGTGAGCCTGTAATGAAGTCCATGTTAATTACTTCCCACTTCCAAGTTGGAATTTCTATAGCTTGTAGCAATCCGCCGGGATTTGGTTGCTCGATTTTCACTTGTTGACAATTGGGACATTGAGCTACGAATTCCGCTATATATTTCTTCATCCCATTCCACCAATATATAGATTTAAGATCATGGTACATTTTCGTCGCTCCAGGGTGGATAGAGTAACGGGAGCAATGGGCTTCTCTCAATATTTGGTGGCATAAACCTGCCACATTAGGAACACATAGTTTGCCTCAGCATCGGATAACTCCATCCCCTGCAACCACAAATGATGACTTCTCCTTCTGAGGGAATGTATCTCTGTAATGCATCAGCATGGGATCTTCGTTTTGTCGCTCTTTCACTTCCACTACTAGTGACGAGACTGTTGAATTCCGAATGGTAGTTCCCCTGCAACCTGAGTCCATTACTTGGACTCCCAAACTAGCTACTTGCTGGAGCTCACGAGCCATTTCTCTCTTCTGGTCGTACATCATACAAACTTCCCATAGATCTACGGCTAAGAGCATCAGCCATAACATTTGCCTTTCCGGGGTGATATAGGATATCAACATCATAATCCTTTAGCAATTCCAACCATCGTCGTTGCCGCAAATTCAACTCTTTCTGCTTGAAGATATACTGAAGGCTCTTATGATCGGTATAAATATCCATATGAACACCATATAAATAATTTCTCCACATCTTTAATGCATGAATCACTGCAGCCAATTCTAGATCATGGGTTGGGTAATTTTTCTCATGTTTCCGTAATTGCCTTGAAGCATACGCAATCACCTTACCATGTTGCATCAACACACAACCTAGCCCAATGCCTGGAGCATCGCAATAAACAACATATCCTTCCAATCCCTCTGGAAGTGTCAGGACCGGGGTAGAAGTCAATCTATCTTTTAACTCTTAAAAACTACGTTCACAAGCATCTGTCCATTGAAACTTTGCTGATTTCTAGGTCAGCTTTGTTAGTGGTGCAGAAATAGAAGAAAAACCTTCAACAAATCTCCTGTAATAACCTGCTAAACCTAGAAAGCTACGAACCTCCGTAGGAGTTGTGGGCCTTGGCCAAGTCTTCACGGCCTCAATCTTTGGGCTATCTACCCGAATACCATCGGCTGCAACAATGTGCCCCAGGAATGTCACTGAGTTCAACCAAAACTCACACTTAGAAAATTTGGCTAATAGCTCTCGAGTTTGAAGGACTCTAAGGACAGTACGCAAATGATCTGCATGTTCTGCCTCGGATCTAGAATACACGAAGATATCATCGATGAATACAATCACAAATAGATCTGGGAAGGGCCTGAACACATTGTTCATCAAATCCATAAATACTGTCGGTGCATTAGTTAACCCAAATGACATTACCCGGAACTTAAAATGACCATATCTTGTTCTGAAGGCTATCTGAGGGATATCTTTCTCCCTAACTCTCACTTGATGAAACCCGGACCTCAAATCTATCTTGGAAAACCATTTGGCACCTTGTAATTGGTCAAATAAGTCATCAATCCTCGGAAGAGGATATTTGTTTTTAATCGTCACCTTATTCAATTGCCGATAGTCAATGCACATTCTCAAGGAGCCATCTTTCTTTCGGACAAACAATACGGGTGCTCCCCACGGGGATGAACTAGGCCTAATAAAGCCTTTCTCAAGCAAGTCTTTCAGTTCGGCGAGAGCCATTCTATAGGGAGGAATAGATATAGTCTTAGTGCATGGCAACACATCAATAGCAAAATCAATCTCCCGCTCAGGAGGGAGGCCTGGAATCTCATCCGGGAATATGTCCGGAAATTCATTCACCACGGGAACCGACTGAAGAGTTGGCGATTCAGCTTCTACATCTTGAACCCAAACAAGATGATAAATACATCCTTTCGTGATCATTTTCCTAGCCTTTATATAGGAAATAAACCTACCTTTTGGTGACACAGTATTCCCTTTCCATTCGAAAACTGGTTCTCCCGGAAATTGGAAACGAACCACTTTCATTCTACAATCGACATTGGCATAGCAAGAAGCCAACCTATCCATGCCCATACTAACATCAAATTCTACCATTTTTAACTCATGCAAGTTAATCATAGCACGACGATCACAAACCACAACTATATAGTTTCTATATACTTGGCTAGTTATTACCGATTCACCAACGGGTGTAGACACCCCAAAATGTTTGATCGACTCCGGTTCGACTCTAAATCTACCGGCAACAAACGGAGTAACATATGCCAATGTGGAGCCCGGATCTATCAAAGCGTATACATCATGAGAAAAGACCGACAATATACCTATGACCACATCAGGAGAAGACTCAAGATCTTGGCGTCCAGCCAAAGCATAAATACGGTGCTGAGGACCGCTAGAACTAGGGACTCTCCCTCTGCCTCTACCATGGCCGACTGGCGCATGTGAACCTGGCCCCATAGGGCGTACAGGTGATGAAGATCCGGCTACCGACTCTGAAGGCTGGGTCCTACCTCTACCATGAACTGAGGGGCAATCACGCATAATATGTCTTGGTCGACCACATGAATAGCAAACCTCTGAACCCAATCGACATGGACCCCCATGTAACTTCCCACACTGGGAACATCGTGGCACGGGTGGCCTCGCCTGACCCGAATCACCTCTGAACTGAGATCCCGAAAAGCTCTGACTCGGTCCGGAATGAGTGGACCTATCAAATCTCTGGCCTAAAAACCGTGGAGGCGCACTAGTCATAGAATGGCCTGAATGCCTAGAAAACCGTTATCTGTGCCCGCCTCTAAACTCACTCATCAGACTCGAAGATCTGGCCCTCTTGCTATGTCCCCTATCATGCTCACGCTCACGTCTTTGTTGTTGTAGGCTTTCTTCTAAATTTTGAGCATGGGCTTGAATGCGTGAAATATCCATATTGTCCTCACGGGACACAGTCAAGCACCTATCCATCAAATGGGGCCCTAGGCCTTTCACAAATTGGTGCACTCGGTCACCCATATCCGCTACCATGGCCGAAACATACCTAGCCAAAGAATTGAAGCGGAGACTATACTCTAAAGCACTCACGCTTCCTTGCCTCAAATTCAAGAACTTATCGGCTCTAGCTCGCCGAACTTCTGGAGGCATATAGTGTTGGAGGAAAGCATCAACAAATTCCTACCATACCGGGGGAGGTGCATTGGCTCCCCGCGAAGCCATCCAAACCGTGTACTAATGGATCGAGACATCCCTCAATCTATAGCATGCTAACTCCACTGATTCGGTGTCCGAAGCATGTATCAAGCGAAGCGTCCTTACATTCTCTCAATAAAATTCTGATGGTCCTTATCCGGCATTGATCCAAAGAATTCCTGAGGGTTCAAGCTAATGAAGTCACGGGCCCTTGCACTAACGGCCCTATCACCTTGCCCTGTACTTTTCCGCTGAGTCTGAGCAGCGACCAATTGGGTAAGAAAATGAATGGCCTCCTTTACATCTTGGCCTGAAGCATCCGGTGGAGGAGCCGGAGGTGCTAGAGCTGGGGCTGAGGCTCCCTCACGCTCCTCAAAATAGGCACTGACTGGCAGGACTGAGATTGAGCCGCATTCTGGGACTCACTTTCCTCTACTACTGGTGGCGGTGCTCTTTCAGCCCGCTTTTCTGCCGCTGTCTTCCCCTTTTAGGCTGCCGTAGCCTTTCTCTTTACAGGCATCTCAGAAACACACAATACATGGTTAAGGAAAAGGAAGTTCTTATATCATAGCTCTATCGCACGATGTTATGAAGAAAGAAGGTCAATCATTCCTAAAATGCCCGCAGCCTCTTGTTTATAAGTGTGGCGCGCAACACACCCATAACCAAGACTCTACTGGACACCGCTCGTAGACACACCCTAGGAAAAAATTGCTCTGATACCACTTTTGTCACGACCCAACCGGAGGGCCGCGACGGACACCCGGTGCTATCACACCCGAGCACCCCTTATCATACATTTACCTTTACATCTAGGTGAGCCACATATTAAATCACACTTTCTATCCATCAATCATACTAATCCCATTGGACAATCAATACATTTATAGCATCATTTGCAACTATGCCCATATCAATGTACATAAGTCGACGAGGCTAACAAAATAATATCCAAAATATAGGTCGGCAAGGCCAAATAGATCTAACTATATACACATGTTTACGAGCCTCTAAGGAGAGTATATCATATCATATAGGCGAGACAAGACCCCGCTATGCCTATAAATATATACACAAAAGAATAAGTACCAAAAGCTTTAGCTCCGAAGGAAATGGAGCTCCGCTATGTAGTCCCAGAGTAATGAAACTATGAGTCAGGTCTGTCTCCCTGGCAACCTGCGGGCATGACGCAGCGTCTACAAACAAAAGGGCGTCCGTACGAAGAATGTACTGAGTATGTAAAGCATGATCAGAATCAATATAGAAGCATAATAAGCAACATGAGAAATAGCATAAGATTGGAGATAGTAGAATAATCGTCATAAGCATTTACTGGCCTTTCATAGGGACTTTCCATCTCTAATGCGTGACTGTATACATACATCCATAACCATATCCGTTTTCATTTCCGTACTCATTTACATTTCGTATCCATAATCATATTCATATACATAATCTTATTCGCATTCGTATCATATTCGTATTCATACTCATATCTATATCATATACATATCATCAACAGAGCATGCCCGACCATAAGGGTTTGGTGTTTCACGTACCCGACCATGGCTAGGCTCGGTTATCATACATACCTGGCCAACTAAAGCTTCAGGGTTCACATACCTGGCCCTACCAAGGCTTTAGGGTTATCCGTACCCAACTGCAAAGGTGCGCGCGCGTTACATAAATAGATACATATTCTACCCGGCCTTATAAGCTCGGGGTTGCATAGTAGTCATACATAGACACATATACATAACAGCTCATAAGCATCTTTAGCATCATTACTATTTTCATCGTCGTCATTATCGTTTTGACCATTATCGTCGTCATCATTATCGTCGTTCATTACATCTATCCTTATGGAATTGTTCGTCATATGAGGAATTTAGTACAATTGTAATACATATCAAGAATTATAATCTTTGTAGCTTTTTGAAGATAGGATCATTTGGGGAGTATCATAGGCTCATAGAAGAATAGATATTTGGCCAAAGAACCATGCCTTACGAAAGAAGGGTTAGCCTTACATACCTTTCCGTTCAACTATTTTATCACTTGCACGTTCTCCTTCAATGCTCACGTTTCTACCTTCATTAGAGTTATACTATCATTAGAAATCGATAGCTTAACATACATGACTAAAGGTAGATAGAATTGGACAGCATCTCCTTTATTTATACAACTTCCTCCATATCATATATCAACTCTCAAACGTCAATAATACATTCATAGTATCATAACAATACTCTTTATTCACATACATTATCCTTACTTCTCAATTCACTTCCAATTCATCCATATTCATGGTCATAGCACACTATTATATCCACTCATATACAACGTCTATCCCCTGTTCTTAATGGCATACATAACATGATTATAATCATAGCATATTAAGAATCATTACTCAACCAAAGCTACTACTCACAAACATCACTATTCTCACATTCAAGACCCATTTTCTATATTCTCTTACAATCCAAGTGCTTCAACTTTCAAACACCTTAAACAACATAGAAATACCATAAAACTTACCTTAGATGGTGTGGGAATGAATCTTGAGTGGAAATACTTCACTTGAACCAAACCCTAGTTCTCCTCTAATGGAATTTCTTGTGGTCCTCTAACCCTTGGAAGCTTTCTAGCGCATAAACACTTGATTTTAGTCTTTGATCTTTGTGTTCTCTCGGACTTGAGTGGAATATGCTTAGAGAAGGGTTTTTGAGCTCTCAACACTTGTAGAATATGAAAAATGAAGTAAAAGAACCCAAGGCATCTATTTATACAAACATTGAAAGTCAGCCCGTCGGGCCTTCCACAGACACTTACACGGTCCGTATAATATTGTACGGACCGTATAAGTGCTCGTGGTTCACCAACCAGCAAATCAACTCCCTACTGGGAGTTATACGGACACCTTATACTGACCGTATAAAGTTATATTGACCGTATAAGTGGTCGTATAACTCCATTTCCTTGAAATGGTTTCCGTCGTTTCGTTCGATCTCCAATCCTTATGGAACCTTCTTAACACTTGTATAATACTTAATTAACCATATGATAGGCTCTATATCACCCCTTTAAAACATCACCACATAAACATTAACTCAATCATAACGGAACCTTTCCGAACACGACTTACGTTTCGCTCTCTTCAACAAACCAAACTTCACATATTCTTAGAACTTCAAAATCTTATTGTATGAACCTCAAGCTATAATATCCTTTGCTTAACCTCGTAGGTATTTCATAATCACCATAAGCTCACATTAGTCTATCCACAAGGCAACACATACGAAAATTTCTGAGGTGTAACAACGAGCATGACCGGAGCCGTGGTAAGAAGGCTAGATCTTTTGATATAGTTGGTGAGTTCAAGAAATGACAGAGGTAGAAGCATTCCAAATATTCTTATCAGTCGGCGGGGAGTGCACCTCCGCGATTTCCAAGTCCGAGGTTTGACCGGTCTTATTATTCCGGAGCGGACCAGAGTTCTAGAGCCTCAGGCTCTCAGTACCGACCAGAGTCAGACCAGATGAGGCCCCCTTTGCCGTGATGTACCCAATGTGGCAAGTTACATGTAGGTCAGTGTCGGTTGGGCTCAGATGGTTGCTATACTTATGGGCAGTCAAGCCACAGGATGAGGGAGTACCCGATGGGGGTTGGTACAGGTATGGTTCAGCCTGCAGGGTCTGTGGCTGGTTCTTCTTCTGCAGTATGCCCTTCAGGGCAAGTTTTTCAGATGCCAGCAGGGCGAGGTAGGGGGGAGTGGAGCATCTAGCTCGAGCGGTCCTCAGCACCGCGTGTATGCATTGGCTAGTAGACAGGACCGCGAGACGTCTCCTGATGTTGTTACAGGTATATTATCAGTTTTCTCCCATGATGTTTATGCACTGATTGATCCAGGTTCCACTTTATCGTATGTTACTGTTATATCCCGTAATTTTGCACATTCGGATAAATTGAAATAATTGTGACTAATAAGAGATAAGGCAACATTTTGATCTTATTTAATATATATGCTGTTTATGAAAAATATTGATGCGGAAATATTGAGGAAGGCTAAGGGCAAAATTGGAATTTGGGAAATTAGTTTCGTGAATTACAAAATATGAACCAAAAGAAATTGGGCTTGGAAAAATGAAAAAAAAAAAAAGAGAAAGGAGAGGCCCAATACATAAGGTGGCCGGCCATATAGCTATGGCCCAAGCCCATGGAAAATTAAATCCAAGACAAATAAAAAGGAAAGGGGCCACTAGTCTTCAACACATATTAGAACCTTCAAGAGAGATTGAGAGCAAAAAACAAAGAAGAGAAAAAAAGAAGGCCTTTCGGCCGAAAAAAAAAAAAAAAAAAATGGAGGCCTTCCATCTTTGATCCAAAATTTTTAATCTCCTTGTATTCCTACTAATTCAAAGATCCTCTTCAACGTGGTATAATTTTTTAGGCAAGAAAATACCTTTTGTGGCAAGTGGAAAATTGAAGAAAAGGTAAGAATTCTATCCTTTTTTATGTCATGGAAGGTTTATATATATGTTGTAGTGAGTGGAATTGAATGAAAATCATGGAAATAGTGTGTTGTGGGTGTAGCCGTGTGGGTGTGTGTGAGTGTGTGTGTGGCTGTGTGGTATGGTGTAGTGGAGGAAGATGAATTAAATTTATTTAGTATGTTAATTGTGTTATTGTGGCCTTGTGATGTAAATGGAAGACTAATGGTTCAAGTTGGCATGAAAATTGGTTGTAGGAAATTATGTGATTTTAATATAGTTTTTATGTAATTATGGAAATGGAGTTGCTAAAGTGTGAATTGTTTTTGTTGTTGATGAAATTGGAAGAAGAAAATGCGACGTTGTAGCCTTGTTGCATTTGTGGAGATTTCGGGTGGAATATGATGTTGGTGGGATTGTCTGAATATTTTGTAGATTGTTTGAAATGCTTTTGAATTGTATTTATCTTGGATTAGTAATGAATAAGTGAGTGTTGATATTGGCTTGAAAATGCGTAGTTAAATTGAATGTGATTAGCTACGTAGAGATAGAAGGTTACTAATATTAGAATGCGCTTTAAATTGATTCTTGATGTTATTGGTATGGTTGTTGGTATTGTTGGTGTGGTTGCTGATGAATTTGGCCGAGTTAAATTCTCGGGGATGTTGGATTTTTAAGTACTTGTAGCTAATGTTTGGTAATTCATAACGTTATTGTAGATATTGGAGAGCCCGAGACTTGAGTCGGGATTTGGTTAGCGAGCGATCGAGGTATGTAAAGCCTACCTTTCCTTCTTTTGGCATGACCCTTTTGAAATGAACAAAAATGTATATGTATGCTTATAAAGAAAATCCTACTCTTAGAGCCACTAGGATGGCTAACATCTTTGACTTCCATAAGCTATTTCATATGGCTTGATACATATTTGTGATATTCGAAGACTCTAGTTGTTATGTTTCCGAATGTTGTTCAAAAGAAAAATCGAGAGGACTAAGTCTTTGATGAATATTTTGGTACGTAAATATGGTCCAAAAGTCTCCATTTGATTTGATCCATGATGTTATTCGAAAGTTTCCTAATATGAATATTTGATCCATAATGATGTTCAAAAGTTTTCTAATATGAATGATACTTGAATTTCCAAGTACGGCTTATGAAATATTTTTAGAAGGTTCTGTACTTCAAAAGCTCGTAACTTTCTTATACTAATTCTGATTGACCCGAATCTTATTTTTGAGCCTTCAGATGTCGGTAAATATATTTGTCCATTGAGTTTTGAAATTTATTTATGTACTTATATGCATATGGTTTCCTCACTACTCCGCTCGTGCATACTACTATGATATCGTTCGCCGGATCCCGGGCTGGTTTTGTGATCGTGCGCACTATGTTATATTCGGCGGTATGATGTTTTACGGTTCCCGAGACCTCGCCATAGGGTCGGGTACCGCTTATATACGGCGTTATGATGTGATATGGCATATGATGTGTTTGATGCTGTGATATGTTATGATGATACGATATGTTCGAGGATTGTATGGAGATTTGAAACCTTCTGGAGTATGATGTGTTGTGGCGCCAGCGTCGGAGTGGCGACCACGTTCCTGAGCCCTATGCATGATTTTTTTTACGAAAAAGGCTCAAATATGCCATCGAACTATCAAAAATGGCTCATTTATGCCACTCGTTGAAAGTTTGGCTCAAATATGCCACTGCCGTTACCTTTTTGGCTCATCCATGCCATTATTCACTAACGGTGGTTTTAAAATACCAGATATGCCACGTGGCAAAAATTTATTGGTCCACGTCACTTAAATGAAAATCAGCCAAAATAAATCCTAACTATACAACGAGTGGCATATTTGAGCCAAACTTTCAACGAGTGGCATAAATGAGTCATTTCTGATAGTTCGATGGCATATTTGAGCCTTTTCCGTAAATATATTTCAATGAAGTTAATATAAAATATAAAATAATTAATAATTAATAAAAATAGGGGTATATTCTATAACAAATTCCTAAAAAATAGCTATTTATATTTTATATGAATTATATATATATATATATATATATATATATAGAGAGAGAGAGAGAGAGAGAGACGCCCACGCGCACACACACATACAAATATATGTAAAAATAAATAGTAATATGTATTTGTATGTGTGTGTGGGCGCATGTGTATATATATACTTAATGCATCTAGTATTAAAATATCAATCATAAAAGTAATATTTGATTTTGTGATAAATTCATAAATAGATTATTCTACTTAAAGTATGAATTTAGATAAAAATGTATAAATAGGTTAAAAAATAAATTTTCTATAATATAAAAAGGTATTACATAGATGGAGGATTGAAAATGCCAAGGGTAAAATAGACATTGTTTAGGATAAAGGGGGGAGAACGTCTATTATTCATAATTGAGGGGGGATTTTGATTTTTAAAGCAAAGTTGGGGGGTTGAAAATCAAATAGGACACATTTTCCTCTATATACTTGTCTTTGCAAATGAAAAGTTTATTCCTTGATTAGAAATGTGCTTGTTGAATAATTTCAAATACTTAACGTCTCCGGATAAGTATATCCAAGCTTAATAGTGAGTAATCTGGATTCTGGATAATTAACTTCAGCTTTGGAGCATAAAAGGCTCAAATATGCCATCGAACTATCAGAAATGGCTCATTTATGCCACTCGTTGAAAGTTTGGCTCAAATATGCCACTCGTTGTATAGTTAGGATTTATTATGGCTGGTTTTCATTTAAGTGACGTGGACCAATAAATTTTTGCCACGTGGCATATCTGGTATTTTAAAACCACCGTTAGTGAATAATAGCATGGATGAGCCAAAAAGGTAACGGCAGTGGCATATTTGAGCCAAACTTTCAACGAGTGGCATAAATGAGCCATTTCTGATAGTTCGATGGCATATTTGAGCCTTTTCCGTTTTTTTTATTTGCATTATCTATATTTTCAGCACAGGTTTTAATATACTAATTATGTATCCATTTTCTGTACTCTTCACTTCAGTTATGATTCGGATTACTGTGCTTCATGTTTTTTACATACTCAGTACATATTTCGTACTGACCCCCTTTCTTCGGAGGCTGCGTTTCATGCCCGCAGGTACAAACGTTCGTTCTGGTGACCCGCCAGTGTAGGACACTTATTCTGCTATTTGGAGTACTCCTTTGATCCGGAGCTCATATTTTGGTACATATCTTTTGTCATACATATTTCTGTATATATGACTATTTGGGGTACGGCGAGGCCCTGTCCCGTCATATGTTTCTGTTATGGTTTGTAGAGGCCTGTAGATATATATATGTGGGTCATGGGTCATGTTTGTTCGATTATGTTTGTGATTTGTGCCTCAAGCGGTCCCGTTAGCTATTATGGCCAAAACGGCCCACCTGTTTATATATGTGTGTATATTCGGGCGATGTGTATTCCGCCAGCCTGCCGGCTTTTGGTATGATATTTTTGTTACAGGTGACCGCTTAAGATGATGTCTGTTTCTCAGTATCCGTATAAATAGCATATATTAAATTTGAATAAGTCTTTGATATGTCGATCTGGTAAGCAAGTCTGCATGGGTGTCCATTTAGGGCACTAGTCATAGCCCACGGCGCTGGGTCGTGACAGTTACGCCCTTTGTTACCGGTAAGTTTTGGATAGAGCCCGAGTTTATTAAACCTTTTGAGGTGTCTACGCCAGTTGGTGATCCGATTATAGCCAGGTGAGTATACCGAGACTGTGTTGTTATAGTTTGTCACCGCCATACCGTAGCAGATTTGATTGAGTTAGATATGATTGATTTTGATGTTATTATGGGCATGGACTGGTTAGCTTCTTGTTATGCTAACGTTGATTGTAGAGCAAAGATGCTTCGATTCTAGTTTCCAGGCGAGCCAATCCTAGAGTGGAAGGGCAATGCTGCTTTGCCTAGGGGTAGGTTTATTTCCTACCTTAAGGCAGAAAGAATGATCAGAAAAAGGTATATTTTACACCTAGTTCGAGTTCAAGATGTACAAGCAGAGTCGCCGACTCTTCAGTCTGTTCCTATGGTTAATGAGTTCCCAGAAGTATTTCCAGATGAGCTTCCAAGCATTCCCCCAGAGAGCGATATTGATTTTGCTATTGACCTATTACTAGACACTCAGCTAATATCTATCACTCTTTATAGGATGGCACCTGCGGATTTGAAAGAATTGAAGGAACAGTTGAAAGATTTGCTCGATAAGGGCTTTATCAGGCCTAGTACATCACCTTGGGAAGCGCCGGTGTTATTTGTAAGAAAGAACAATGGATATTTGAGAATGTGTATTGATTATAGGCAATTGAATAGAGTGACTGTAAAGAATAAGTATCCGCTCCCGAGGATCGATGATTTATTCGATCAGTTGCAAGGTGCTAAATATTTCTCAAAGATAGACTTGAGATCAGGATATCACCAGGTCAGGGTCAAAGAAGAGGACATTCCGAAGACGGCATTCCGGACTAGATATGGCCACTATGAGTTTCGTGCTATGTCGTTTGGGCTAACGTATGCCCCAGCTGTATTCATGGATTTGATGAATCGTGTATTCAGGACCTTTCTAGATTTGTTCATAATTGTGTTCATAGATGATATTCTGATTTATTCGCCGTCAGAGGTTGATCATGCAGAACATCTGCGGACAGTGCTTGGAATTCTTCGAGGTAAAGAGTGGTATGCCAAGTTTTCTAAGTGTGAGTTCTGGTTGAACTCTGTGGCTTTTCTGGGTCACATTATTATAGAGGAAGGCATTAGAGTGGATGCCCAGAATATTAAGGCTGTGAAGAATTGGCCAAGGCCCACGACACCAACGGAGATACGTAGTTTCTTGGGCTTGGCAGGTTATTATAGAAGGTTTGTAGAGGGATTTTCCTCTCTTTCAGCCCCATTGACTAAATTGACTCAGAAATCAGCTAAGTTCCAATGGACAGATGCTTGTGAGCAGAGTTTTCAGACGTTGAAGGATAAGTTAACTTCAGCACCAGTTTTGACTCTTCCAGAGGGAGCAGATGGCTATGTGGTATATTGTGATGCTCCAGGTGGTAGATTGGGTTGTGTGTTGATGCAGCACGGTAAAGTTGTCTCTTATGCTTCTAGACAGTTGAAAAAGCACGAGAAGAATTATCCAACGCACGATCTTGAGTTAACAGCAGTGATTCATGCCTTGAAGATATGGAGGCACTACTTATACGATGTCTATGTTGATATCTATACTGATCATAAGAGTCTTCAGTACATCTTTAAGCAGAAGGACTTGAACTTGCATCAAAGGCGATGGTTAGACTGGTTAAAAGACTATGATGTGGATATTATGTACCATCCCGGAAAGGACAACATAGTAGCTGTTGCCCTCAGTCGTAAATATATGGGTAGCTTGTCACACGTGCAGCTAGAGAGAAGATAAATGGTTCATGAGGTTCATTGATTAGCTAACCACAGAGTTCGATTTATAGATTTAAGGGATGCAGGAGTTATGGTTTAAGACACAGCGGCGTCATCCTTGGTAGTAGAGATAAAGGAGCGTCAGTACGAGGATCCTGTTTTAGTTCACTACCGAGATACAACACTTCAGAAAGAAAAGACACCCTTTGTGATTACAGGTGATGGAACACTCAGGTATCGAGGCAGATTATGTTTCCCTAACATTACAGGGCTCCATCAGCAGGTTATGGGGAGGCACATTACTCCCGCTATTCTATTCATCCAGGTTCAACAAAGATGTACCATGATCTCAAGGAAGTTTATTGGTGGGACGGTATGAAGAGAGATATAGCAGAATTTGTCGCTCAATGTCCAAATTGTTAGCAGGTCAAAATAGAGCACCAGAAGCCTGGAGGTCTATTGCAGTCTATGGAGATTCCGACATGGAAGTGAGAGGTAATTAATATGGACTTTATTATAGGGTTTCCCCATACTCAGTGGAAGTGTGATTCGATATGGGTCATAGTTGACAGGCTTACAAAGTCAGCTCACTTTCTGCTTGTCAGAACTACTTATGTAGCGAGTATTATGCAAGGCTTTATCTTAAGGAGATTGTACGACTTCGTGGTGTTCCTACAACAATTATTTCAGATAGAGGAGCACAATTCACAGCCAAATTCTGGAAGTCTTTTTAGCAAGGATTGGGGACTCAAGTAAGTCTTAGTACTGCGTTTTACCCTTAGACAGATGGACAGGCAGAGCGTATTATACAGACCCTTGAGGATATGGTTAGAGCTTGTGTACTTGACTTTCAAAGAAGTTGGGATGGTAATTTGCCTCTTATCGAGTTTATGTATAACAACAGTTACCATTCCAGTATTCAGATGGCGCCTTATGAGGCCTTATATGAGCGGAGATGTAGATCGCTCATAGGGTGGTTCGATGTCGGGGAGAATCAGTTAGTAGGCCCAGACGTAATTCAGCAAGTAGTTGATAAGGTGAAAGTGATTAGAGAGAGGTTGCTAACAGTTCAGAGTCGATAGAAATCCTATGTGGATAATCGGTGATGTAAGCTAGAGTTTGAGATAGGCGACTGAGTGTTCCTGAAAGTTTCACCTATGAAGGGAGTGATGACATTTGGCCAGGAGGGTAAGTTGAGCCCTCGATATATTGGGCCATATAAGATCATTCGTATAGTGGGCACAGCGGCATATGAGCTAGAATTTCCTTCTGAGTTAGAGTCGGTACATCCAGTATTTCATGTATCTGTGCTTCGTAAGTGTATTGGAGATCCTTCAAGAGTGGTAACTAGTGGATGATATCCAGGTGACCGAGCAGTTATTATACGAAGAAGTTCTAGTGGCTATACAGACAGGTCCGTCGGCTGCGCACCAAGTATGTAGCCTCCGTTAAAGTCTTGTGGAGGAATAAGAATGTTGAGGAAGTGACTTGGGAAGCAGAAGAGGCAATGAAGACTGAGTACCCGCATTTGTTCCCAGCAGCACAGGAGGTTCGATCTGAGGCATCATCGGCCCCAAGTATTATTTCATTTCACTTACCGCGATTGGTCGTGTGAGGCCATGGTATTGTCTGTTACAGTATATGGCCCTGTGTGGCATTATTTTGGGTTGCTGCGTGCAGGATGGATTAGTGTGACTACAGGGGAAACTCTGCCAAAATTTTTATAACCCAAGATTGTTCGAACATTCGAGGACGAATGTTCCTGGGGGGGTAGAATATTACACCCCTCATGTTCGTAGTGGTAGAACCTATGGTTTCCTAGTCGGGTATGCCCTTGGAAGAGAGACCCAAGCCCGAGTTTGGAGGTAGAAAGTGCCTTACCCTGTGTATGAGGGTACCAACAGATATTCCTAGCAATTTATAGAGTTAGAAGTTGAACGAATCGAATCGACGCGACCTGAACTGAATCAGAAAAATCTACAGAACACCAGTCATCATCGACGGGTATTCCACATGGTCGACGGACCATCGATGTACGGCGCAGATAGGGTCCCGCAGCCTCGCATCTGCAGGCGCAGGTCGACGGAGCAAGTCGATGGACCGTCGACCTTCTCGTTGAACCGGACCGCTGTAGCCTTTTTGGCTTCCAAGTATAAATAGGTGGTTCACGACCTTATTTCATATTTTCCTATATTTCAAATTAGAAAAACCCTAATATATATTCTTTCCCAATATTTTCCATCATATTAGTGAAGATTTGACAAGACTCGGATCCCGCAAACCCGAGCTTGTGAAGGAGAAGGTTGCTTCTAGGGTTTTTTCAAGGGTGTGAATCTTAGGGAGTGAGGTTGAAGTGATTCTTTGGATTTTTTACCCCTCAAGGTATGTAAATGATTTCTACCCTTGTATTTGAGTTTATTATCAAGAGGTTTAGTGAACTAAGTAAACAGAAGGTATTTATGGGAATGGTAAGTTGACGAAGGAAACAATGGTGACTTGGGGTTATTTTAAGAGATGATTGGGAATGGATTTAAGTATATATTTGATATATATATATTTGTTGTCATCATGTTGCGGGTATTGTGGTTGATGTCGGATCGAATGAGAAGTTGAAGAGTTGTTAAGCTTATAAGGAAAATGTTGCCCATAAATTGTCAAGCTCTATTCGCGTTTAAAATGATTAGTAAGCGAGGTAAATAGCCTAATTAAGCCCCATGTTTATCTTAATTGTAGACTTGCAAGTTCGAGAGGTAGAAGTTGGACGATTGAGTATACTTCAAGGTACGTTAAGGCCATTCTTTCCTTCTTTTGGCATGATCCTATGATATAATCCAACAAGCGAGTAAGCGAGCTTTCATATTACTCTACTCTTAGAAGCATTAGAAGTACTTCATTCTTTGATGTTTGTGTACCCCGTTTATGAGTGATCCTTCTGCTTATGGGTCCAGTCTTATGTATCAAGCTCTGTGCATACAATTTATTCATGCATTACATTCATTATATATTTATGTACATTAACCTGTGACCATAAGGTGTTATATACGCGAATATTAGATATATGTAAAGTATGAGAAGAGATATAGGTGTTATATACGAATTACCACTATGATGATGATATTGATTATGGCCGCAGAGGAGCCGATATGATATGATGAGATGCCATAGAGGCTTTACAGGCGTTATATATGCACATACATCAGGCGTTATATACGTGCATATATCAGGCGTTATATAAGCACACATATATAGATGCATGACCATCATTGATAGGCATGAGCATGCATATTATGTGCCCACAGAGGCATTGTCAGTTATATAGATTTATGCAGACTTAGGCAGATACTAGTTCATATAAGTACATGCAGTCAGTCATTTAAGTTTATGAGTTCAGATCTTATCCATGATTCTTATGTATATATGTTGTTCTTATGCCTTACATACTCGGTACATTATTCGTACTGACTCCCCGTTACTCAGGGGGTTGCGTTCATGCCCACAGGTACAGGTAGATAGACAGGTGGTCCAGCTCAGTAGGACCTCTAGATCTAGCAGTGGTCAGTGCGCTCCATTTGATCCGGAGCTGCAGTCAGTTTTGGTATGCCACTCTTTTGAGATGTGTATGCATATGGGTATGACGGGGCCCTGTCCCATCCATTCGACAGCTTTTATTCTATTAGAGGTCTGTAGACAGTTGTATGTAGTAGTCAAACGATGTAGCCTTGTCAGCTTCTATTCTTTTGTGTACAGTATATGTAGTATCCTAGCTGGCTTGCACTGTTCTTTCGCATGTTGTGTATTTATATGCAGATTGTACAGAGTTCTGATGTTTCCCTCTTATGAGATCAGTTTATGCCATTTATGGGCCTTTGATGTTCAGTAGGTTTCAGATACATGTTTAGGGGTGTTTGGTCGCTAGAGGTCAGACACTCGTCACGACTCATCGGTTTGGGTAGTGACAGGCGTACCATTGTTGGTGCTTGTGATATTAAGCATGATTATTGATGATGATACATGCATCGTAGGCACTCTCATTTGCATGATACATTGTTGAGATACTGATGATACTTGATGAAACACTTTGATGAGCTAGGCTCGGTTTTACTTGAGTGACGTGAGATGGCCGATATCTGATGTTAGTTCCGGAATGGTTGATTGAGTGAGTGCATGGACTCCGCACGTCCCCTAGAGTGGTGCCAGTGATAACCCCCAGTGGCCAAATATTTGGTGTCCCGTCTGTCTGTTGGGCAAAGATCCGGGACATGTAGCACTTAGACTTCGCGGGTCACACTGGGTCGTGCTACCGAGATGTCGATATTTCCGTCTGGAGTACATGTGTACACAGCATTGGCATGATATTGCATTGCATTCATCTATCATTGCATTGCATTGCATTATGGCTTGTTTGAGATGATTTAGTGTTTACTTGTGATGTTGGATTTGGATTGATATATTGAGACTTGGCACAATTAGGATTAGATGCTACTTAAGCGATGATGTATACTTGTCTATGACTATCTGTGACTTTTACTGGTTGGTTTGTCTTGTGGATCGTTCGTAGGATCAGTTGTATGTTTGTCCTCTAAAGTATGTAGACTAAAGATATCATAGTGAAGAGTCGATTCCTAGACTAAAAATGAATGGTAAGAATGATATATGATTGTCGAGATATTGTTGTGGATCTGGCTTGTGGTTATGAAGGTGAATAAGTTAAGGGTCTTCGTGTCATATTATGCAGTAAATAGATGTAGGACTTGATTTAGTTATTGGTCATGTTTATTTGTGACTTCTTTTACTGATATGTGTTTCTAACCATTGTCAGCCTATGATACTTACTCAGTACTCGTTGATTTTACTGATACTGCTCTTGCTACACCCTTTTTGGATGTAGAGTGTTTCAGGTGATTGATTGCAATATGTTCGAAGATGCGCGGAGCCTAATCAAAAGGCCTCCTCCCATTTCATTCCGGGACAGAGGTTATAGTTTTGTGGTAATCCGTATCATTTAGTCACTCTTGTACTAGTCTAGACCAGGTCGTGCGAACTTGAAAGAGTCTTTATTTATTTAACGGTTGTAAATACTTTCAATATTGGAGTTTATTCGGTAATTGATTTTCGTTGTTAATCGACTTAGTTATTGGAATATTCAGATTGTCTTTACTTAATTATTGTGTTATTGATTGAGGGTTCGCCTACCGAGGAGGGAAAGGCAGGTGCTCGCGCGATCCTAAATTGGGTCGTGACATCTACCGCGTCCAAAATTGCCAAACGAGTTCAATCTAGTCAAAATAGTATTCTACGAGCCTAAATAAGTCTAATGATACCCATATTGCTATATTTTTATTCGGAACCGACAAATGAACCAAAAAACATAACCCTGAGACCATAAGGGGAAAATTGGAATGTTATTGCAAAATCGATTTACCCATAACCTATAGAGTCTAAATCCATAATATGACTCAAAACCAAGTTCAATTCAATTTCCAATTTAAAGAAATTCATAATTTTAACTTATGGCTTTAAAATTCAAAAAAGTGACCCCGAACTCCAGTGAACAAATTAGAATTTTCCTTTCAAAACAGTTTGCCCTCAACTCAAAGAACCTAATCTAGAAAACCTAGACAAAAAGACATCAACTTGACCTTCATTTTTTCATTTTACCAATAATACAACCTAGGGTAAAAACCCCCAATTTTCCAATACTCAACCATGAAATTAACTCTAAAAAATTTAAGAAATCTATGGAGTACCACGAAATAAGGTTTAGATGCTTACCCCAAGTAAATACGAGAAGAATGCCTTGAAATCGCCACAATCCTAGCTTCCAAACATGTGAGAAAAAGTCCTGAAACGAGTAAAAACATGTAGTAGTTGTCCTGCCTCGAATAAGATGTTAGATGATCACGAAACTCACCTTTGACAAGCCCAACATAATCCTTGAGAGATTCCACCAAGGATAACCTTTTGAATTAGCCAATTTGTCCTTAAAATGAGAGAGATGCGATGTTTTGAAGTTTTAAAGTAAGTCTGAAATTTATGGACGAACTTAGAGACATAACCGGTATTTTCATAATTTTCACACTGAAAAATTCAGCAGTTGTAAATCTTAGTTTTAGCATTCGAAACTCATCCGGAGCCTCCCAGACACAAACCATATATGCATTTCAATCATAAAACATGGTACGAACTTTCTCACTCTCTCAAAACACCGAAAAGAGGTCGTCTTAACCCGATTTTTATCGTGGTCAACTCCAGATCCTTAACTTAAGTAGTATCTCAACCAATCACACAAATCACACTCGAACACCTCAGGATCGAACCAATGACTCAACTGAGTCTTAAATCAGATTTCAAAACTAATGAAATCGACGAAACTTCTAAAAGACGCATTTACCCCCAATGTTGACTTTTGGTCAAACTTTCTCATTTCCTTAACATAGGAGCTTCGAGTTTTGCTAAAACTGATACGAAACTCACGCGATTATCTCAAGGACGCGCCACCCATCCCCACAAGTCATAAACACCAAGATGAATCTACAAGAAGGGTATTTTAGGGACAAAAACTCAAACGACCAAGCAGTTCTTTATAGATATGGGCATACTGAGGAGGGTCGTGCGAGTCTAGTTGATATAGAGATGTGGGAACTATTGAGTCTAGGTGTGGAAGAGATATGTGGAGGAGTATTGAGTTTGTTAAAACATTGATATGATCAATGTGCGTGTGGATATGGATCCATTACTCATGAGTCACTATAACTTGACATCCTCTTGCGATGTTGTTATACCTTGGAAATTCAGTATGTGTTGCCTTCTGGATAGGCTAATGTGAGCTTAAGGTGATTATGAAATCCTTATGAGATTACGGGAAGTATTAAATAGCTTAAGGTTCATACCATAATATTTCAAAGTCATACGAATATGTGAAGTTTAGTATGTTGAAGGAGGTGAAATGTAAGTTGTGTTCGGAAAGGTTTCCGCTACAATTGAGTTAACGTTTATTTAGTAATATCTTGAAGGGCTTCTATAAGGCCTATTGTATGGTTAACGAAGTGTAATATAAGTGTCAAGAAGGTTCCACGAGGATTGGAAGTCAAATGAGTCGACAAGAATGAAAACCAGATTTTTTTCCAGTTATACGGCCATATGTACTGACCGTATAAATTATACGCCCCGTATAATGGTCCGTAGATTTTGTCCAGAAAAGGGTGCATCCTGGTGGAAATATACAGCCTGATATACGGATCGTATAAATTATACGGCCCATATAGTAGGCCATATAAATTGGGTCGGGTCACATTTTATTTTATAAAGGACGGACGACCCCCACTTCATTTCATTTCCCACATTTCTTCTAAACTCTCTAAAGCTCCAAAACCCTTCTCCCAACATATTACACCCAAACCCAAGGGATTATAAATATTAAATAGCAAGAAATCAAGTGTTCATGTGTTAGAAGGTTTCCTAGGGTTGGTAGATTTCAAGAATACTTGAGCATTGTGGCTAGGGTTTTTGCACAAGTTAGTAGCTGCTCCAAAGCTTGTTTCTATGGGATGAAAAGGTTAGTCTCCATGCTTGTTTCATTTTAATGAGAATGGTTGGTTGTAGCAAAACTTAGGTAGAAGAAGAAAGTAGAAAATGAAGCTTAAGTGTAGCTTTTATGATGTTTATGAGTAGTAAACTAAAATAAGTCATGATTCTTAGTATGATATGGATATAATAAGGTTATGGGAGGTAATAATGGTGATGAAGATGTATTATATGAAAAATGTGCTAAATGGGTGTGAAGTTATTGGCATGAGTTGAACATAAGGATGAATTGTTGAAGGCTAATGTAGTGTGATACTTGATTATGATATTATGAGCATATTATGGATGTTATTATGGCTGTTGGGAGTTGTTTTGTAATTGGTGGAAGTTGACGAAATAGGGGAAATGCTGCCCAATTTCCATTAAATCATGAATGATCCTAGCTTGAGTTTAATAATATCATTAAGGTTTAACCATAGTATGAATTCTTCTAAATGTAGATTATTCGAGCTTTGACGGTGAACGCTAGATAATTAAGAAGTCGAAGAGGTATGTAAGGCTAACCCTTCTTTCAATAAGGCATGGTTCCTTGGCTATATATATCCTTTCCTGAGCTCTATAATGTCCTTTAAATGATTCTATCTCTAAAGCCATTAAAGCTCATGATTCTCGATACTTTTACAATTCTATTACTTTCCTTATATGATGATTGATCCTCTAAGGATAGATGTAACTAAACGATGATAGTAATGATGGTGACGATGCTTATGGGCGCTTAGGTAAACGTGTCCAACTATGTATGACTACTATATAACACCGAGCTTATGTGGTCGGGTATGATATCTATTGTGCGCACACCACTGCAGTTGGGTACGGATAACACTGAGCCTTGGCAGGGCCAGGTATGTATAATCACCGAGCCTTGTCATGGCCGGGTATGTGAAACACCGAACCTTCATGGTCGGGTATGCTATGAATATGAATATGAATATGGATATAAATACGGGTACGGATATGGATATAGGTATATGTATATACGTGTGTACATGAGCACGCCATAGAAACGGAAGGTCCCTATGAAAGAAAAGTAAGTGATTATGATGATGGCCCTACTATCTCCCGATTCTCCCATCTTATGCTATTTCTTATGCTAATCCTTATGCTCTTACTATGATGTTGATTATGCTTTACATACTCAGTACATTATTCGTACTGACGTTCTTTTGTTTGTGAACGCTGTGTCATGCCTGCAGGTGGCCAGGGAGAAAGGCTTGATCCATAGCTTTCTTACTCAGGGACTACATAGAGGAGCTCCATTTCATCTGAAGCTACAACTTTTGGTATTATTCTTTTGTGTACATACATGGGCACGGCGGGGTCCTGTCCTGCCTATATGATGTCACCTACTCTTCTTAGAGGCTCGTAGACAGTTGTGTATAGTTAGATGTCTTTAGCCTTGTCGGCTTATATTTTGTATATCATTTTGATAGCCTCGGCGGCTTATGTACATTGATATGGGCATAGTTGTTTATGGTGAAATAAATGTATTGTTGCCCAATGAGATTAGTATGAATGATGGATAGAAAGTATGATTAAGCTATGTGGCTTACCTAGATGTAAATGTGAATGTACGATAAGAGGTGCCCAGGGGGGTTAGCACCGGGTACCCGTCATGGCCCTGCGGTTGGGTCGTGACAAAAGTGATATCATAGCAGTTCTGTTGTTATGTCCCGTGTTTTCGTATAATTGGAAATCGAGAAATAATTGCGATTTGTGTGTTAAAAAGGAAATGATTTGATTTTCGTGAATATGACTATGTGGGTTATGGAATTTTTAATGATTAAGACCTCGGGGAAGGCCGAGGATAAATTTGGAATTTCGGAAATTAGTTTCGGGAATTACAAAAAGAGACTTTAGCTAATTGGGCCAAGGAAAATTTTGACCCAAAGATGAAGCCCAACAATTGAAGGGGGCCGGCCATGTCTATTGGCCCAAGCCACTTTAAAAGGGTCATGTGCTATGCACATGACCCCTAAAAGGATATATACTATGTATGCTTAGCCATTATCAAGAAAACAAAAATCAAAAATCAAGAACACCCCAAAAATAAGGGTTCGGCCGAGAATAAGGAAAGGAGAGAAAGAAATTTCCCAAGCCTTGGTTGTGATCCAAAAATCATAGTCTCTACATAATTGTGAAGTACTCAAGGCCCTCTTCAACGGGGTATAATTAGTTTGGCGCAAGAACGACGTTTACGACAAGTCGGGTTTTCAAGAAAAGGTAAGAATTTTGCCCCTTTAAGGTTATAGAATTGATGTGAATATGTTAAGGATTGGAAATAGAGGGAAATCCCGTAATTTTGATGTAAATAGAAAGCCGTGGGTGTGTGTGTATAGAGTGTATTGGCCGTGAGCCATAGAGAGGAAAAATGATGTGAATTGATCTTGGTTAAGTTGGTATAATGTGTTGTTGTGACCCTTATGTCGTAAATGATTAATTGATGAATGAAATTGGCGTTGAAAAATGATTTTGGATATTATCGGAAAGCGTATACCTTCGGTATCATTGTATATTTAGGGTGCTAGAGACTTTAGATATGAACTTATAATGATGTTAATGAATTCGGAATGAAACGACGTGAGTTAGAATGTTCGTCGTGAATTTTTGATTGTTTTGAAGAATTATGGAAAATAATGGATTTTGGTGCAATTTCGGGTATGGCTTGGATTGTAGTTAGGTTGTGATTGTATAAGTTTGAATGTGGAAATGAATACAATTATGTAGATGTAGAATTGGAGTTTTGAAAGTTTGAATGGAAGTTGCCAACTTAGGTAATAAAGTAGATCTTTGAAGCTAGAATGGTTTGATTGTTGCTTGTGTTGTTTGTTGATGTGTGGGCTGTCGTTGTTGTTGTATTTTGAGCCGAGCTAAGTCTCGGGGATGTTAGATTTATAGGGGAAGTGCTGCCGAAATTTCGGTAGGCAAAAATTGAAGTTAAAGGCATTTTTAAGCCTAAGAATCTCAATTGGTAACTTTGACCATTTGCAGATTTTTGACGAAACGGAACTGGACTTTCGGGAGAGCTTACGACGTCTGTGAGGTATGTAAAGCTTCCCACTCCTTCATTTGGCATATCCTAGTATGTTAGTCGAATATGAGACCTTCCGGAGCATTTCTGTTCCTCGAAACCCGATCCACAGAAAAGTTACTATTCATTCAATTCAATTGAAGCCTAAGGGTTCTATTTTGGCTAGAATGCCACCATTTGTCCGAAACCTATCGAAATGTGGTCGGGTAACCTAGAAATGATTATGTATGACCCCTGGCATATAAATGTTCGTAAAAATATGTTCTCCACCTCACTTTGACTCGAGGTGGGCCCGCTAACCCCGAGACGCCCTATTTGTCTTATTGGGCTGTCCTTTTGAATAACGTTTGGAATGGCACCTTCGATGTTGGAATTCCCGTCTACGGGGTATGTTTCGACAATTTCGATATGTTAAGCTACGTTCTGAGCTACACATATTATTTTGGAAAAGTTTTGATAAATGAAACTTTATATCGGCGAAGTATCCGATTATTTTGTACTATGAAATGACTTATGAGACTACTAAGTTTTGAAAGGCTATTTTGAAATATGGATTGCATTTGTTTGCTCACGACTCCGCTCGTGCCTTATGATGACTTCGTTCACCGGTTCCCGGGCCGGTTTTGATTCGTGCGCCTTATGATAATTCGGCCGTATGCTGTGTTACGGTTCCTGAGGCTTCGCCATAGGGCCGGGTTCCGTTTGGAGTTATGCTGTGATATGGCTCGTGATGCGATACGCTCACCTATGATTATGCTTGTGTTCGGGGATGTACGGAGATTTGAAACCTTCTGGTGTTATGCTGTGTGTGGCGCCAGCGTCGGAGTGGCGACCACGTTCCTAAGCGTTTGCATGATTTCATTTGCATTATGTATACGTATATGATTTCGATATAGATTTTGACCTACCCATTTGTACTCCACGTTGACATTTGATTTGCTATCGGTTTTGATCCATATTTCTGTACTCCGTGCTTTACATACTCAGTACATATTTCGTACTGACCCCCTTTCTTCGGGGGCTGCGTTTTTGCCCGCAGGTGCAGATATTGGTGATCCTCCGCAGTAGGCTTCACTTCTTGCTATTCCGGAGTACTCCTATTTGATCCGGAGTCCACTTTTGGTACATACTCTTTTTGCTTTGTATATATTCGGTATGTTTGACTATTTGGGTACGGCGGGGCCCTGTCTCGCCATATGTCTTTGTTTTGAGTTTGTAGAGGCCTGTAGTCATATATGTGGGGCGAGGGTCCTATGTATGTTTGTCTGATTCCGTTTCTGGTCTTAAGGCGGTCTGTTTGTTATGCTGGCCCCAAATGGCCCTTATGCTTATATTTGCACTTTTGACCGGCGATGTCCATTCCGCCGCTCAGTTTGTATTTGATATGATATTTTGATTTGGCACGACCGCTTAAGACATATTTGATATCAATTATGTTCGATATGATTTCAAAAAATTATGAAATAAGTTTGGATTTGAAAATGAATGTGTGATTCGGTCTGGGTACCCAGGTAGGGTGCCAGTCGCGGCCCACGGGGCTGGGTCGTGACAAAAGTGGTATCAGAGCGGTTTGTCCTCGGAATGTCTACAGGCCGTGTCTCGTAGAGTCTTGTTTATCGATGTGTTGTGCACCACATCCATAAACGGGAAGCTACAGGGCATTTAGGATGTTACTTTCTTTGGAATCTTAGATCGTGCGATAGAGCTGTGCTATTAGGATGATTTTGATCTGACTCGCCTTTATGTTTGCAGTAATGCCTCCGAAGAAGGCAACGGCGGCCCAGAAGGGCAAGGCGAGGATTGGAGAGACTAGTCAGGCACAGCGAGCTACCCGGGCTCGTGTTTATGATTTGCCTGAGGGTGTGCCTCATTCTGAGGGGTCTGGTACACCCCCACTAGTACAGCCTGGAGCAGGACCTTCAGCAGCTCCAGAGGTCCGTGTACCCGCACCCGAGACTCCAGCTCCTCAGCCAGGGGCGGAGGATAGGACCTTGAGAGAGGCTGTACAGTTGTTGACTACCTTGGTGGCAGGACAGGCTCGCAGACGCGGGCGGAGGGACGACGATGACGATGACAGGCGGGACAGCCTGAGAGTTCGGAAGTTTTTGCTATGTGGCCCTCCAGAGTTCTTCGGGTCTAAGCCCGATGAGGACCCCCATGACTTTATTCGGGGGATGCGACGCTCACTGGACTTGGTCAGGGCTTCAGAGACCGAGTCAGTTGAGCTGGCTTCGCACAGGCTTCGAGATGTGGCTACCCACTGGTACGAGACTTGGGAGCTGTCTAGGGGAGAGGGTGCCCCTCCAGCCACTTGGGATCAGTTTGTGACAGCATTCACCCGCCACTTTTTGCCCCCAGAGTTACGGCGGGCGCGGGCTGATCGATTCTTACGTCTGCAGCAGAGGGGTCGGAGTGTTCGCGAGTATAACCTTGAGTTTGATTCTCTGGCCCGATATGCACCGGCCGTGGTAGCAGATATGTCCGATCGGATGCACAGATATGTTATGGGATTGGACCGGTATTTGGTTGATAGTTGTATGGCAGTGTCATTGCAAGCAGACATGGACATTTCCCGACTTCAGGCCTATGCGATGGGTATGGAGGACCGTCGCAGGTCTGATCCTGCTGGCAGAGATCGAGATAGGAGACCGCCCAAGAGGGCTAGGTCCGCAGGTTATTCTGGAGATTCTCGAGGCGGACAGCCTCAGCAGCAGCAGTCAGATAGGCATTTTCCTTCGTCCGGCCGGAGTACTCAGTCAGGCAGCCGGAGATTCGATAGTACAGGACCGTCTGGGGCCGGTCAGAGCTCCAGAGTGGCAGGTTCACAGGTACCCAGGGGTCCCAGCCAGGCCAGACCACCCAGACCCCGTTGTCCTCATTGCGGGAAGTCTCATCCCGGGGAGTGTTATCGAGCGACTGGGGCTTGCTTTTCGTGTGGTGGTCAGGGCCACTTTATGAGAGACTGTCCATTGGCTAGCGGTTCTGGTAGTGCTGCTCAGCAGACAGGGTCAGCCGCCGGTTCTTCTTCTGCTCCATCGGTTGCACGCCCTGGAGGGCGAGGTATTTCAGCACCGGCAGGACGCGGTCGAGGCCGCGATGGCGCTTCAGGTTCTAGCGGTCCCTCGAACTGCATATATGCTTTGGCCAGCCGCCAGGATCAGGAGGCTTCGCCAAATGTCGTCACAGGTACATTGCTGGTTTTCTCCAGATCTGTATATGCATTGATTGACCCTGGCTCTACTTTATCATATATTTCCCCGCTCGTTGCTAGTAAGATTGGGATAGTGTCTGAGCCTATAGAGCCATTTGAGGTAGCTACGCCAGTTGGGGATTTTATTGTAGCGAGACAGATTTATAAGGATTGTTCTGTGACCATTTATGACCGTATCACTAAGGCTGATTTGGTAGAGTTAGACATGCTCGAGTTTGACGTCATTATGGGCATGGACTGGTATTCTTCCTGTTATGCTAATGTCGACTGCCAGAAAAAGGTAGTCCGTTTTCAGTTTCCAGGGGAACCAGTCATAGAGTGGTTCGGATCTACAGCATCGCCGAGGGGTAAGTTTATTTCATACCTCAAGGCTAAGAAGATGATCCAGAAGGGGTATATCTATCATTTGGTTCGTGTGCACGATACTGCCGCGGAGGTACCTACCCTTCAGTCTGTTCCGGTCGTCAGTGAGTTTCCAGATGTATTTCCTAACGAGCTTCCTGGCCTTCCGCCTGAGCGGGAGATTGATTTTACTATTGAGTTGATGCCGGATACACAGCCTATATCTATTCCTCCGTACAGGATGGCACCAGCTGAGTTGAAGGAGTTGAAGGAGCAGCTGAAAGATTTGCTGGATAAGGGTTTTATCAGGCCCAGCACATCACCCTGGGGAGCGCCGGTATTGTTTGTCAGAAAGAAGGATAGGTCGTTGCGGATGTGTATTGACTACCGGCAGCTGAATAAGGTGACTATTAAGAATAAATATCCCCTCCCCCGGATTGATGATCTGTTTGACCAGCTGCAGGGTGCTAGACATTTTTCAAAGATAGATCTGCGTTCTGGTTATCATCAGGTGCGAGTACGGGAGTCAGATATCCCGAAGACTGCCTTCAGGACCCGGTACGGGCATTATGAGTTCAGAGTTATGTCTTTCGGGCTGACTAATGCTCCAGCAGTATTTATGGATCTGATGAACCGGGTATTTCGGCCTTTTCTGGATATGTTTGTTATTGTGTTTATCGATGATATTCTGATTTACTCGCGATCAGCCGAGGAGCATTCAGATCATTTGAGGACGGTACTTGGTGTTCTCCGTCACCAGAAGTTATATGCTAAATTCTCTAAGTGTGAGTTCTGGTTGACTTCTGTGGCATTCTTGGGCCATATTGTCGGCGCAGACGGTATCCGGGTCAACACGCAGAAGATTGAGGCTGTGCAGAATTGGCCCAGGCCTACTACGCCGACAGAGGTGCGCAGTTTTCTTGGATTGGCTGGGTATTACCGCAGGTTCGTGGAGGATTTCTCTTCTATTTCAGCACCACTGACGAGGCTTACCCAGAAAGCAGCAAAATTCCAGTGGTCGGATGCCTGCGAGCGCAGCTTTCAGATGCTGAAGGAGAGATTGATTACAGCACCAGTTCTGGCTCTTCCAGAGGGATCTGACGGGTATGTTGTCTATTGTGACGCCTCTGGTATTGGGATAGGATGTGTATTGATGCAGCACGGTCGAGTCATAGCCTATGCTTCCCGGCAGCTCAGACCGCACGAGAAGAACTATCCCACTCATGATCTTGAGTTGGCCGCGGTGATTCATGCCTTGAAGATTTGGCGGCATTATTTATATGGGGTCCATGTGGATATCTATACGGACCATAAGAGTCTCCAGTATATTTTTAAGCAGAAGGAGCTAAATTTGCGACAGCGGAGATGGCTTGAGTTACTAAAGGATTACGACGTCGATATTCTGTACCACCCAGGGAAAGCCAACGTGGTAGCTGATGCGCTTAGCCGCAAGTCCGTGGGAAGTCTGGCTGATGTTCCATCTGATAAGAGAGATTTGGTTCGTGATATTCATCAGCTGGCCAGCCTCGGAGTTCGTTTGGTGGATTCTGGAGATTCTGGGATTTCTGTTCGTCCAGTTGCTGAGTCATCTATTATTCAGGAGGTAAAGCAGCGCCAGTTTGAGGATCCTCTTTTGATTCAGTATAGAGATGTGGCCCTTAATAAATCAAAGACTCAGTTTGAGATCTCGCCTGACGGAGTATTATTATATGACGGCAGATTCTGTGTACCGGACGTTGCGGGCTTACGGCGGCAGATTATGGGCGAGGCCCATAATGCACGGTATTCTGTTCATCCTGGTTCCACTAAGATGTATCGGGACCTCAGGTGTTTGTATTGGTGGGACGGCATGAAGAAAGATATTGCTGAGTTTGTTAGTCAGTGCCCGAACTGCCAGCAAGTTAAGATCGAGCATCAGAAGCCCGGTGGATTATTACAGGAGATGGAAATTCCAGCCTGGAAATGGGAGATGATTAATATGTATTTCGTTGTTGGATTACCGCGCACTCCACGCAGGTACGACTCTATCTGGGTTGTTGTTGAAAGGCTGACGAAATCAGCCCATTTCCTTCCGGTTCGGACTACTTATTCGGCTGAGGACTATTCCAGATTGTATATCAGAGAGATAGTCAAACTTCACGGAGTCCCTATATCTATTATTACTGACCGAGGTACCCATTTTACAGCAAATTTCTGGAGGTCATTTCAGGAGGGATTAGGGACTCAGGTGAGTCTCAGTACAGCTTTTCACCCTCAGTCCGACGGGCAGGCCGAGCGCACTATTCAGACGCTCGAAGATATGTTGCGGGCCTGCGTTATTGATTTCAGGGGCAGCTGGGATGATCATTTTCCGCTTATTGAGTTTGCCTATAATAACAGTTATCACTCCAGCATCCAGATGGCACCGTATGAAGCCCTGTATGGTAGGAAATGCAGATCTCCTATTGGTTGGTTTGACGTGGGCGAGACTAAGCTGATTGGGCCAGATGTGATCCAGGAAGCTGTAGATAAGGTAAAGCTTATTCGAGAACGATTATTGGCTGCTCAGAGTCGACAGAAAGCTTATGCAGATAGACGACGTCGACCGTTAGAGTTCCGGATTGGCGACTGGGTATTCCTGAAGGTGTCGCCCATGAAGGGTGTCATGAGATTCGGTAGAAAGGGTAAGTTGAGCCCCCGGTACATTGGGCTGTATCAGATCGTGCGAAAGATAGGCGAGGTCGCCTATGAGCTAGACTTACCATCCGACTTGGAGGCCGTACACCCGGTGTTTCATGTGTCTATGTTGCGGAAATGTATTGGTGATCCTTCCAGGATATTCCCAGTAGATGACATTCAGGTGACGGAGCAGTTATCTTATGACGAGCAGCCTGTATCTATTCTGGATCGACAGGTGCGGAGACTACGCACTAAACAAGTGCCCTCCGTCAAAGTCTTGTGGCGCAACAATAATCGGGAGGAGATGACTTGGGAGGCGGAGGACGAGATGAAGAAGAAATATCCCCACTTGTTTCCGACGTCCACAGGTAATCTAATTTTTTTTCAGTTTGTTGTGTTGATTGATAAAATGAATTATGTATGTCATTATTAAAAAGGGACACTCCTGCCTTGATCATAAGACCTTATAAGATTAATCTAACATTCGGGGACGAATGTTCTTAAGGGGGGGAGAATGTTATGTCCCGTGTTTTCGTATAATTGGAAATCGAGAAATAATTGCGATTTGTGTGTTAAAAAGGAAATGATTTGATTTTCGTGAATATGACTATGTGGGTTATGGAATTTTTAATGATTAAGACCTCGGGGAAGGCCGAGGATAAATTTGGAATTTTGGAAATTAGTTTCGGGAATTACAAAACGAGACTTTAGCTAATTGGGCCAAGGAAAATTTTGACCCAAAGATGAAGCCCAACAATTGAAGGGGGCCGGCCATGTCTATTGGCCCAAGCCACTTTAAAAGGGTCATGTGCTATGCACATGACCCCTAAAAGGATATATACTATGTATGCTTAGCCATTATCAAGAAAACAAAAATCAAAAATCAAGAACACCCCAAAAATAAGGGTTCGGCCGAGAATAAGGAAAGGAGAGAAAGAAATTTCCCAAGCCTTGGTTGTGATCCAAAAATCATAGTCTCTACATAATTGTGAAGTACTCAAGGCCCTCTTCAACGGGGTATAATTAGTTTGGCGCAAGAACGACGTTTACGACAAGTCGGGTTTTCAAGAAAAGGTAAGAATTTTGCCCCTTTAAGGTTATAGAATTGATGTGAATATGTTAAGGATTGGAAATAGAGGGAAATCCCGTAATTTTGATGTAAATAGAAAGCCGTGGGTGTGTGTGTATAGAGTGTATTGGCCGTGAGCCATAGAGAGGAAAAATGATGTGAATTGATCTTGGTTAAGTTGGTATAATGTGTTGTTGTGACCCTTATGTCGTAAATGATTAATTGATGAATGAAATTGGCGTTGAAAAATGATTTTGGATATTATCGGAAAGCGTATACCTTCGGTATCATTGTATATTTAGGGTGCTAGAGACTTTAGATATGAACTTATAATGATGTTAATGAATTCGGAATGAAACGACGTGAGTTAGAATGTTCGTCGTGAATTTTTGATTGTTTTGAAGAATTATGGAAAATAATGGATTTTGGTGCAATTTCGGGTATGGCTTGGATTGTAGTTAGGTTGTGATTGTATAAGTTTGAATGTGGAAATGAATACAATTATGTAGATGTAGAATTGGAGTTTTGAAAGTTTGAATGGAAGTTGCCAACTTAGGTAATAAAGTAGATCTTTGAAGCTAGAATGGTTTGATTGTTGCTTGTGTTGTTTGTTGATGTGTGGGCTGTCGTTGTTGTTGTATTTTGAGCCGAGCTAAGTCTCGGGGATGTTAGATTTATAGGGGAAGTGCTGCCGAAATTTCGGTAGGCAAAAATTGAAGTTAAAGGCATTTTTAAGCCTAAGAATCTCAATTGGTAACTTTGACCATTTGCAGATTTTTGACGAAACGGAACTGGACTTTCGGGAGAGCTTACGACGTCTGTGAGGTATGTAAAGCTTCCCACTCCTTCATTTGGCATATCCTAGTATGTTAGTCGAATATGAGACCTTCCGGAGCATTTCTGTTCCTCGAAACCCGATCCACAGAAAAGTTACTATTCATTCAATTCAATTGAAGCCTAAGGGTTCTATTTTGGCTAGAATGCCACCATTTGTCCGAAACCTATCGAAATGTGGTCGGGTAACCTAGAAATGATTATGTATGACCCCTGGCATATAAATGTTCGTAAAAATATGTTCTCCACCTCACTTTGACTCGAGGTGGGCCCGCTAACCCCGAGACGCCCTATTTGTCTTATTGGGCTGTCCTTTTGAATAACGTTTGGAATGGCACCTTCGATGTTGGAATTCCCGTCTACGGGGTATGTTTCGACAATTTCGATATGTTAAGCTACGTTCTGAGCTACACATATTATTTTGGAAAAGTTTTGATAAATGAAACTTTATATCGGCTAAGTATCCGATTATTTTGTACTATGAAATGACTTATGAGACTACTAAGTTTTGAAAGGCTATTTTGAAATATGGATTGCATTTGTTTGCTCACGACTCCGCTCGTGCCTTATGATGACTTCGTTCACCGGTTCCCGGGCCGGTTTTGATTCGTGCGCCTTATGATAATTCGGCCGTATGCTGTGTTACGGTTCCTGAGGCTTCGCCATAGGGCCGGGTTCCGTTTGGAGTTATGCTGTGATATGGCTCGTGATGCGATACGCTCACCTATGATTATGCTTGTGTTCGGGGATGTACGGAGATTTGAAACCTTCTGGTGTTATGCTGTGTGTGGCGCCAGCGTCGGAGTGGCGACCACGTTCCTAAGCGTTTGCATGATTTCATTTGCATTATGTATACGTATATGATTTCGATATAGATTTTGACCTACCCATTTGTACTCCACGTTGACATTTGATTTGCTATCGGTTTTGATCCATATTTCTGTACTCCGTGCTTTACATACTCAGTATATATTTCGTACTGACCCCCTTTCTTCGGGGGCTGCGTTTTTGCCCGCAGGTGCAGATATCGGTGATCCTCCGCAGTAGGCTTCACTTCTTGCTATTCCGGAGTACTCCTATTTGATCCGGAGTCCACTTTTGGTACAGACTCTTTTTGCTTTGTATATATTCGGTATGTTTGACTATTTGGGTACGGCGGGGTCCTGTCTCGCCATATGTCTTTGTTTTGAGTTTGTAGAGGCCTGTAGTCATATATGTGGGGCGAGGGTCCTATGTATGTTTGTCTGATTCCGTTTCTGGTCTTAAGGCGGTCTGTTTGTTATGCTGGCCCCAAATGGCCCTTATGCTTATATTTGCACTTTTGACCGGCGATGTCCATTCCGCCGCTCAGTTTGTATTTGATATGATATTTTGATTTGGCACGACCGCTTAAGACATATTTGATATCAATTATGTTCGATAATATGAACCTTCGGGTATGAAGTTGGGATGGATTGGCTTAGGTTGGGCCCTGATGTGTGTTGGGACTAGCCACCCTGTTATGTGTGCTTGATTGTTCCATTTTGATGTTTGATGCCACGTGTAGTTGGTAGATATCGGGTTCTGTCTTGTTGTCGAACATACTTGTGGTTGGTATTTGTACTTGGCTATATTGGTGGCGTACCCATTGTTGGTACTTGATTTATTGATATATGTTGGCATACCCACTGTTGGTATTGTGATGTGATACTTGTTGGCGTACCCCGTTGTGGTACTTGTGATATTGAACTTGATCGATTTACATATACATTGCACGCATTATCTCATATCCATGCGTGGCCGATACCCGGTGATGATTCGGTATCGTTGATTGAGTGAAACTGATATTTGATAAACTCTTTTACCTGAGTGATTGTAAAAAGGTCGATGTCCGAAGATCCATGTCGGAATCGTTGATTATATGAAACTGATATTTTGATGAACTCTTTTACTTGAGTGATTGTGAGAAGGCTGATGTCCGAGGTTCAATTTCTGAATCGTTAATTATGTGAAACTGATATTTGACAGACTATTTTACTTGAGTGACTGTGAGATGGCCGATGTTCGATGAGCTATTATGGCATCGTTGCTGCATGACTAATTCCGGTTTTATTCTGGAATCGTTGTTAGTGCATGGACTCCGCGGGTCCCCCAGGGTGGTGCAGGTGAGACTCCCCCTGTGAGCAATTAGCCAGAGTCTCGTCTTTCTGTTGGGCAAAGATCCGGAACGGGTGGCACTTAGACTTCGCGAGTCATACTGGGTTGTGCTACCGAGACGTCGATATTTCCGTCTGGAGTACATGTGTACACCTCATTTGCATGGCATAACATCGCATTCATACCATTATTGCATTGCATTGCATTATGACTTGATTGAGATGTTGTGATGATTGGATTGTGATGATTCTGTTATGATGATGGATCGTGATGATTCTATTGTGGTGATTGGATTGGATCAGGTACATTCGGACTTGATAGATTTGGGTTTAGATGCTTTACGTAGGCAATGATGGATATCTGTTTGTGATTATATTGACTTATACTTGCTAGATTCCTTGTTTATCTGCTTTATCTTCTGAATTGTGTTAACTATACCTAGTCGACCGATGATGCCTACCAGTACTGTTGATTGTACGGACCTGCACTTGCTGCATTCTTTTATGAATGTAGAGTACCAGGTCGGATCTACTTATCTGACCCGTGGTTGATTGACTCTTCAGCTTCCACTCGAGTTTTCCAGGGTGAGCATGGCGTCCGTTGATCTTGAAGACTCTCCTATTACTTATCTCTTGCTTTCTATTCTGAGACATGATTTGAGACTACTTATGTATTATTATTTAGACTTTTAGTATTGGATTTAGATGCTCTTGTATGACCAGGCCAGATACGAGGGTGGATTTCATTTACTTCCACATTTGTTGATATTATATTATATGATATTTGTGAGACTTACGTTATTTTACTTTCTTCCGCTATTTTCTATTAATTTTAAATGTTGAGTTAAGGGTTCGCCTACTGAGGTGGGAAAGGTAGGTGCCCGCACGACTCAGTGAAAATGGATCGAGACAAGATGTTTTTAAAATGACATATAGATCTGATTTGGTTCTTACATCGAACCATCTAGAGGGTTGCAATTAATGGATGGTAAGGCCCTACAGACATAAGTGAGATCACATCTGACTATATAAGTCAGCTAGATCAACATAGAGCTAATTCTTAAGGGGAATATTGTAAACATAGAAGTTATTCCTTAGAGGGAAGATGCACATAAAGAGCATAGAAATAATTATGAAGCTGGTAGAGTGCACATGAAGAAATATGAAGCTGCCTTGGGTTTGTCATCATCAAAAGGGTAGAATTTGTTGAGCTACTTTGTTTTGAATCTTAATTCAAGATCTTATGATGTTTTTATGATTGACAAATAATGTACAAGTGACAATCAGTGTTCAAGAAGGATCGATAAATATGTACAAAAAAAGAACTAGTGAAGCTAGCAACAAGGAAGAAGAATTGCTAGAAAAAAAAACCAGGTCCTTCAGACAAGAACTATAGATTGCTTGGTCTATATGGAAGAAGTTGTTCCACACGCACAAAAGGAAAACTTAGAGAATTGGGATTAAGGCTTAATCCAATTCTACAAGGAACACAAGATTAAGTCATGGAAACATTACCATAATTGAACACATGAAGTTATCTTGAAAATAGAAGAAGAAAGCCGACACAAGATTCAAAACCAAGCAAAACAAGGTTTGGTTTCTTGGATTCTTGAATCAAGTCTTGGTTGGATTTGAAGAAGTACAAGCAGCAATTCTACTCCTATATAAAGCATTGCGTTGATGCTTTTTGAGACTATCACAAAAGAGAGAGAATATAGAGATATCTATACGAGAGTCTACAAGAAGAGAGACAATCAATTTCAACAAAGAAGAACATTTTCCTATCAAGTTATATTTGCATAGTTCTTGAGTTGTAATAGTTATATTCTTCTGGTCCTTAACTGTACACTTTTACATTCGTAGATTTGTATTAGGTATTACTTTTTTGTTGTAAAGGGCATCACAGACTGGGTAGAGACTTTGAAGAAGGGTGTCAATAATTAATGAAGTATTGTTGAGGATTCAGGATAGGTGCTGCAGTGGTCAGTTTCTTAGGTGTACAAGTAGAGCTGTAAACCTAAAATTTCTCAAGTTATAGTGGAGAGTTTGGGTAGATCCTATTGGAGATAGGTCAGGCTTGTTGCCTCCCTTGAGCAAGGAGTTCTTCACGTAAAAATCCGTGTGTTGACGCAATCTCCTTCTTGCATAGTTGCTGAAGAACCTGGTTCATCAGTACATAGATGGAAGCACAAACTATCAATGTCTCATGGCACCATCGCAGATATATAGTATGTACATTATGTATACTTTCATTGTTTGTATTCATGAGTTGAGTTCAGTTGCTTTATTTGTATTTCATATCTATACTTGTACTACTATGATGAGATGCTTGTATTCACTACCAACAATTTTTAAAGACTTTCACTAGGGGTAGACTGGGAGAGCGAGTCGATAATCTTACTGGGTCGTTTAGACTCACAGTTACTGCGTATACACAGGTCCAATAGGCGGAGATCCAGGTGTTGATCGGTGATTCCAGCCTGATATATATACCAGTCCTATTTGGTTGAGGTGAGCCACCACTAATCCGTGGAGGCGGCTTTAGCTCCCATCCTTTATTTTTAGTCTATATTTCCTTCTCTATCAAGTTGTGTCTCGAATTAGCTGTACTCATAGTAGCGCTCCATGACTTAGTCTCTTATTGGGTTGTATGGGATCTTTCACACTTATTCTAGTATTACGTTTTCGCACTTTTTCTATATGAGACAATGTTAGTAGTATTCTCTCTGCTTTTATTCTTGATTTGAGCATGCTTTAGCTTAGAAGGTTCACCTTAATGGGTAGTGACCTATTGGGTGTCCGGTCACGGCTTAAATCCAGATTTAATTAAAATCAAGCTTTAAAAAAAAAAGATTTTGAATATATAAAGAGAAACAAACTAAACTATGCCTTACTCTGTTAAGTGAAAAAATAAATTTAATATGGTGACTAGTATAGATGATAGTAGACATTCTACTTTTCATTTGCTCTTGATAAATGTGTTGGCATTCTTCTTCAAAGCGGTAACGTTATGATAAATATGCTGGCATCATGTAATAAATTAATTGAAAATTAATTGAGGAGAAAATATACACTTTTCTTGTGGTAGCTATTACAAAAAGAATCCTGCTCATTATAACACCCTACTCACGAACTGATCATGTTAATAAAAAATACAAAATGAAACATCAAACTGTGTTACTCTCTCTATACCTCTCCCTCCTTAATACCCTCAATTTTCTTAGACATAGAAAAAAGTTGGATTTACACCAGGATAAGTTAAGGTATTGCTAATGTGAGACATAATATAACTAAATAAATAAAAATGTGTTCTTCTGACAACTGGTCACACACTTCAATAAGATGTCAGAGCAGACAGTCCACGCGCCCATACACATACTTTAAGGTACTAGGTTGGTTCCAACATCATCCTTGTCTGAAGATGCATTAGTCAGCTCTTCTGCCCTTCTAGCCTGAAGTTTCCAATCTGTTTGCATTAATGTATACACCATCATGCATAGACAAGAAAATTGAGCTGCCACTAGGCCTAACCATAATCCCCTAAAGCCAATTTTGAGTTTGAAAGCAAATACACAAGCACATGGTAATCCAACTAGGTAAAATGCTGCTAAATTTATCCTTACACCCATGGTTGGTCTTGCAGAACCAGTTAGCACACCACATGCTGCTGTTTGAGGAGCGTTTCCTATCTCGGCTAATCCAAGGATCGGAAGTGCTGCTGATATTAATGCAAGTATTTGTGGCTCATTCGTGTACAATTTCCCCCATACTGATTTCATCCCTATGGTCACACCGAATGCAGTGAATCCAAAAGCCAGTGCCACGAAGATACCGATAAGGGCTGCTAATTTAGCACGGTCCGGGTTACCAGCCCCTAATTCATTACCAACACGTTGGGATATACTCAAGCTTAGTGAAAATGGGAAGACATAAATTGTCCCTGTTGTTTGTATCAATATTCCCATAGCTGCTACACAAGAATCAGGGTTGTTTAATAAGCCACTCAAGAATAGAACAATCTCATACCACCACCATTCCAAGCATACGGAAAATAGGCTTGGCAAAGCCAAACTCAGCAGTGGACGCCACCCTTGTAATGTTGAGATAATTGAAGCACCAGCCCATGGTTTAATTGCCACTTTGGACATAACCAAGTAAAGCAGTAAACCAATATTCATGTTGAGTGAGTACAAAACTGAGGCCAAGGCAATACCTTTGACATTCAAATTAAGGTATGTTACAAGAAGATAGGTTAATGGAAGGTGCAAAACTGTTGCACATGTAGCTATTAAAGTAGCCGGTGTATTTATGCATTGTGTCCTTAAAAAGGCTCTCAGAGGATTCAAATGAGCACTAGCAAGTAACTCTGGAATGGAGAAAATTAAGTAACCTTTAGCAACTTTAGTAATTACTCGATCTTGGCCTAGTCTAAGGAAAACAGGTTCCACATTTAGCCATAGAAAAGTGATTGGAACTGTAACAGCTAAGAGAAGCAAAAACATTTTGATGTATGTTTGGGTGAGAACTGACCATCTTTTGGCACCATAAGCTTGGGAACAAATGGGCTCCATACCCATACAAAGCCCTTTCATTACAGAAAAGCCTGTTACATTTGCAAACCCAATTGCTAGTGAGCCTCCAGCTAATTCTGTCTTACCCATATGGCCCAAGAAAAGCATAGATATAATGTTCTTTGAAAACAAAAGTAATGTTGTTAAGGCAACTGGACATGCAATTTTTCCAAGTAAAAGTAGTTCTCCACTCACCTGCATTTTCAAGATAGATACTCCATAATCAGCTAGCAATCCGGTATTAGAAAAAGAGTTCAAGTTTCTATGCAATCACGGTCTAAAAAATAATTACACGATGAGATCACGTCTAAGGTTATTTATATGTAAATCTCTATAGTAAGCATTACTTGGTGACTTGGTAAAAATGGTAACTAATTATCACATGTTAAACTACACAAATAACAGAAAAAGAAAAAAAAAATTACACTAACTTAAATCCAATGAAGAATACACTAAGTAGAAGGAAAAAATTACTTAAATATAATCTCAATTTAGATATATATTGCAATTTTACATACTCAGTGATTGCCACTGATCATGGTGCATGTCACAAAGCTAAATATACAATTAGATAATATTATAAGTTCGAATATTTAGATTCAGTTCTACTTCCTTTTTCCGGTTCTTTAAACAAGGACGGAAAAAGAATAGTTGAGGAAAACCGTGCATAAACCTGAACATGGATGCACATAAGCACGTGCGCACATATAAATGCCATCCTTTCTGTTTCTCTTATTTGATTTATATATATAATAACTTTTCTTTTTGAATAGTCTAAGGACATAAAAGATTTAGACCTAATAGAGGATTAAAAACTTGAAAAAAAGAAGACATAGAAGAAAAAAGTCACTGACTTTTTTCATTTGATACACTTAATTATCAGCTGGTGAAAAGTTAGATTCCACCAAGACTCGTGTAGTTTAATGTCACTACACTCATTACCCCGTATGGGTGTATCTAAGTTGTTTAATAAGGCACTGTAAATTTCAATTTTGAAAGGAAGGCTTTAGGGGACCATTTACATTAGCATTAAGGAAAAGAAGTTGGTGTTTGATAATATAATACTAGTAAGTACGGTGAGTTCCATTATTTTTGCTTGTACTAACTAGCTAGTTCAACATGCTATATTATAATGAATTACTCTCTAACACTGAATTATTTGGAGGCAGCAGAGTCTCAATAGGTTTATTTCTCAGTTAGTAGCTTGTTAAAATAATGTACTTCAAGCTAGCCAGACAAACTAGCCAATGATATTTAGGTTCTTTAAAAAGAAATTACCTTCTTGGCTATCTCATAATCCAAAAGAAGAAGAAAGAAAAAAAATTGTCCCCTTGTCACTTACGCTCACATCATTAGTGGATTATCTTTAGCATAAAAAACACAAAACACATATAAAGGGTGCATCCCATAAAACTTCCCTATAATTGACAATTACCTAATCGTTAAATGAATCTTGAGATAGTATGACAATGATTACATATTGTTGAGAATACCATTCAATAAATAAAATAAAAGTGTACACTCTCTAACAGCTTAAGCTTTTAAATGAGATGGTCATATATTTTAATATGGTATCAAAGCAGATAGAGGTCTTGATATTGAATTTTACTGCCACTCATCATCAAAAAAAGAATTTCGCCGTGTTTGGCAATAAAAAAAAGTATCACGTCCACACGTGAAAGAAAAAAAATATCAGGTCTACAGTTTAAGCTTGACAGTGTCACACAACAAACGTAATAAAAAAGCTTTTAGCAAATTGCGTAGATTCTCAAAATAAAGATTGGGCTAAAAATAAGAGGATGTAGCTTTTTGACGCACTATAAAGAAACGTTGAATATCAAGATTCAAGACGAACAAAGAGAAAAGTACATATTAAAGATCTCTAATTAACAAAATTCTACGTAAGTAGAAGGCCCGACAGATTGAGTTGAAACGTACATGTACATTTGATGAATAAAGAAAAAGAGAGTTACGGGTGAAACCATTTTTTCTTGCATGTATGGTACTCTCATGCATATACACCCATGCATGCATAAAACAAAAAACAAAAATTAATTTGTAAAAATTAAAAGAAAGCACAAAATTCGAATATGTACAGAAGCACCTTTAAGTTTGACTAATAGTGTATGATAAAGGAAGTAGTATCTTCAAAGTAAACTTGGAAGGAAAGGAAAAACAGAGAATAATACAGCTACCACCTTATGTACAAAGCGATTATAATTATGTTTTATTGTACTAAATTCCTAGCTTCCGGTCAATTAAAATTGATAAACCAGAAGAAAAGAAAAAACGTAGATAAATAGGTAGTTTACCACTGAACTCTATACTTACAGCATATATCTCCAGTTGGACAGAAAAATAAAAAGGCAACTGCTCGTGCTTCTCTGTGTGGCATTGTTTAAAAAAAAAAAAAAACAAATGAAGCAAATGGAGTTATTGAGCTTTTTAACATAATGTTACGTGCGTGCTTTCATGTGTCTGCCTGTGCCTTATGTCCTTGTCTATGTGTATCTGATTGTGCTGTTGAAAAAGAAAAAAGAAAAAAAAATCTCTAACTCAAACCCGAATAACTATGCGTGAATAACATATCAACAAAGTCCAATGATAAAAAATACAAAAACAATGATGAGTTTGACTCTAATATCATCAGAAGAAAAATGGACATAAAAAAAGAGAGAGCGATAAAGAAGTACCTCACTCATTGGAACTCGTCGGAAAAGTTGAAGAGTACTACTATGGGAGGAATATGAGGGAACATATTCTTCTTCTCTTTGTTTTACCGTTTGTTCAATGGTGGAAGCCATTTCATCACTTGTTATACTTATAATATCATCACTTTCTTCTCGAGATTCATTCATGGTGCACATGACTAGCTATATATCTGAATCAATGGTGGCCACCCTTATTAGGCTATAACAAGAAAATATCTTCTCTTTTTTTTTTTTTTTTTTTTTTTTTAAAGGATAGATCAGGACAAAATGGCTCGTGGAAAGAGGAGAAGAGAGATTTAACAAGTAGAAAGACAAACTATAAAACACCCTTAAAAGAAGAGCTAGACCAATGAAAGCTTCTTCTGTTTTTACGTTTGTTTTCAATTGACTAACAATTTTCTGAATAAATAAGAACAAGAAGAGAAGATGTTATATGGAAAAAGCAGTATGGAACTGGGAATATATATACATACACATTCCTGGCCTCGTCCTTATTTATATACTAAAGTTTGTGAGAAATATTATCTTCCGCTCTTGCAAGTGTCCTTTACAATGGCTGCAGGGTAGCCAAGAAATGATATACTAGGGACAGGTAACTATATTAAAATTTTCTGGTAGTCGTACAACATTATGCGTATTAAGTAAAAAGTAGTCTAATTAAATGCACTAAAGATCCACTAATTGAGTGCATTCTTAACTTGGACTCTGGCTTAGCTGTAGGATTAATCTACAATCCCATTTATATAAGCACTATATACATCTTCTCCTAAAGCTTTTTTATTATCCCTTGCTGTCCCACTTTATGTCTGCATCATCATCGTTTCGACAACCATAAACATTCGTCAGTATTTTGCTCTTATCAGGAACGAAACCTTATAGCTGGTTCACATCAATATTCTTCATCTATTGTTTTTTCCATTTTTTGCTGTTGGTAGAGAGATATGTAAATTCATCCCCCATCTATTGTGTAAAGTCTTCCAAAGAGCTTTATGATGTTCTGACCACTGACCTACTCCGTCCATAGTCATAAGATTTTGGTTTGAATGTTCAAGTATTTCCATCGAGCCATTAAATTGTGCAAGATCCACTCATTGGCCATGAACCTAAATCAACAACAACAATATTTTCATAATTAAGGGGTTTGGAAAGGGTAGGTTTTCAGATAGACCTTTGGCTCAAGAAACATTTCAGAACAAGTTCGAAAGAAATGCACGAGTCAAAAGCTATAATCAAAATATAAAGAAAGAAAGAAAATACAGTAAAGACAACTAGAGTGAAAAATATATATATATAATCGCAAAATAATTATAAGAGAGATAGAAAAGATATAATGGAAATATGAGGAAAGAAAGAAAGTCCTAGTAAAGACAACCAAAGTAAAAGAAGCACAATCGCAAAATAAGAAGAGAGACAGAAAGTACTGAGAAGACATAAAACCCTCGACTGCTAATTAACTAGTCGTCTATCCTAATCCTCGACTTTCATACTCTCCTATGTATAGGGTCATGTCCCTGGTGAGCTGAAGTTATGCCATGTCTTGTCTAACCCCCTCTCCCTAATTCTTCCTCGGTCTACCTCTACCTTCTCTCAAACCTATCACCGCCAACTTCTCGCATCTCCTCATTGAGGTATGTGTGCTCCTCCTCTTCACATGCCCAAACCATTTCAGCCTCGCTTCCCGCATTTCGTCCACCACGGAGGCTACTCCCACCTTGCCCGTTATATCTTTATTTCTAATATTGTCTCTCCTGGTATGCCCAAACATCCATCTTAACATCCTCATCTCTGCGACCTTCATGTTCTGAACGTGCGAGGTCTTGACTGGCCAAGACTCCACCCCGTACAACATAGTTGGTCTAACAACTACTCTATAAAACTTACCTTTAAGTCTCGGTGACACGTTTTTATGACATAGGACACCTGATGCGAGCCTCCACTTCATCCACCCCGTTCTAATATGATGTGTGAATTCCTCGTCGATCTCCTCATTTCCTTGAATGATAGACCCCATATACTTGAAGCTTCATCTCTTGGAGACAACTTGTGTATCAATTCTTACATCCCCATCCACCTCCTGTGGCGCGACACTGAACTTGCACTCCATGTACTTTAATTTATTTTAGTCCTACTCAATCTACATGCTTTAGACTCTAGGGTTTGTCTCCAAAGCTCTAGTATATTTGATAAGTCCAAGTGCATTCGTGTTTTGATGATTGTCAAACTGTTTCAGAACCAGATAGAGACCTGGTCTGTGTTCTGCTCTCTATGTACCATGCACCGTCAATAGAGACAACTGTAAAGCCGAGCTACTCACTGCACACAAGTACAGCAGTGAGCTGGCCGATGCTTTAGGTCAAGCTATTGAATGAGTGGTCTCTATCTATCCCACATGCTTCCCACTATTCATACAACATGTTGCAACATATTATGTATCACTTGAAAAACCTAATCTAACTTATGCAAAAGCTGCCACCGCAAGAATTCAAGTGATCGTAAGAACAAAGTTACTTTCAAGCTGAAGAACCAGATCCTGACATGAGTTTCATCTATGTTCTTTTGGTTGCTGTAAATCTTTGTTCGTTTGTGCTTAAACTGTAAACCTACTATTCTTGTTTAGAAGCTATTTGTAGGTGTTTTAAATTCTCAAAGTGTGCTTGTTGGAAGTGTGTTTCCACAAGCTTCTGAGTGGTACACTAGGCTAGATTTAGTTTAGGTGTATTAGTTTCCTTGGCTAGAGTTAGTCAAGTGGAGGTGTTTGCGATCGGTGTATTGCAAAGGGAGAAGGACTATGAGAGTTAGTTCCTAGGTTGCAACTATTGTAAGGGTGAGGGATTATAGGAGTTAATTGCTAGTTTATAATAGGTTGTAATCTGAAGTTGCTCGGTTAGTGGAGTTGAAATCCTACTGGGGTAGATCGTGGTTTTTAATACCTTGAGCAAGGAGTTTTCCACAGTAAAATCGTGCATTCTTTACTTACTGCACTGTATAAGGGAACTGGTACACAACCAGGTCTTTCCGTATTATGTTTGGTGGACGCACATCCTACAACAATTGGTATCAGAGTAGGCCCTTTCTAAAAGGTTAACACCTAGAAAGGTTCATTCTAATGGCTCTCTTATCAAACAAAGAAGGAGAATCCAGCTCAGCATCATCAAGCCTCAGGAGCAAATGTATTTCTGGGATGCCCGTCAAATGCTCTCCTCAAAATATGACTTTTTCAGAATGAACGTTGGTGAATCAGTTCATGACATGCATACTAGATTCACCCAAATCACAAATGAACTTCACTCTTTGGGGTCAATCATGGTGACAAGTCTTCTGTTCACAAACTACTTGATGCACTTCAAGAATCTTGGTTAAACCAGGTGATTATCATAACTGAAACCAAGGATCTCCAAAATCTGACCATTGAGGAACTCATTAACTACCTCAAGATACATGAGTGTTACACCTCGAAAAAATTTCCGTTGGTACGCAAGAGAATGAACTAGTAAGGAGTACGAGTATATGATAGGTTCATGAGTAAGAAATGATGTTTAATGACCCTAAGGGAAGTTTCAAAGGCATCCGATAGTAGGCGAGAAAGTTGGCTAAGATAAGGCAAAGTATTTGATAAGTATCGGGAAGGAATTACGAGTAACGAGTTAGCAAGGACCTAATGACGTATTGGAGGAGAGGGATAACGTCCCTTAGATTTGTATTGAAGTGTTGGACAAGTGTTAAGAAGGTTCCATGAGGATTGGAGACCAAACGAAACGACGGATCGAAGTTCGGAATCACTGGGGATTATACGGCCAAACATACTGGCCGTATAATTTATACGGTCCGTATCTCTAGACCGTATAACCAACCCAGCTTGGCCAAACTCTCTGGACCAAACATACGGCCAGGACATACAGCCCGTAGATTTTATACGGACCGTATGTTAGTCCGTATTTTTGGTCGGGGCAGCTTTTGCTCAATAAATGTAAGGGACTAAGTTGATTTCATTTCATTTCCTTTGACACCCCTTCTCTCTAAAAACATCTCTCTACATTTATTTTACAAGTTTTCAAGGATTATAAGCCATCAACAACATTAAGCAAGTGAATCAAGGGTAAGAACCCATCAAAAATCATCTAAAGTCAAGAAAACCAAATGGAGGAAAACTAGGGTTTTTGCTCAAGTGGAGTATTATCAACTAAGGCTTGTTCCTACAACTTTTAAGGTAAGATTATTGATATTTACATGTTGTTTGAGGTATTTGAAAGTTGAAATGCTTGGTCATTAGAAGAGAATAGCAAAATGGGTTATGAATGATGAATAGTGACGTGTTTGAGAAATAGTTGAATTGAATTACGATTGTTGTTGTGTTGTGATATGAATGTGTTATAAATGACGTTAAGACTATGAAATAGACTTTGTAAATGAACGGACGAAGTTGGGTGTTGTGACCATGAATATGGATAAATGGAAGTGAATTGAGAATGTGGATAATGTAGGTTATTAATGGCTATTGTTATGATATTGTGAATGTATTGTTGACGTTTGGGAATTGAATTATGATATGGAGGAATGTCGTATAAATAAAGGAGATGCTATCCGATTTTCTCTAGCTTTAGCCATATATGCTAGTTGTCTAGTCTAATGATAGTATGACCTTAATGAAGGTAGAAACGTGAGCATCGAAGGAGTACGTGCAAGTGTAGAATAGTTCGACGGAAAAGGTATGTAAGGCTAACCCTTCTTTCATAAGGCATGGTTCTTTGGCCAAAAGTCTAAATCCTCTATAAGTCTACGATTCCCTTCAAATGACTGACCTTCTGAACTAGTAAGCCTATGACATAGATGTAACGATAATGATGACGACAAAAATGATGCTAGAGGTGCTTATGAGCTATCATATGTTCGTGTGCCTATGAAGGGCTATAATATAACCCCGAGCATACGATGCCGGGTAAGAATATATGTATATGAATATGTATAAAGTATGTATATGATTACGTAACGCGCGCACACCTCTGCAGATGGTACGGATAACCCTGATGCCTTGGTAGGGCCAGGTATGTATGACCTTGATCCTTGGTTGGCCAAGTATGTATGAAACACCGAACCTTCATGGTCGGGCATGTTATGTATATGTATGTATATAGGTGAATATGTTATGTATATGAGATGTAAATGATTATGAGATTAATTAAGTACGGATGTGGATGTATGTATACGGATACGCAATAGAAACGGAATGCCCCTATGGAAAGCAAGTAAGTGCCATGATGATGATATTGTTGTCTCCCCTCCTATGTAACTGCCTATGTTGTCTATTATGCTTCTATATTGATGTTGATCATACTTTACATACTCAGTACATTCTTCGTACTGACGTCCTTTTGTTTGTGGACGCTGCGTCATGCCCGCAGGTGCACAGGGAGACAGACTGGACTCATAGTTGCTTATTCAGAGATTGCATAGCAGAGCTCCATCTCATTCGGAGCCATAGCTTTTGGGTACTTATTATTTTGTGTATATAATTATGGGCATAGCGGGGTCCTGTCCCGCTCATGTGATATGTTATACTCTTAGAGGCTCGTAGTCACGTGTATGTGGTTAGTCATGTCTGGCCTTGTCGACCTATATTGTTTTTTGTATATCATTTTGTTGGCCTCGCCGGCCCATGTACATTGTTGTGGCATAGATGCCTATGATGATTAAAGATGTTGTCGCCCAATGGGACTAGTATGATTGATATTTGGAAATGTATGATTAATGATGTGGCTCACCTAGATGCAAGCCTAAGTGTAAGCTAAGGGGTTCCCGGGTGGGCTAGCACTGGGTGCTCGTCGCGGCCCCGTAGTCGGGTCGTGACAAAAGTGGTATCAGAACAGTTCAGTCCTAGGGTGTGTCTACGAGCCGTGTCTAGTAGAGTCTTGGTTATGGGTGTGTTGCGCGCCACACTTATAAACAAGAAGCTGCGGATATTTTAGGAATGAATGACCTTCTTTCTTCATAAGAATCGTGCGGTAGAGCTATGATATAAGAAATTCTTGTTCCTTAATGGTGTGTTGTGTATTTCAGAGAATGCCTGTAAAGAGAAAGGCTATAGCGGCCCAAAAGGGCAAGACGGTGGCAGAAAAGCGGGCTGAAAGAGCACCGCCACCGGTAGTAGAGGAAAATGAGTCCCAGAGTGCGGCTCAGTCTCAATCCTCCCAGACAGTGCCTATTACTGAGGAGCGTGAGGGAGCCTCAGCCCCAGCTCCAGCTCCTCCACCGGATGCTTCTGGCCAAGATGTGAAAGAGGCCATTAATTTTTTGACTCAGTTGGTTGCGGCCCAGACTCAGAGGCAAGGTTCAGGGCATGGTGATAGGACTGTTAGTGCAAGGGCCCGTGATTTTATTACTTTAAACCCTCCGAAATTCTTTGGGTCAAAGCCGGAGGAGGATCCTCAGGACTTCATTGATGGTATGTTGAGGACGCTCTGATTGATGCATGCTTCGGACACTGAGTCGGTGGAGCTAGCGTCATATAGATTGAGGGATGTCTCAATCCAGTGGTATACGGTTTGGATGGCTTCGCGGGGATCCAATGCACATCCACCGGTATGGCAAGAGTTTGTTGATGCTTTCCTCCGTCATTATATGCCTCCAGAGGTTCGGCGAGCTAGGGGCGATAAATTTCTAAATTTGAGGCAAGGTAATATGAGTGCTCTAGAGTACAGTCTCCGCTTCAACTCCTTGGCTAGGTATGCTCCGGCCATGGTAGCGGATATAGGTGATCGGGTGCCCCGCTTTGTGAAAGGCCTAGGGCCACACTTGATGGATAAATGCTTGACCGCGTCCCTTCAAGATGGTATGGATATTGCACCCATTCAGGCACATGCTCAGAACTTAGAGGAGAGTCTGCAGCAACGGAGGAGTGAACGTGAGCAAGATGGGGGACATAGCAAGAGGGCTAGATCTTCTGGTCCGAGGAGCGAGTCCAGAGGCGAACACAGGCAGCAGTTTCCCAGCCATTCAGGCTATTCTATGACCAGTCCACCTCCACGGTTTTCAGGCCAGAGTCTTGATAGATCTGCTCGTTCAGGGCCGAGTCCGAGTTATTCAGGACCTCAGTTCAGAGATGATCGGGCCAGTCAAGGCCACCTGTACCACGATGTTCCCAGTGTGGGAAGTTACATCGGGGTCGATGCCGATTGGGTTCTGATGTTTGCTATTCATGTGGTCGGCCAGGCTATATTATGCGTGATTTCCCCTCAGTTCATGATAGAGGTAGGACCCAGCCTTCAGGGTCGGCAGCCGGATCTTCAGCATCTGTACGCCCTATGGGGCCGAGTTCACAGGCGCTAGTTGGCCATGGTAGAGGCAGAGGGAGAGCTCCCACTTCTAGCGGTCCTCAGCACCGTATTTATGCTTTGGCTGGACGCCAGGATCTTGAGTCTTCTCCTGACGTGGTCACAGGTATATTATCGGTATTCTCTCATGATGTATATGCTTTGATTGATCCGAGCTCCACGTTATCATATGTTACTCCTTATATTGCGGGACAATTTATAGTTGAGCCGGAGTCGATCAAACCTTTCGAGGTGTCTACACCCGTGGGTGAATCGGTAGTAGCTAGCCGAGTATATAGAGATTGTGTAGTTATGATTTGTGATCTTCTTACCATGATTGATTTGCACGAGCTAGAAATTGTAGATTTTGATGTCATTATGGGCATGGATTGGTTGGCTTCTTGTTACGCCAATGTTGATTGCAGAATGAAGATGGTTCGCTTCCAATTTCCGGGAGAACCAGTTCTAGAATGGAAAGGGAATACGGCGTCGCCAAAGGGTAGGTTTATTTCCTACCTAAAGGCGAGGAAAATGATCACAAAAGGATGCATTTATCACCTAGTGCGAGTTCGAGATGTAGAAGCTGAGTCGCCGACTCTTCAGTCAGTTCCCGTAGTAAATGAATTTCCGGATGTGTTCCCGGAAGAGCTTCCAGGCCTTCCTCCTGAGCGGGAGATTGACTTTTCTATCGATGTGTTACCAGGCACTAAACCTATATCTATTCCTCCCTATAGGATGGCTCCCGCAGAATTGAAGGAGTTGAAGGAGCAATTGAAAGACTTGCTTGATAAAGGCTTCATTAGGCCTAGTTCATCCCCGTGGGGGGCGCCCGTATTGTTTGTCCGAAAGAAAGATGGCTCCTTGAGAATGTGCATTGATTATAGGCAATTGAATAAAGTGACGGTTAAGAATAAATATCCTCTCCCGAGGATTGATGATTTATTTGATCAATTGCAAGGCGCCAAATGGTTTTCAAAGATCGATTTGAGGTCCGGGTATCATCAAGTGAGGGTTAGGGAGAAAGATATCCCTAAGACCGCTTTTAGAACGAGATATGGTGATTTTGAATTCCGGGTGATGTCATTTGGGCTAACTAATGCGCCAGCGGTATTTATGGATTTGATGAATAGTGTGTTCAGGCCCTTCTTGGATTTATTTGTGATAGTATTCATCGACGACATCTTGGTGTATTCTAGATCCGAGTCAGAACATGCGGATCATTTGCGTATTGTCCTTGGAGTTCTTCGAACTCGAGAGTTGTTTGCGAAATTTTCTAAATGTGAGTTTTGGTTGAACTCAGTATCATTTCTGGGCCATATTGTTGCAGCTGATGATATTCGAGTGGATAGTCAAAAGATTGAGGCCGTGAAAACTTGGCCAAGGCCCACAACTCCTACAGAGGTTCGTAGCTTTCTGGGTTTAGCAGGTTATTACAGGAGATTCGTTGAAGGTTTTTCTTCTATATCTGCACCACTCACAAAGTTGACCCAGAAATCGGCAAAGTTTCAATGGACAGATGCTTGCGAACGTAGTTTCCAAGAGCTAAAGGGTAGATTGATTTCTGCCCCAGTCTTGACACTTCCAGAGGGATTGGAGGGGTATGTCGTTTGTTGTGATGCTTCAGGTGTTGGGCTAGGCTGTGTATTAATGTAGCATGGCAAGGTGATTGCGTATGCTTCAAGGCAATTACGGAACCATGAACGAAATTATCCAACACATGATTTAGAATTGGCTGTGGTGGTCCATGCATTAAAGAGATGGAGACATTATTTATATGGTGTCCATGTGGATATTTACACAGATCATAAAAGTCTTCAATATATCTTCAAGTTGAAAGAGTTGAATCTGCGGCAGCGATGATGGTTAGAATTGCTAAAAGATTATGATGTTGATATCTTGTATCATCCCGGAAAGGCAAATGTTGTGGCTAATGCTCATAGCCGCAGGTCTATGGGGAGTTTATGTGATGTGCGACAAGGAAAGAGGGAAATGACTCGTGAGCTCCAGCAGTTAGCTAGTCTAGGAGTCCGAGTGATGGATTCCGGTAGCCGGGGAACTACTATGCAGAATTCAGCAGTTTCGTCACTAGTAGCAGAAGTGAAGGCACGATAATATGAAGATGAGATGCTAGTGCAGTACAGGGATACCTTTCCTCAGAGAGAGGAGTCATCATTCGACATTTCAGGAGACAGAGTTCTCCAATGTCAAGGCAGGTTATGTGTCCCCGATGTGGCAGGTCTACGCCACCAAATATTGAGAGAAGCTCATTGCTCCCGTTATTCTATCCACCCCGGAGCGACGAAAATGTATCATGATCTTAAGTCTATGTATTGGTGGAATGGGATGAAGAAAGATGTAGCAGAATTCGTAGCCCAATGCCCCAACTGCCAACAAGTGAAAATTGAGCACCAAAAGCCGGGCGGACTGTTGCAAGATATAGAAATCCCAACTTGGAAGTGGGAAGTGATTAATATGGACTTCATTACAGGGTTACCCCGTTCTCGACATAAATATGATTCTATATGGGTGATTGTGGATAGACTCACCAAGTCAGCCCATTTCCTACCGGTCAGGACAACCTATGTGGCAGAAGAATATGCCAAGCTTTATCTTAAGGAGATAGTGAGACTCCATGGTGTTCCAGTATCTATCATCTCCGATAGAGGGACTCAGTTTACGGCTAATTTCTGGACGTCTTTTCAAGAGGGTCTAGGGACCCAAGTGAGCCATAGCACGGCGTTTCATCCACAGACTGATAGGCAAGCTGAACGCACCATCCAGACTCTCGAAGATATGTTATGGGCATGTATGATAGATTTTGGAGGAAGTTGGGATGATCATTTGCCACTCATTGAATTTTCTTACAATAATAGTTATCATTCTAGTATTCAAATGGCACCGTATGAGGCTTTATATGGGCGAAAATGTAGATCCCCAATTGGGTGTTTTGAAACTGGAGAAGCTAAATTGATAGGGCCAGACTTGGTCCAACAAGCCATAGAGAAAGTCAAGCTCATACGAGATCGGTTGCTAGCGGCTCAAAGTCGCTAAAAGTCCTATGCGGATAATCGTCGAAGGGACTTGGAGTTCCAAATTAAAGATTGGGTATTCTTGAAAGTGTCGCCAATGAAGGGCGTTATGAGATTTGGCAAAAAGGGGAAGCTTAGTCCCCGGTATATAGGGCCTTATGAGATTGTGCGCAAAATAGGCAAGGTGGCCTATGAGTTAGATCTACCTCCAGATTTGGAGTCAGTCCATCCAGTTTTCCATGTCTCGATGCTTCGGAAGTGTGTTGGAGATCCTACGAGGATCGTCCCAGTAAATGATGTTCAACTGACAGAAAAGTTAACTTATGATGAAATACCCATTGCCATATTAGATAGGCAAGTACGGAGGCTTAGAAACAAAGAAGTGGCCTCAGTTAAAGTTCTGTGGAGGAATAACAATCGAGAGGAAATGACATGGGAAGCAGAAGAGAATATGCGATCCAAATACCCACATTTATTTCAGCCTTTGGACGAGGGCCAAGATGAGACGTCAAAATCACAAGGTATGCATGTTTTCCTTTTATGCTTTTGGGTCGTGGGTGGCCAAAATTTTATGCTATTGTGTTGTAGCCCTGTGAGGCATCGATATTATGGGTTGTTGTGACAGGGTGGTAGCGCCATATTATAGGGGAAACTCTGGCGAAATTTTTATAGAATTCCCGAACGCTCTAACATTCGAGGATGAATGTTCTTAAGTGGGGAAGAATGTTACACCTCGAAATTTTTTTTGTTGGTACGCAAGCGAATGAACTAGTAAGGAGTACGAGTATACGATAGGTTCATGAGTAAGAAATGATGTTTGATGACCCTAAGTGAAGTTTCAAAGGCATCCGATGTTAGGCGAGAAAGTTGGCTAAGATAAGGCAAAGTATTTGATAAGTATCGGGAAGAAATTACGACTAACGAGTTAGCAAGGACCTAATGACGTATTGGAGGAGAGGGATAACGTCCCTTAGATTGGTATTGAAGTGTTGGACAAGAGTTAAGAAGGTTCCATGAGGATTGGAGACCAAACGAAACGACGAATCGAAGTTCGGAATCACTGGGATTATACGGCCAAACATACTGGCCGTATAATTTATACGGTCCGTATGTCTGGACCGTATAACCAACCCAGCTTGGCCAAACTCTTTGGACCAAACATACGGCCAGGACATACGGTCCGTAGATTTTATACGGACCGTATGTTGGTCCGTATATTTGGTCGGGGCAGCGTTTGCTCAATAAATGTAAGGGACTAAGTTGATTTCGTTTCATTTCCTTTGACACCCCTTCCCTCTAAAAACATCTCTCTACATTTATTTTACAAGTTTTCAAGGATTATAAGCCATCAACAACATTAAGCAAGTGAATCAAGGGTAAGAACCCATCAAAAATCATCTAAAGTCAAGAAAACTAAATGGAGGAAAACTAGGGTTTTTGCTCAAGTGGAGTATTATCAACTAAGGCTTGTTCCTACAACTTTTAAGGTAATATTCATGATATTTACATGTTGTTTGAGGTATTTGAAAGTTGAAATGCTTGGTCATTAGAAGAGAATAGAAAAATGGGTTATGAATGATGAATAGTGACGTGTTTGAGAAATAGTTGAATTGAATTACGATTGTTGTTGTGTTGTGATATGAATGTGTTATAAATGACGTTAAGACTATGAAATAGACTTTGTAAATGAACGGACGAAGTTGGGTGTTGTGACCATGAATATGGATGAATGGAAGTGAATTGATAATGTGGATAATGTAGGTTATTAATGGATATTGTTATGATATTGTGAATGTATTGTTGACGTTTGGGAATTGAATTATGATATGGAGGAATGTCGTATAAATAAAGGAGATGTTGTCCGATTTTCTCTAGCTTTAGCCATATATGCTAGTTATCTATTCTAATGATAGTATGACCTTAATGAAGGTAGAAACGTGAGCATCGAAGGAGTACGTGCAAGTGTAGAATAGTTCAACGGAAAAGGTATGTAAGGCTAACCCTTCTTTCATAAGGCATGGTTCTTTGGCCAAAAGTCTAAATCCTCTATAAGTCTATGATTCCTTCAAATGATTGACCTTCTGAGCTAGTAAGCCTATGACATAGATGTAACGATAATGATGACGATAGAAATGATGCTAGAGGTGCTTATGAGCTATCATATGTTCCTATGCCTATGAAGGGCTATAATATAACCCCGAGCTTACGATGCCGGGTAAGAATATATGTATAAATTATGTATATGATTACGTAACGCGCGCACACCTCTGCAGATGGTACGGATAACCCTGATGCCTTGGTAGGGCCAGGTATGTATGACCTTGAGCCTTGGTTGGCCAAGTATGTATGAAACACCGAACCTTCATGGTCGGGCATGTTATGTATATGTATGTATATAGGTGAATATGTTATGTATATGAGATGTAAATGATTATGAGATTAATTAAGTACGGATGTGGATGTATGTATACGGATACGCAATAGAAACGGAATGCCCCTATGGAAAGCAAGTAAGTGCCATGATGATGATATTGTTGTCTCCCCTCATATGTTACTGCCTATGTTGTCTATTATGCTTCTATATTGATGTCTATTATGCTTTACATACTCAGTACATTCTTCGTACTAACGTCCTTTTGTTTGTGGACGCTGCATCATGCCCGCAGGTGCACAGGGAGACAGACTGGACTCATAGTTGCTTATTCAGAGATTGCATAGCAGAGCTCCATCTCATTCAGAGCCATAGCTTTTGGGTACTTATTCTTTTGTGTGTATAATTATGGGCATAGCGGGGTCCTGTCCCGCTCATGTGATATGTTATACTCTTAGAGGCTCGTAGTCACGTGTATGTGGTTAGTCATGTCTGGCCTTGTCGGTCTATATTTGTTTTTTGTATATCATTTTGTTGGCCTCGTCGGCCCATGTACATTGCTGTGGCATAGATGCCTATGATGATTAAAGATGTTGTCGCCCAATGGGACTAGTATGATTGATGTTTGGAAATGTATGATTAATGATGTGGCTCACCTAGATGCAAGCCTAAGTGTAAGCTAAGGGGTGCCCGGGTGGGCTAGCACCGGGTGCTCGTCGCGGACCCCTAGTCGGGTCGTGACAATGAGCTTACGAGAAAGTCAGATTTGGAAGAAAAGGAGGCAAAAAAAGAGAAAAGAAATGCTCTGGATAATGAGAGTACAAGAGATTCAAGCTACGATGATGAATCAAAAATGGAGTATCTCACTCGCCGGTTTCAAAGATTGATATGAAGAAGTGATAAATCTCTGAACAGAAGAAAACATGGCAAAGATCTCAAGCAAAATCATTGTGAGGAAGAGTCAGACTCTATTTCAAGTGAACAATCTGACACTGCAAGTTAAAGAAAGAAGGTTGAAGTTAATCCTCTTGATGATCAAGTGAAGATAAAGGGATGTCCCCATAAGAGATTAGTCTCCTTGATTAAGAAATTTTTAAATGAGCGTTATGAACTCATTAAAGAAAAGAAGGAGACAATTAAAAAACTCAACAGTTTCGAGCAAGAAAGGGATGATATGGTGGTGTGCATTATAGATCAGAGGGAACAAATTGAAGAAGCTACAAGATAAAATCAATTCTAGAAAATCCTGAACAAGGTAAATATCTTGCAAGAGACCCGTCCATCAACCATATCCATGGATCTCTTGAGTAAAAAAGACAGGCCAGGGCACGGACTTCAGAAGATCGGCATCTCTAACTATCTACACAATGAAGACACTGCCAAACAGAAATTGGAAGAGGAGGAATTCTTGCTGCATCAAGAAGTAGCAAACTTCCCTGAATAAGAAAAAGGGGAGTTCAACTCACTCCACTCATTATTCCAAGGGACCCAATCTAGAATGTGGTCCCAAGCTGAGTCAATAGGTGCGATGGAAGGCTTGAGTGTGAAAAAAGGAGGAGATCAAGAAAATGAATATTGTTTTCTCACTCAAGTAACTACCAAGGAGAGGGTGCGTTACTGGAATTAGAAAACATGACAATACACCCTTCTGTGATTCAGAACACGGGATACTTCTAAGAGAAAATACTGAATATTCTTACTAGATACAGAGCAAAGCTCCAAACGTGCGCCGTTTGAATGTAAAAATGACGTTGTTGAAAATAGCTAGGTCAAGAAGAGTGGTACAATCCTGTAAAAAGTGTTTTTCAGCGATATCTAACTCACTGCTATACTGTTAGAGGCATACACGCATGGATGTCTCAGAAAAACGTAAGCAGAAGTGACATGGCACATTTCAGAGCCTTTGCCGAAATAATCTCAGAGACCCGATCTCTGTAGCCTAGGTTAGTAGCCTTTTTAGCATTTGTATAAAATTGAAAATGTCATTTAAGCGCCAAGTTAGCTTTTTGAAAATCGTCCCCAAAATGCTAAACCTTCTCTATATCGACCCGACCCATTCGTCCATGTTCCTTCTCATATACCCACGACTGCATTCCCTTTCTCTTCACTTGAAATTAAAAATCCAAACATATCTTCTTACCTCTCCTCTTCGATTACAACCCTGCTCTCTTTCATTCTCTGAAAACTCTTCCCATTCCTTCTCAAATCAAACCAACGATTATGTCGAGAGAAGGATTCACCTCTCAAAATCCTCCTGAATAAAACCAGTGTATACTCTCCCCAAAATCCCAAACCTCCATCAATTTAAATCTTGGTACCTCCTCCTCAAAATCCTCTGTCTTTAGTCAAACTCACAGAAAAATTGTACCGTCTTCAGCCACCTCTGTCCAAATCGAAATACCTGACTCCGTTAGCAGTGGGTATACAATATCAGTGTCTAAGTACCTTCAAACCACTAACGAAAGAGAAGAACATGATAATGGTATATAAGTTACTAGTCAACCCTTCGAGAACACAAAGAAATTAAATCAAGCTAAAGAGGAACTGGTCTTTTTAGGGTCTGTTGAAGGAAAAGTCACGCATGACAAAGAGGAACAAACCACTCAGATTGGCAAAAACAATGTGGAAAAAGGTAACTATTCTTCTGTTGATCTTGGTAAAGGAGTAGATGAGTCAATAGATGAGTCACCCATAAGAGTAGATAGTACTATTTCTGGGATTGGTCAGGGATGTTTTTGTAGGATGAGTAGTAATGTTGCTCTTATGGAAGAACTTTCTCAAACCATATGTACCATGAGTGAGTTAGAAAATGTGAGGGCTTTACAAGAAACAAATGAGAGACCAGTTCCCACTTTACGAGGAACTCTTGAAACTGGACCTATGACAGCTCCTGTGTGGGATGAGGCACCAGGGTCATCTAGGAGGAACCTAGACCTGATCCTAAGTCCTGAGCATGTACCTCACGATGTCGTACCTCTTGCTGAGATTTTTAAAATAAAGAAAAGGTCAAAGGTCAAAGAAACCAAAGGATCTACATCCACGGTGAGAACTACCTTTGGTAGAACCGCACCAAGAACTAGGCAGAGTAAGCATGCAACTAAGGCAGCCCTTGAATCAGCTCTTCAAGCAACTAAAGCCAAGGGTAGAAAAAGAGCTAGGGGTTCTCAGACAAAGAGTAGATTTATTTATCAAATTAATTTAGTGAATGTGGAGACTAAAGTTGCCAAAGGTAATGATAAAGAGAAAGAGTGAGATGATTAAGGAATCCGGTTCCTTAAACAAGCAAAGGTTGAGCAAAATTGTTGCTCAAAGTGAAATTGAGAGAAGAGAAACTCTGGGGAAACAAAAGGTGTTGCTGGGAAGGGTGTTTGACCCTGAAGTTGCAGAAAAATCTGGAATGAAAGAATTGATTGAAATTGTTGAATTTCAGGGATGGAGTCATCTCTTTGCTCCACCTGTACCGAGTGTGTATAAGGAATAGGTTTCTAAATTCTATGCAAATCTCTGCTACTCTGATGATCTCAGTACTCTCATTGCATCAGTTAGTGAGACTAAATTTGTGTTGGAGGAAAAGATATTGGGAGAAATTTTGAAAGTTCCTACTAAAGAGTTGAGAACTATAAATGGAAAGGTAGAGGCTTCAAGTGACTTCAAGGATATGATAGTCAAGAATGGAGTAAAGGATGCTGGGTCAAGGGCTAGACTTTTGAAGAAAGAGTTGAAAGGAGAGTTTCAGCTCATGTTTGAAATAGTGAACAAAGTCCTGCTTCCAAGAAAAGAGGGACGCACCAAGGCTTTTATCAACGACCTGGTCATCATGGAGGCACTGACTAACTACCAAGCTATCGAACTTCTTGCTATTATGATTGAGCATATCATCAAGGTGGAGAGGGCACCAGAGGGTCATCGTAGGCTCCTATATAGTTATCTTCTGACTAAAGTATTTGCTCACTTCAAGGTCAGGACAGACAACGCTATTGCTGGCACTAAGAAGCATATGTTTTCCATGGGAACTATGGAGGAGTATGAGTGCATACCTAAGAAAAGTGGTGTGGGAAGTGTCTTCACAATCTCAAAATTGCTTGAAGATCAAGAGATCACTACTACTGAACTACAAAGGGTAAAGGCTGAGAATGCTATCCTTGAAGCTCGGCTATTTGAGAAAGAGAAAGTAGTTGGTTCTCAGGGTGCTCTGAAAGCTGCAAGACTCGAAATTGAAAGGCTCAATTCAGACAATGAGAGGCTGACATCGAAGGTGGATATGCTCAAGGATCAGATGATCGAGGACCAGAGAGTCAACGGTGAACGAATGAACCATTTCCTCAAAGCCCTGGCCCAAAACTCACAGAAGCCCAAAGCTCCTTATCTTGTTCATGTCAAATTCATCTTTCTATTTATATGTGACAATGTTCTGGCACTGATGACAATTTATCCTTTACGCATTTTCTGATTTGGCTATTATGCTATGTATCTGTATTAACTGTTTAAGCTTTTTAGTCTGTTGTGTGCCAGTCTAACTGCTTGCATGTTTATCTTACTTCTCATGATAGTATTGCCCTAATGGTTCTGAGTTCGTAATGCTGAACTTCTTTTGCTTGTGCTAACTCCCCTTTTAGACAATGCCAAAATGGGGAAATATGTGTTTGTTCAAAAAGGGAATAAGGGGGAATAACTGGAAGATTGATATGTGCTAATTGAAGGACCCTTCAGTGGGTGACCTGGTCTTCCGGTGTATGTGTGTTTTGTTGCTAAAATGTTTGTGGATGCCTTGAAAATGATGGTCTGTGTCGCAGGGGGAACAAGTGGGATCTTGCTCTCAGGGGGAACATCATCTAAAAGTTTGTCATCATCAAAAAGGGGGAAATTGATAAGTCCAAGTGCATTCGTGTTTTGATGATTGTCAAACTGTTTCAGAACCAGATAGAGACCTAGTCTATGGTCTACTCTCTGTGTACCATGCACCGTCAACAGAGACAGTTGTAAAGCCGAGCTACTCATTACACATAAGTACAGCAGTGAGCTGGCCCATGCTTTAGGTCAAACTATTAAATAAGTGGTCTCTATCCATCCAACATGCTTCCCACTATTTATACAACATGTTGCAACATATTATATATCACTTGAAAAAACTAATCTAACTTGTGAAAAAACTGTCGCCCTAAGAATTCAAGTGATCGCAAGAACAAAGTTACTTTCAAGCTGAAGAACCAGATCCTTATATGAGTTTCATCTATATTCTTTAGGTTGTTGTAAATCTTTATTCATTTGTGCTTAAACTATAAACCTACTCTTCTTGTTTAGAAGTTGTTTGTAGGTATTTTAAATTCTCAAAGTGTGCTTGTTGGAAGTGTGTTTCCACAAGCTTTTGAGTGGTACACTAGGTTAGATTTAGTCTAAGTGTATTAGGTTTCTTGGCTAGAGTTTGTTAAGTGGAGGTGTTTGCAATCAGTGTATTGCAAAGGGAGAGGGAGTATGAGAGTTAGTTCCTAGGTTGCAACTATTGTAAGGGTGAGGGATTATGGGAGTTAATTCCTAGTTTGAAATAGGTTGTAATCTGAAGTTGCTCGATTAGTGGAGTTGAAATCCTACTAGGGTAGGTCGTGGTTTTTAATCCCTTGAGCAAGGAGTTCTCCACGGTAAAATCATGCCTTCTTTACTTACTGCACTGCATAAGGGAACTGGTATACAACCAGGTCTCTCTGTATTGTGTTTGTTGGACGCACAACCTACAACAATATTGTTAAATCCACCACGTGTTTCGTCAGTTAGCACGATGTCGTCCGCAAATAGCATAAATCATGGCACTTCCTCTTGAATATGTTGTGTTTGTTCATCCATCTCCAAGAAAAATAAAAACGGGTTGAGAGCTAATCCCTGGTGCACCCCATCTCGACTGGGAAGTGTTTCAAGTCTCCTACCACTGTCCTCACAGATTTCTTGACTCCACTGGTACATGCCTTAATGAGTAAGTTAAGTACACCATACTCCAAGCATCAGCATAAAATCTCCCCCAAGACTTTGTGGTATGCCTTTTCTAAGTCAATGAACATCATATGTAGGTTCATTTTTCTCTCCTTATACTGCTCCAACACTCCTTAAAAGGTTAATGGCTTTCCTTGCCGATCGCCCCGGTATCAATCCGAATTGGTTCTCGAAAAAAAAAGATACATCTCTCCTCATTAAGGAATTTGACACTGACACCCATTCAGAATAGTAATTGGCCAAAAATAATCCAATTTACTGTTATTTGCATGTCCTGACATTATTAATAAAACGATTAGCAAAGTGTAACCAACCTAAAACACTTGCCATAAAGTCACCCTCCGCAGTGACATTCCCTGTTGAACGCCCTAGACTCCAATAAATCAACTTATCAACACCTTTCCCAACTGTCGTTTTCGCTGACTTCCGCCACCACAGAAACATCACCAAATAGCTTTGTCTCTCTCCATTTCCAACACGAGAGCCCCATTTCCCTTACACACATAAAACCCCATTAACACCATTCTTTATCACTATCACAAACGGCCGCAGTTTACTTTTACTTGTCTACTATACTAAAAATAAATTCTTCACTTTTACTTGTCCGCTTTAGTATATCAAGAGAAAGACAATCTTCTTTCTCTTGATTGTGGTGGTGGTGCGTCTAGATATCTGTGAAAATGGAAGAAAATAGATTTCTGAGAGGTGCACATCTATGTATATCTATGCATCCCGTATGTGTACATGTATATCTGTGTGATACAAAGTGATGTACGCGATATACACACGTGACATATATTATCACAGCGTTTTCAAGGTCGCTTTCAGCTATGTAATATTAGACTCCAAACCAATAAAAATCACCTCCAAATCTTTCTCAAACTTTTTATATAGCCTCGTCCAAGTATATTCAATCATCAATTCCAACCACAACCACTAAAAAAAGTAACTATTTAAAGATTTTAAATTTCAAATTGAAGCTTCAGACGAGTTTGTAATGGTGAGAGTATAACTCATAATGACGATGAAAATTGTCATTAGCAATTTCAGTTGCTTGTGTATTAAATTTGAATAAATTAGAAATACGGGGAAGGGTATTAAGATTTCTTGAATGCGTGATATCAATTTCCGTATTTTATGTTTGTATGTTCGCCAAAAAAAAAAAAAAAAAAAAAAAAAAAAATTAAGTACCAGACACCAGTTATACATTGAACTATTGTTGACTAACAGGCTGAGAATTGTTTTTACCAATGCTACATCTGTGTTAATTTCCCAAAATCAAATTTGCAAAAAATCTTTGTGCCACGTCTAAACTCTTAGGGGTCGTTTGGTAGATTGACTCATTAGTCCCGGGATTAATTTATCCCTGTATAAGTGGATAAGAAGGTATAAGTTGGGATATCCCAGCACTAATTTTTGTACCATGTTTGGTACAAGGTATAAATTTATCCCAGGATAAATTTATACCTTCTACCAAACATGGTATAAAAATTAGTACCTTAAACCAAACGACCCCTTATAATTTTGTAGCTGATTAGAATTATGTAGGTGGTAGTAATACATGCCTTAGTTATAAGAGAATTTATGTATATTATATTAAGAAAAAGAACAGCTACACTCCACAAGTTTTGTCTATTTCACTGCACTTGTTTCATCATAGATATTCATGCTACCTTTTAACAAATCTTGTTTACCAAACCCATCACCACTTGAACAACATGTACTCGAAGATTTCTTGCTCAAACAGTTTCAGAATCTTAATTAAATTCTTTTCAGGGGAAAGCAACTAAGCACTTTAATTTTTATTCGGTATGCATATTATTAGATCAAATATGACCAATTAGGTAACAATACTATGTGGCGAACCCCCCCCCGGTAAGAGAAAATTATTGGCGTCCATTAACATTTGTTTATTGGCTAGTGGTTTTGTGATCTTCCTAGTAAATTGAATTGCATGTAGAAAAGATAAACTTTGGACCAACTCCTCCGCAACAAAACAAAGATAAATTATGATGCTCGTCTAAGTAACAGCTTGGTGGATGTGTTGGCTGCAACTACACTATCATTTTTTTTAGTTTATATATATATATATATATATAGTTGAATGCCGGTAAATACATATACGCAGTCCCCTTGGTATGGAGTTACCTTTGTTAGGGAGCGTTTTGTCTCTAATGTGGGATTTTCTTGCGCAAATTCAAATTTAATTTAGTTGAGCCTCAATACGGATACCGACCACCGAATGAGAAACCAAAAAAAAAAAAATCGGCAGCATTAGTGGTCTTTATGGATATGTTTTATTCACAACTTATTCAAAATTGAAATCATTAAAGAGGAATATTAATAGTAACTCCACCAACAATTGTTTTCTCTCATAATATCAATGAATTTTAACGTGTGATAATAATTTAATAACAAATTGTTATTATTCTTATCAGGTTAATTACTGTAGTGATTATTATCAAAAGAATTCATTTATAATTACCTCATGTGTGACTTAATTGTATAAATATTTTTAATACCTGCACAGAACTTAATTTTTTACGTATAATATATTAATCGGAAAAGAGTTAAATATGCCACTGTACTATTGGAAAAGGGCCAAATATACCCCTCGTTATATTTTTGGTCCAAATATACCCTTGTTGTTATACTTTATCATAGATATACCACTCATTTTAACGGAGGGACACGTGTCATCATCCTATTGGTCTATTTTCAACTATCTCCTAATTAATTAAATTCCAACCCATAACCCGAGTATGGATATGGGTCTTTTAATTGGATACCGAATTATGGGTTGGATTTAACTAATTAGGAAATAATTTAAAATAGACCAATAGAATGAATACACATGTCCTTCCATTAAAATGAGGGATATATGTATGTTAAAGTATAACAACAGGGACATATTTAAAACCAAAGTACAACCAGGGATATTATTGACTTTTTCCAATAGTACTGAGGTATATTCCGTATATTAATAGGTAACATATACATCAATTCTTATAGTAGGTCCGACTACTTTTTGTGAAAGTTGCGGGCTGACACTTCTAGACACGTGATGAGAAGGACGACTAAAATTAAAGTTCATAAGGGTGTGTTTGGAAGGGAGGAAAAGACTTTCCACAAAATGTTTTTTTATTTTTTCATATTTGGTTGGTCAAAAATATATTGAGAAACATTTTCCATAGGAAAACAAGTTTTTTTAAAAATGAGGAAAATGACTTTTTTGATGAAAGTAGAAAAAACAAGTTTCAAGTGACATTTTCACTCCTTCCAGCCCTCTAACACGCCCTATCCCCCCCCCCCCCCCTCCCCACCTCTGTATCTCCTCACCCCCACCCCTTCCCTCAATAATGTTCACCTAGATTATTTATAAGTATTTTGGGGATAATATTTGCTGCTTACTTACCAAGCGCCAGAAAATAAATAAGAAAATCACTTACTTTTCAGGGGAAAAAAATCACGAAAGTATTTTCCTTGGTATCAAACACACCCTAAGAAACAACTTTAATTATTCTATAATTCTAATTTGAGGACAAAGATTGAGTGTATTTTCCTAAAATAACTATAATTAAATTCTGTTTTTTATCTACAAAAGTTGCAAGATGAAAGTGGAATAATAATACAAAGTTAGTCAAGAATACGTGCAATAATTTTTTTTTGAATCAGAGGTCTTTAGTTTGAGACGGAGTCGCCTTTATTAGAGAGTGTTTTACCTCCCAATGTGAAACTTTCGTCGTAAATTCAAATTTAGTTGGACTCCAATACGAATACCGGAAATTGAGTGGAAAAAAATGAGAAAAGGACCAAAATCATCCATAATGTTTGGGTTTGGATCAAAATCATACATATTCTTTCACATGGTGCACTAATAGTACATTATGTTTGCATAAGTGGTGCACTTTTAGTCACAATCCCAAATAAATTTAACGGAAAAGAACAAAAATGCCCCTGAACTTTTAGAAAAGGTATAAAAATACCCTTTATTCATCTATTTTGCTAAAACTACCCCTCAATTCAACTTTTTGGCTCATTTATTCCCCTTGATTAACGGACAACACTAATTTTTTTTATTTTTTTTTAAATTAAATTGCACATGACATTTTATTACTGAAAAATTGATTTATTCTTTTAAAAAGAAATCTGAAAAATCGTTATTTGTAGAATAAGGAAAAATAATTTTTCAACATCCATTTCTTTAAAAAAACAAATGTAGTAAGCCTTTTATATATATATATATATATATATATATATATATATATATATAAAACAGAATTGGATTTTCATTAAAACATGTGGAATTTTTTTAAGTTTGGAAAAAAAAAAATTAACGGGTGGAAACCCCATTTTTTTTTAGAAAATTCAATTTTTAAATCTGAAAAACTGATTGTTTTTTTAAGTAAAATGTGCAAAACTAATACTCCATAATTTTCTTCTAGATTTAAAAAAAGATAGTTTTCTGGTTTTTTTTTTTTTTAAACACAGTTTTTCCATAAAAATTTAATTTTTTCAGATTTTTATAAAAATCCAATTTTTCACATTTTGAAAAGAAAAAAAATTAGTGTTGTCCGTTAGTCAAGGTTTTACTCGTTAAAAAAAAGTTTTCCAAATTTAAAAAAATTCCAAGGTTTCAGATTTCTTTTTAAAAGAATAAATCAATTTTTCAGTAATAAAATGTCATGTGCAATTTAATTTTTTTTTTTTTTTAAAAAATTAGTGTTGTCCGTTAGTCAAGGGGAATAAATGAGCCAAAAAGGTGAATTGAGGGGTAGTTTTAGCAAAATAGATTAATAAAGGGTATTTTTATACCTTTTCTAAAAGTTCAGGGGCATTTTTGTTCTTTTCCGTTAAATTTATTTGGGATTGTGACTAAAAGTGCACCACTTATGCAAACATAATGTACTATTAGTGCACTATGTGAAAGAATATGTATGATTTTGATCCAAACCCAAACATTATGGATGATTTTGGTCCTTTTCTCGGAAAAAAATGATCTTTTCCTAAGTGAATGATACTCTCACATCTTAATTACATAAACTAAGAATGGCTACAATTATGAGATTGAGTCCAATTATTCTGATCTTTTGAAAGCTTTTTCATAGGCAGTAATGAAAATATCTTTTTGCGCCTCTTCAAGGGACATTTCACCGTCTTCACCCATCACTGTCAAATAGATGCCATGCACCAAAATCTAATAAATATATACATGCCGATGTGCTTTTATATTTTAGAGGAAACATATCGACTGTTTAAATTAAACAACATATAGAGTAGACAACATTCATCTAAGAGTGTGACCTAGTAATTAACAAAATGAGTAAAAATCATTGAATATCAGGAAACAAATTTTAACAATGATATTTTTCAAATTTGTCTAAATTTTGGTAGAAAAAGTTATTCAGTACTAACGAAAAATAATAGATATCCACTGAAATAGTCAAAGTAAACATAAACTTATGGAAATCGCCGCACGGCAAGTTGGAATAGAATGACATGAATTCTATATCGCCATTTATAACTGTTGGTTCATGTGCCACTTTTAAACTATTCTCTAAGAGGTCGTTTGGTTTAAGGTATAACATGGGTTATACCGGTACTAATTTTTATACCACGTTTGGTATAAGGTATAGATTTATCCCGAGATTATTTTATACCTTGTACCAAACGTGGTATAAAAATTAGTGCTGGAATAACTCAACTTATACCTTCTTAACCCACTTATACTGGTATTATTTTATACCATCTTTCAGATGGTATAAAATAATACCAACAGATGGTATAAATTAGTCCCGGGATTGTAATCCCGGGACTATTTTGACCTCAAACCAAAAGACCACTAACTGATTTTCCCTCCACGAAATGCCAAGACAAGTAATAGGAAAAGAAACAAAAGATATCATTAATCCCATATTCCAAATTCACTTGATTTTTAATAGTAGAAGAAAAGGACAAAGAGATAATTGTTTAATATTCAATCCTTCCACCCGTAGTATAAGGTGAGAATGATTACTTCTTTTATATGCAGCTTTCGTCTTTCTTTTACACACGATACAATGCTCGCTTCTTATTTTAATTACCGAGCTAACTTTTATGCCGAGCACTAAAGTTGTCGTGATTTAATTTTCTAAATTTAAGTTTGGTTGTTTCGTCCAGGGAAACGAGTTTTTCTAATCTTGCCCCCATTAACTTCCGGAAAAGGTTTCATTCCCTCAACCACATTTATATACAAAGGGAAAGGAAATAAACACAAGGGTGTGATCTAGTGATCAACGCAATGGTTGAAAACCATGAGACCTCAGGATAAAATTCTAGCACAAGCAAAATAACTATCTTGCAATCAGCCAAGACTTGGTACACAGCTCATTGAAAACCCTTACACAATTGATGGAAGGATGAGTGTATGCTCTAACAGAATACAATGAGCAAATACATCTTCATAGAGGATATCAGTTCTGTTACCTCTAATATAAAGAATAATGAATCTTCAATAGCACATACTAAGTCAAGTCACCTAATTGTGCAAAATAATAGTTTGCCATGTTCAGTCTATTAATCAAGTTTAATACAGGTTTTAATGCATCAATATGTCATGCTAAGTCATGAAAAAGTTTATCATAGCTTTAAGATCTCAAAATTAACTCAATTTATCTAAAAATGACATATACTCCGTATGACCTAGAACGTGCTTGCCTCCACACTGCACTGGTAATTAATTCAAAGAAATTGTGAAAGTTTCAAATCATGCTTTGGAAAAAGCAAGTTATCTGTAGGTTAACTTCTCACTTACCTTTAAACCAGCAAGCTTCGTAAACCCAAATTGTAAAAATCTCCTCCAAAAGCCTCAATCTACGAATAATATCGATTAATAACATCCATTATACTAGACATGCTTAATCCCACAGTTTTAGTTTAAGCCTAGGTCATGGTCAATAAAAAGTCAACCTCTGATCAAATTAGTCAAAACCCAAAGCAAATTATAGAATCGGGTTACCTATAAGCTCACTATTCAAAATCTATTTTCAGTTTCAGTTTTGAGTTCCTTTACTAGTTCAAATTATCAATTTACCAATTCTAGGGCTCACTCAAACAATTTCCAGATTCACCATCTAAGTCTATGCTTAAACGCTAAAATTCAATGGGTAATCATGATATAATCATAGGACGAAGTTTACAACACTTACTCCAACGTATAGTGGATTTCCTTTCTCAAAATGACCTTAGACCGAGCTCTCTAGGTCCAAAAATGGTGAAGAATGAAAAAAAAATCTTTAAACTCAGCTTTTATGCTCACGCCAGATCATCGTGATCGTGATGGGATATGTCATGATTGCGATGAACAAATCCCACATTGACCAGTAGTCCATAGTTTTTTCATTACGATTGCGATGAACAAATTTGCACTAGAAAAATTGCAATTCAACTTGTCTTGCAAAACTTACCCGAGCCCCTTAGGTTCCAAATCAAACAATACCATCAAGTCCAAAAATATTATATCAAGTTACAAGAAGTCTCAAAACATGAAGTGAGACCAATACCTAAATGAGGTGTTGTGCTGTTAAATTCTTCCCCAGCAATGCTTGACAATCATACTATAATTGTCCAATAGTTGTAAACACTCGTTATTCATATCCCGCTAGTACTGTCACATTCTATCTTATATAAATACACTCGATAGAACACTCTACCTATGAATGCGCCTTCAATCTTAGCTCATATGCATGGATTTCTAATTTTCATACCAAAAACTTCCTCAAATGTTTGATTTTGTTTATATGAACTGTATTTGACCGGATGACATGATTAGATCATAAATATACTTTTGAAACGTATTTACATGATATAACAAATACCTTATAACTATAGCATGATTCTAAACTAATATTAACCGTCCCTTTCTAAATCCATACAAGTACACATTCCTCGATTAAAACTCAGTTCTCTTCCAAGATATCATAACACTGTCAATGATACGAGAAAGCTCCCCAAAACCACGTAATCACCCACCATAACTTTAAGTCACGGATTTTTCTTGTCAGGAAAAGATACATGTCTGCATTGAGTTATCTTTAAGCGTTTTTGTTCCGAATCGACTTTATCCGATCCAAGGCCTATCGCATTAATTTTAGATCCTTTAGCTTCATATTGTTGAGTACAAACTACTCAACTAGTCAACGGTACCAATGTCCATCTGAAGCCTCAAATGTAACGATGTGTGCATCATATTAACAATTATCATTACGTATAAACTCTAATTAATGCAATTGATCATTCCAATGACTCCCCGAAACAATGTTACACATTCTCAACAAGCTTTTGGGTATTTGTACAACCCCCTACAACTGTCCATCAGATTCCAATTAAGGAAACTACACTCAACTAAATGTGTGTACCCAAAGTACCTTGTACAACTACATAATGACATTGTGAGCTTCTACTTTATCATATTTGATAAAAATAAGTACTTTGTGAAACTCTACAACTTCATATTTATGTGTTAATCCCTATGTTGTACTAGCCATCTGACCAGACATAGAGTGTGCAGCCTCAATGGGCCTATCAATAATCATTCCAAACTCGATCAAGCTTTTCTAGGTACGTTATAAAGTCTACCATACGCCCATAATGACACATTCAGACTTCCACTCGAGGATAATTAACTTTGTGCTATTTTATCGGACCTCAAACCCTAAAATTTTATGTGTTGTCAATCTCAATGCCAAGGAATGATACTATTTAACCTCTCTTTCCATGTCCTTAAAATAACACAAGTCACATAAGACATAATACAATTTTTTAGAACTCGAATGCATAAAGTTTCAAACTCTAAGTGTCACGACCCAACCGGAGGGCTCTGACAGGCACTCGGAGCTAGCCTACCGAGTACCTCAAAACGCACACCTCATAGTCATATCTGAGTGAGCCATGACACTAACTCATAAATAACATAACTGAAAGGGGCACATGATATATATATATATATATATATATATATACACACACACACATCATCATCATCAACTGTGCCCATATATAAGCCAACAAAGCTATCAAATGATATAACAAAATATAGACCGAAGAGGTCATAAGACATCTAACTGTACACATCTATCTACGAGCCTTTACATAGAGTACATAACATAATAAGGATGGGACAGGACCCCGCCATGCCCATAAATATACACAAAGAATCATACCATGTTGTACTGCAACTCCGGAACAAGTAGATACCAACGCTGAGATGGCAACCTAAGAATTTGTACTGTCTCTCTGTCTACTTGCGGGCATGAACACAACGTCCACAAACAAGAGGACGTCAGTAAGGATAAAGTACTGAGTATGTAAGGCATAAGAGTAATATAAGACAGACATAAGAAACTATAAGGTAAGTGAATGCAACATGTATGTCTGAGCTGTCCCTGCGAATGAATTATATACATAATTACTGTGCATCTGAACTACCTCTAAGGGCTGATGATATGCGTAATACTATATATATATATATATAACGCCTGTCAAGCCATTGTGGGCATCCCATCGTATCGTATCGGCCATCCCATCATATCGTATCGGCCGACATCATCATCATCATCATCGTATCATCATATGACCAGCTGATCAGGTGGTAGCGCGTATATAACGCCGTCACCTTCCCTATACCCCATATATATATAATACATATATACGCGCATATAGCGCCTGAGGGGTCTCGGGTCTGTACATGCATGCATGCATGTGTGTGTGTGTGTGTGTGTGTGTGTGTGTGTGTGTGTGTATATATAATGCAATGCAAAGCATAAAACATAATAGGAGTACAAGTAACTCTAAAGACTATACTGAATCTGAAGGAAAACTTTCTGAAGATACATTGTGGAACATGAATCAAATAAGTCGTCCCTAACTCTAAGAGTAGAACCATTATGGATTGACATTACGTGTACGTTCGGTTCACAAGGACCATGCCAAAAGAAAGAAAGGGATAGCTTACATACATCGTCGTCTCCTTACTACTCCACGCCTATCCTCCCGAGTTTTCAAATCTACATTCAAGATGATTCACACTAAGTTTAAGTCATTGAAACACTTATAAGATCAAACTAGACAATTAGGTAAGCTAATGAAATTTGGGCCACATTTCTCCCATATCACTTACTTCCACCAAATTCCAAAATAGCTCCCAGACTTTATTAACAACACAACAATACCATATCCAAGAGATTATATTCAAACTAAACTCAAATCCATCCAATCCTTCCTTACAAATTCAATCCACAGCCAATAATTTCAACATAACATCTTATAACCTTTCCACCATGATTCTCTTCATCTTTAAAGGCTTGCTAAACCCTCAAATCAACTCAACATAAGAAACAAGATGAAGAAAATACCTTATATTTGAAGAACTTTAACTTACACAACTTGTTTCAAGACCAAACTCTCCACAACTCCAAGTACAGCCAAGAACAATCACTTTCTAGGAATTAGTTAAGGATTTTATGGCTTGATCTCTTCTTGATTTGATTTGGGATGTTTATGGATGTTTGAGAGAGATTAGAAGGTCACTAGGGTTTTGTTTTGATTAAGATAAATGACCCCAAGTCGTGGGAAAATCATTTTATAGGCCGAAACAAAAATGTCCACTGACTTTAAAGTTTCTAGAATTTTCAAGCAAAGTACGGGCAAAAAGTGCGGGCCGTACTTTCAGCCCGTAATTGGGAGGGTCAAATTCCAACTTTCTGGAAAATTTGGGTGAAGTATGGCCAAAAAGTACGGGACGCACTTCAAAGAACGGGTCGTACTTCAATCCTGTACTTCTCATAATCGTGATTTTTCAGTTGCATTGAAAAGAAGACTCACTAAACTTGAATTTACATAGGTTATCCACTTCATAACTCCTCATATTCTAGGAGATATACCTCTCTCAAGTTGGACCAAAATTTCTGTCCAAATTCTGCCAAGTTTTCCAAAATTTTCAACAGACTTAATTTCTTCGATTCACTAGATCCCGAAACCTTTAGACACTTGTTTAACATTTGTTAGAATTCATCCTTAGCCTTATAAGGGTTCCATGACCTCTCCGGGATTATTTTAGTTTATTTACGATGCAATGACGCGAAAACTTTCGAGGTGTAACATCCTTCCCTCCTTAGGAACATTCGTCCTCGAATGTTAGCCTCTTAGGGGTCTTTTTTTTTTAAAAACAAATTGGCAGAGTTTCCCCTATAACTGTACCCCTACCAATCTGTCACAACAACCCAAAATACATAACACCACACAGGGACACAACAAGCAATAACCATAATGGCCTCACACAACCTGTAATCATAAAAAAAAAAAAAAATGAAACAATACGCACCTGAATGCAATGGTGTCTCTATCTGGACTTCCTCTGGAAGGGGAAATAAGTGCGGATACCTTGACCTCATACCTTCTACAGCTTCCCAAGTCATTTCCTCAACACTCCTATTCCTCCAAAGGACCTTAACTGATACTATATCTTTATTCCTCAATCTTCGAACTTGTCTGTCTAGGATGGTAATAGGAACCTCTTTATTTGATAGTTGCTCGGTAACCTGAACATTATCTACGGGTACGAATCTGGAAGGGTCTCCAATACATTTATGAAGCATCGATATATGGAAGACCGGATGGACTGACTCTAAGTCTAATAGTAGGTCTAATTCATAGGCCACCTGGCCCACTCTACATACAATCTTGTAAGGACCAATGTATCGAGGAGTCAGTTTACCCTTCTTACCTAAGCTCATAATGCCTTTCATATGTGATACCTTCAAGAATACCTAGTCATCAACGTGGAATTCTAAATCTCGTCGGCGATTATCTGCATAAGACTTTTGACGACTCTGAGCTGCCAACAATCGATCCTGAATAAGCTTGACTTTTTCCACTCCTTGCTGAATCAGATTTGGCCCTACTTAGTCTCCCCCACTTCGAACCATCCAATAGGTGACCTACACTTCCGCCCATATAAAGCTTCGTACGGGGCCATCTGGATACTGGAATGATAACTGTTATTGTATGTAAACTCAATAAACGGCAAGTGATCATCCCAACTACCTCCAAAGTCAATCACGCATGACCGTAATATATCCTCAAGGGTCTGAATAGTATGCTCAGCCTGCCCGTCTATCTAGGGGTGGAATGCGGTGCTAAGGCTCACCTGAGTTCCCAAACCCTTCTGAAAGGACTTCCAAAAGTTAGCTCTAAAATACACACCCCTGTCAAAAATAATGGATACCGGAACACCATGGAGTCATGCTATCTCCTTGATGGAAAGCTTCGCATAATCCTCAGCTGAGTAAGTAGTCCCGACAGGCAGAAAATGGGCTAATTTTGTAAGTCTATCAACAATCACCCATATGGAATCAAACTGACGCTGAGAATGGGTCAAGCCTATAATGAAATCCATATTTATTGCTTCCCATTTTCGGGTCGGAATCTCGACAGCCTGCAATAATCCACAGGGCTTTTGATGCTCAATCTTCACTTGCTGGAAATTAGGACACTAGGCTACGAACTCCATTATGTCTTTCTTCATTCCATGTCACCAACAACCTTCCTTAATATCATGATACATATTCGTTTTCCCCAGATGAATAGAATAATGAGAATATTGAGCCTCCCCTATAATCTGGTGACGTAGTTCTGCAATGTTGGGAACACACAATCTTTCTCGGTATCTGAGAACTCCATCTTCAGCAATCTCAAATGGTGACTTTTTCTTCTGAGGATCTGTGTCTCTATAATGGACTAACATCGGATCCTCGTACTGGCGCTTCTTAATCTCGGCTACTAAAGATGAGACCGCTGAGTCCTAAATAGTAACCCCTGTATCTCCTGAGTCCAACAATCGAACTCTTAGGCTAGCTAACTGCTGAAGCTTACCAACTAGCTCCCTTTTCTCTGGCTGAACATAAGATAAGCTATCCAAGGATTTGCGGCTAAGGGCATCAGCTACTACGTTCGCCTTTCCAGGATGATACAAAATGCTAATATCATAATCTTTTAATAAGTCTACCTATCGCCACTGCCGTAAATTCAAATCCTTTTGCTTGAAGATATACTGGAGACGCTTATGGTCTATATAGATATTCGCATGAACACCATACAAGTAATGTCTCCACATTTTTAATGCATGAATCACCGCAGCTAACTCTAGATCATGTGTTGGATAGTTCTTCTCATGCTTCCTTAACTTTCTAGAAACGTAAGCAATAACTTTGTCATGCTGCATCAATACACAACCTAGTGCCTGAGGCATCGCAATAAATAACATAGCCCTCTGATCCTTTTGGAAGTGTTAGAACTGGGGCCGAAGTCAATCTGTTCTTCAATTCCTGAAAACTACGCTCACAAGCTTCTGTCCTCTGGAACTTAGCTAATTTCTGAGTCAGCTTCGTCAGTGGTGCCGAAATGGAAGAAAAACCCTCAACGAATCTCCTGTAATAACCTGCCACGCCTAGAAAACTACGAACCTCCGTGGGTGTTGTGGGTCTCGGACAATTCTTTACGGCTTTAATCTTCTGAGTATCCACTCTAATACCTTCATCTGAAATAATATACCCAAGAAAAGTCACAAAGTTCAACCAGAAATCACATTTAGAGAACTTTGCATATAGCTTCCGTTCTTGGAGAACTTTAAGAACAACACGTAAATGGTCTGCATGCTCTACCTCTGATCGAGAGTATACCAAAATATCAATCGATTAATACAATCAAGAACATATTTAGGAAAGTCTTGAACATGCTATTCATCAAATTCATAAATATTGCTGGTACATTCGTCAACCCAAATAACATTACACGAAATTTGAAGTGGCCATATCTAGTTCTGAAAGCTGTCTTCGGAATGTCTTTCTCTCTAACCCTCACCTTGTGGTACCCTGATCTCAAATCTATCTTTGAGAACCATTTAGCACCCTGCAACTGATCAAATAAATCATCAATCCTCAGAAGAGGGTACTTATTCTGTATTGTCACTTTATTCAACTGTCTATAATCAATGCACATCCGTAAGGAGCCATCCTTCTTCCTCACATATAACACTGGTGCTCCCCACGGTGATTTACTAGGCCTGATAAAGCCTTTCTCAAGCAAGTCCTTCAACTGCTCCTTTAACTCTCTCAACTCAGCAGGTGCCATTCTATAAGGAGGAATAGATATTGGCTTAGTGTCTGGTAATACATCCATAGCAAAATCAATCTCTCGTTCTGGTGGAAGACCTGGAAGCTCATCCGAGAATACATTTGGAAATTTATTAACTACTGGAACAGATTGAAGAGTCGGTGGCTTTGCTTCTGTATCCTGAACCCGGACTAAATGATAAATATTACCCTTGGAAATCATCTTCCTTTCATTGAGATAGGAAATAAACCTACCTCTCGGTGTTGCTTTATTATCCTTCCACTCTAGAATTGGTTCTCCAGAAACTGGAATCGAACCATCTTTGTTCTACAATCAACATTAGCATAACAAGAAGGCAACCAATCCATACCCATAATGACATCAAAGTCTATCATATCTAACTCAATCAAATCTGCCGTAGTACGATGATCACAGACTATAACTACACAATCTCTATATACCCGTCTAGCTATCACTGGGTCAACAATGGGTGTCGACACCACAAAAGGTTTAATCAACTCGGGTTTTACCCCAAACTAACCAGCAATAAAAGGAGTGACATACGATAATGTGGAACCTAGATCAATCAATGCATATACATCATGAGAAGATACTGATAGTATACCTGTAACCACATCAGGCGAAGACTCAAGATCCTGTCGACCCACCAATGCGTAGACGCAATTCTGAGGACTGCTTGTACTGGACACTCTACCTTTGCCTCTACCACGACTGACTGGTGTCTAAGATGTCTGCCAGGAGGGTGTACAACTGTCGAAGATCCCGTTGCAGACCCTGTCGACTGAACTATACTTCCACCAGCTCTCATAGGGTAATCTCGCATAATGTGGCCTGGATGACCATAAGTATAACAAACATTTAGACCCAAACGGCATTGCGCAACATGTAACTTACCGCACATGGTGCATCGCGGTAAAGATGGTCTTATCTGACTGGAACCACTTGTTGACACCTAATTTTCACCTCATAAAACGCGTATTTTAATTTTCAAATGTCCTGAGTACAAAACGGAGTAAGGATGCCCTTAAAAAATCTAAAAATTTAAAAATCCCGAGAAAATTGCAAAAATTAAGGTTTAATTATTATTTCCCTAAATATTAACAATTACGAGTTATTTACTTTCATAAATATAATTCAAAAAGAAAAGGGAAAAGGGCCTGATTTGCCCCTCTACTTTGGGAAATGGTTCATAATTACCCTTTGTTATACTATCAGTCCACTTATACCCCTACCGTTAGAATAGTTGCAATATTTACCCCTATATTTCACCTTTGTCCACTGTGGCCAATGTCGTGGGCCAGGCCTGTCCACTGTGTCCCATTACACTGCTACATAAGAGGCCATGTCAGCAATCCCAATTAAATGAGTCTTAAAATTAAAAGACCAAATGATGCCTTCTTCTTTACCATTAAAATGCCTTCTTCTTCTTATTAAAATGCTGATAAGATTTACTACCTTCACATGGTAGGGGTAATGTACACACCATCCTCGCCAGACCCTCACTCGTGGGATTACACTAGGTATGTGTTTTTGTAGAAGAGATTAAACAAGCTTGATGCAGACTCAGATAAATGCAAACGATTCAAAGGAATTTCTACCATTACCACTATAATACAATCAGTCTCTATATGTGATTACTCAAGTCAAAATATTTATCCTCCTACATGATCCGGACTACTAATAACAGAAGATATTGCACATATTCTCTAATTCAGTAGTTACTATGGTGTGCTGGGAAGACGTTCATTTCCGGAAATGTGAGAGGCTGCGTCATCTTTTGAAATGGCAACAAAGTTCACAGGAGAAACTGTTCTTGAGTGGTCTCTCTTTCCATCTTTAGTTGTTGACCTGGAACCATTTTGATGTGAGTTAAGAGAATGCCTTCTGTTGGCTGACCCATTTGCTCGAAGACAGCATTTTAATGGTGAAGAAGAAGGCATCATTTGGTCTTTTAATTTTAAGACTCATTTAATTGGGATTGCTGACATGGCCTCATATGTGGCAATGTAATGGGACACAGTGGATAGGCCTGGCTCACGACATTGGCCACAGTGGACAAAGGTTAAATATAGGGGTAAATATTGCAACTATTCTAACGGTAGGGGTATAAGTGGACTGATAGTATAACGAGGGGTAAATATGAACCATTTCCCAAAGTAGAGAGGAAAATCAGGCCCTTTTCCCAAAAGAAAATACATATCCCGCTCCTTCTAACTCGAGAAAATTGTTAAGACGACGTATGAATTACGGCTAATTTTTTACCGCATTTTTCACATTCTTAAATATTCTCCGGAACTATATCAATATTAAGCTTGTTTCAAAGCTAAAATTTTAAATCTATGAGTTTTAGATTTTAATCTACCTATATAACTATTTTTACTTAAGTTGTATGCGTATCTTAATACTTAGTTTTATTTTGATTTAAAATGGAGGGGGGGGGGGGGGGGGGATTTTTTTTTAAAAAATAGGGCTGGAAGTTTATTAAAATAAACATTCCACCCCCCCCCCCCCCCCCACTCTCATTTTCCCCACCCTGACTCCCCTTCTTCCTTCTCAGGCGATAATGACGATTCCTAGGGTTTTCTTTAGCGATCAAAATCTGCGACATTTCATGGCTGATTCTCGCCAGATGTTTTAGGGTTCTTAGCCTTTGTCTTGTCTTATCATCATTCCCAAGTTTAATTTTGTGATTTCGCGATTAGTTGGGTTTGAATTAAGTCGATTAATGGGGATGTTGCTCAGATTCTCTGAGTACGTGCTTTCCATGGGCAGAACCAAGAGTTCCTAGCCAACTTGTGCACCACGTACTATAAACTGAGGACCTAGAGTAATTTCCCTAAAGACTTTGAATAATTCGGGTACTATTTTAGGATTTTTATCCTATTTGTACAATGTATACGTTCGATGTACTGGTTTTTCTTGTCCTATTGGTGACTAAGTGTACTATCCTAGTATTTTGCTGATTTATTTAATTTTTATTTGAATTTTAGGATAAATTTGTTATATTTTGTGATATGTGTTGTTTTATGATTGGTAGAAGTACAATCAGTACAACTTGTTGAGGAATTTGCTGAGTTGTTATTGAAAATTTAAATTTGTTTTTTGAATTAGGTTGGAACCCCCGTGAAAATCTATTGAGATGGGCTTTTTCCCATAATTTTCCCTAAAACCTATTTGGCTACTCCTATAAATAGAAGGAAATAGCCATTAGAGAGAGGGTCCCTTTTTTTTTTTTGGAAAAAACAGAAAATCCTAAAGGGTAAAGAACCATATATATCTTTCATCCCTTATATACTCCTAGATATACTACCTATATACAAAGAAAAACCTGCTGATATATCACTATAATCAAAAGAAGAACAATACTAATATATACTTTTATATATATACTATTCAAAATATACTACCATATATAAGAAAATTCAAAACAAGGGTTGCTTAAAAGAATCTTGGGTGTTGGTGCTGAAGTTGTGATCCAATCTCTCTTATTTTGATCTTTTGGTTGCCCCATAAAAAGGTATTATCCTATTCTAGCCTTTCTTTATTTCCTATTTTCGACTTGTTTGGTGTATTGTCTGCCTATGTTTGATTTCAAAGCTGCTTTAAGATTCTATTTAAAGAACTCAGTATATGTATCTACTTATATGTGGTTTTAAGTCTATTTTGATACAAGCCTTGTTTAGTTACTGTTTCATTAAAACATCAAGGTTGTCATGATATAATGGGCATATAATGAAGTTCAAAAAAAAAAAAAAGATTTTTAGTAATTAACTATTGAGTATTGAGATTTGCCAGGTTAAAATGAGTTAGGTATTTGCTTTGTATCTTGTTTACTGCCTCATTTGTTAGTCTTAAGAGGCTGGAAAGGTTTTTTTTTTTCATTTTTGAGACCATTTGGGTGTTGTTTCTGTGGTTCCTGAGCACCCTTAGTCCTGTTATGGTTATTTAGTTCACCTTCTAGTTGTTGGATTGTCTTTAATAAAGTGTGGATCACCTGGTTTGCTTTATAGATGTCTGCCATATATTTATCATCTAAAAACTGCTTAGAGTCTTAAAGTAAGCCTGTTTCTTGTGTCCATTAATTAGTAATTAACTTTTAGTCTAAATGGTATCTTGAAGTGATATGAACATCTCTGAAATGGTTAAGTGATCATTAAATAAGAACTGGCTTAAAAAAATGAACTTAAGGCTTTATTCTCTTTTGGAAAAAATGACTTTTTAATGTACACCTTTGGTTTTTGTTTGAATCTGCCTTGTGTGATAATTTCAATGATCTTCTAGGATTGCTTTAGTGGAGAAAATAACTTTAAAACCTCAGAATATGATGCTTATACCTTTATTCATGTATATTTGAACTTGAAAGACATTTGAACTTCTGCTTGTTTGGTATTATGTGTGCTAGAACTTTTTTTTTTTTCAAATTGTTTTTACATAGGGGGTAGGGGAAGGGGAAATGGGGGAAAGGGATTAAAATGTGGGGATTCGAACTCTCACCAACAAGGTGAGAGTTCAGGTAGCCAACCAACTGAGCTACTGGATCCCTACGTGTGCTAGAACTTGTTTCCATTCCTTTGGGATTATTTTCTTTCCAAATCTGAAAGAATGACTTCTCAATCCCTGACTCTCCCCTACTTGACTTAAGTGACATGTTAAGATCATAAGAAAGGGACTCCTTGCTTTTCTTTATGACTGTTTGCCTTATTTGATATGCATTTGCCATTTTTAACTTGGCTAGGCATTTGAGAGGTGGAAATGATCTTGTATACTTGTTTGAGGAACACTAGAATGGTTAAATATGGATTAAAAGCTCTAAAAAATAGAACAATTTGGCTAAGAGTAGGAACTGGATAAGTCTATGACTTGTCTAGTTAGTCCACCAGAATGATTTGAGTCTCTTGGGTTTTTTGTGTGTATCAATCCTTCATTTGAATCATTGCTGGTATATTCTGTGAGTTTGCCTTGGCTAGATAAGTTCTAAATATCCTTCTTGCTTGCCAAACCATGTTGACACTAATATCTTAACGAAAAAAGCTCTCTTCTCTCTCCTCCCATGCAAACCCTAATTTGAAAACCCTAAAATATCTATTGCCACTTCGGCCATTGGCCAGCCACCGGGTTTGGTGGTTGGTCAGCCTCTCTCTCATCAAGATTTCCCTCCTCTCTCCTCGTCCAGCAATCCTCAACATCCAAACACAGCAACCCCTACGAACACTGAACATAAATATATCCATACCCTTATGAATGATACTGTTAAAAATCCCATGCAGACGTGTGAAACTATCCCTATGAAGAAGGTGGAGATTATAGATGGTAAACACGTTGTAAGATGGTCCTCCTCTGAAGTCTTACGAATGAAGATGATTGAAAACCTACAAAATACCATAGTTGGTAAGTTTTCGTATGGATGGCCCGAGTTAGATAAACTGAGAATTATTATACCTCAACAATGTGTTGCAAAGGGTAACCGTCGTGTAGGGTTTTTTTAGAGATAGACATGTATTAATAAGATGTGATTTAAGGGAAGATTTTATTGCTATCTCGTCAAAAAGTGAAATCAAAGGATGGTCATTCTTATCAAATGCGACCTTTGATATATGATTCTATGTTTAGTATTGAAAAGGAGACTTCAATTGCTATGGCTTGGATATCGTTTCCAAACCTTCTTACTACTTTTTTTTGTCAAGGAATCATTGTTTACATTAGCATCAGCTGTGGGCAAACCAATTCAACTAGATGCTGCTACTATAAACAAAACTAGGCCAAATAGTGAAAGAGTGAAAGTGCAAGTAGATTTGCTTGCAGATTTGCGTAAGTCTGTGTGGATGGAGATTGAAGATGATGTTACAAAGGATATCAAGTCTATTCAAGTTAATATTCAGTATGACTACCCACCAAAGTATTGCACAAAGTGTTTTTTGCAAAGTCATTCCAATGAAGATTGTTGGGTGCTTCATCCAGAACTGCTAGAAAATGAGGTGGAAGACAAAGAAGAAGTGGTTCAGAACAATGGAAAGGCTATAGTTGTAGCAGAAGAACCTCGAACAAGTAAACAAGGGCAGTTCCAACAAAGAAGATATAGAGGATATAGGGGGTGGAAAAAACCAATGCAACAATATCTACCAAAGGTTTTATCCAGTGGTACTGTGGTAACATATCCTAGAAACAAAGGGCAGCACAAGAACAAATGATTCCAACTAGGAAGGATGATAGAAACAAAGAAGTTACTGTGTCAAACAAATTTGAGGCTTTGAACCAAGGAGTAGAGGATACTGAAGTTAGTGAGTTGAACAATGATAATAAAAGTAATGTGGAGGATGTGGTAGAAGATGATGTTTTTGTATAGCAAAGGGTTACAGTTGCATTTATAGATGACATGAAGGATCATAATCAAGTTAATAATGTGCATGATCGTGTAGAAGCTGCAATTTTGTCTCTGGACAAAGATCAGGATAAGAATAGGATCATTTCTTTGGAAGAGGGTGAATTCGATGAGAATAAAGTTGATAAGGTGCAAAATAGTGAAGCTGATAATCAAAGTGTAGTAGCTATTGACAAAACACAACAGATTAATGGTGATCATGTTCAAAAAGAGATTAATAATCAACAGGTGGATGGCAAAGCAGAAGGTCAGGAGGTTAATGTGGATTATGATTCTTATGTCTATCAAGAACAGGAGAATAATGGAATATCTGATGAGGTACAAGAGTCTGTAATGATGCATGGAAGAATTGATGAAGATCCTAATGTTGGAGAAGGAGTGTCTGAACCCATTAATCAATATGGGGGCAAAGATGAAGTTGATCAGAATAAAGGTGTTTTGGAAGTTATGCATGATCCTGGGGATGGGGTGAATAATCTGATTAATAAGGATCAAGTACAAGTTAACAGTTTACCAGCACTTGCAGATACAGATGATTAGCAACTGGGAGAGAAAGATAGGGGTGTTAGAGATGAAGATGAAGATTTTACTCATTTCTGATGTAATTAAAAGGCATCATGATATAAAGGAGGTTTCTAAAGCTTCTCAAGAAAATCAGATGTCTGAATGTACTCAAGCAGGTAAGTTGAATATAAATGAAGTCTCTAATGAGGAAGTTCAAGGTAAGATTAGAAAGTATTCAATTAGCCTGGAGAATAAAGATGAAAGGGTTATTGGTTGCTTTCCAAGTAAGACTGGTTCCATGGATCAGGAGGCTTCTGCTCAAGATCTAATTCTGAAAGATAATTCTAATGTAGTATCTACCCAGAAGAAACCTTCTCCTCATAAAGAATTACATGATCTGGTGTCACATAATCTGAAGGATTTGGAGAATAAATGTTGCTTTACTGAATGGCAAGATGTGATCAGTACATATGGTAAGCAAGCTGAGAGTAATCTAATATTGGAGGAATGTTCTTCACATGAGACTAAAAGTAGTAAGAAAGGGAGGAAAGGCAATCCTAATGCTGAATTGGTGGTTAGTAGATCAGCTTCTAAAAGAAACACAGGTGTAAGTAAGAAAATTGGAGAAGAACCATCCAGGATTCTGTCAAAGAGGGGTGCTAGTTCTAAATTAAGTTCCTAATGATGAAGGCATTCTTTTGGAACATAAGATCGGTGAATACTAAGAAGGAATTTCATAGACTTCAGATGTTGCATAGACACCATAACTTGTTTCTAATAGCATTCATGGAGCCTTTTCAAGATTCTAGACACATTGACAGATATAAAAGAAGATTGGGTATGCAGGTGGCTGGCTTTAACTGCAATGGTAAAATCTGGTTTTTTGTTAATGATGGCATTGAGGTGGAAGTATTGATAAACTCTTATCAATAGGTTACTCTCAAGCTTACTTTCCTAGACAGTGGCAAAATGTTAGTCACTCCCTTAGTTTATGCAAAGTGTGATGCTGTGGATAGATTGGAACTGTGGGATAATATCTATTCTTTATCAAGCAACATGAATTTTCCATGGTTGGTAGGTAGAGATTTCAATGTCATTTTACATGAAGAAGAGAAGATAGGTGGGTTGCCTGTTCACCAAACTAAGGTTGAGGATTTTGCATTTTGCAAAAACTCTTGTGACTTGCAGGATATTGACTTTAGGGGCAGTCCTTTCACTTGGTGGAATGGTAGAGCTGGGGAAGATTGCATATTCAAAAGACTGGACAGTATCTTAGTCAATAATCAGTTGCAAGAATGGCTTGGTAATCTACAAATGGAGCATTTATCCAGAACTGGATCAGATCATGCACCTCTTTTGCTTACAACAGGAGAACAAGTTCAACAATTCTCCAAGCCTTTTATATTTCTAAAATTTTGGGTAGATCATGAGTCTTTCTTGCATACAGTGGAACAACATTGGAGTACTGAGTTTGTTGGAGATGCTTTTATTACTTTCAAGTTTAAAATGAAGAAATTGAAAGCTGCTCAATCTGTATGGAGTAAAGAGACTTTTGGTGATATCTTTAAGCAACTAACTATTAGAGAGGATATTGTTAAGATCAAAGAGCAGTTGTTTGAAGAGGATCCCTCTGAAGTTAATAGAATGGTTTTGCAACAAGCTCAAGCTGAATTCAAAAGATATATGCATTTTAAAGAAGACTTTTGGAAACAAAAGGCTGGTGTTAAATGGCAATCAGAAGGAGATAAAAATACAAGGTTTTTTCACAGCTTGGTAAATGGAAGGAGGAATAGAATGCAACTTAATAGAATACAAAATGATGAAGGTGCATGGTTGGAAGATAGGGATCAGATTTCAACAGTAGCTGTATACTTCTATCAGCAACAATTCTCTTCTACGCCAACATCATCAGACTATAGCATCTTAGAGCATGTGCAGGAAGCTATTACTCAGGATCAAAATGATTTATTATGCTCTATGCCATCTTTGGAGGAAGTGCATAAAGCTGTATTTGAGTTAGCAGGTGATAGTGCATGTGGCCCTGATGGTTTATCAGGAATCTTCTATCAGAAATGTTGGGATATTGTTGGGGTAGATGTATACAATGTAGTTAAGGCTTTCTTTGATGGTCAAACTCTTCCAAAATCTGTCACTCATACTAATTTGGTTTTACTACCAAAGAAGGAAATTATCAACAATTTTTCTGATCTCAGGCCTATCGGTTTAAGTAACTTCATCAACAAGATCATTACTAGAGTTATTCATGAAAGTTTGGAATCTATTCTGCCTTGCTTAATTTCTCAAAACCAATCTGGTTTTGTAAAAGGAAGGAATATTATAGAAAATGTGTTACTTACTCAAGAGGTTGTTGCCGATATTAGAAAGAGGGGAAGGCCAGCAAATGTGATCATCAAACTAGACATGGAAAAGGCATATGATAGGGTCTCTTGGAAGTATTTAATTCAGGTGATGAAGAGGATGGGATTTTCAGAGGTATTTGTGGATATGATTTGGAGAATACTTGCTAATAACTGGTATTCAAACCTCATTAATGGACAGGCTACTGGTTTCTTTCATTTTACAAAGGGAGTAAATCAAGGTGATCCTTTATCACATGCATTATTCATCTTGGCTGCTGAAGTATTATCAAGAGCTTTAAATAGCTTGTTTGATTAAGGGATGTACAGGGGCTATGGTTTGCCTAAATGGAGCTCTAATCTGAATCATTTGTCATATGCTGATGACACAATAATTTTTGCCTTTGCTGACAAATGGTCACTTCAAAGGATTATGAAGATTCTGCATGAGTATGAAGCTATTTCTGGTAAAAATATTAATGTTCATAAGAGTGCTTTCTACATGTATAAGAGAATATCTAATGAACTGGTGAATGAAGTCCAGCAAATCACAGGTTTCTCAAGAGGTGAATTTCCTGTCACCTACCTTGGATGCCCAGTGTTTCATGCAAGAAAACAGAAGATATCCATAGAGATGTGATAAAGAAAGTTAGAGATAAATTGCAAGCATGGAAAGGAAACCTACTGTCATTTGGTGGTAAAGTTGTACTGATTAACAGTGTGCTGCAAAGCATTCTTGTATATCTGTTATCAGCAATGGTTCCTCCCAAATGTGTTATCAAAGAGTTGCAAAACATGTTTAATAGATTTTTCTGGCAAACAAAGAAAGATGGTAAATGTAAACATTGGTCTGAATGGAACAAATTGTGTTATCCCAAAGGGGAAGGAGGTTTAGGATTCAGATAATTGAATGATATTTCAAAAGATCTTTTCTCAAAACTTTGGTGGAGATTTAGAACAAGTAACTCTTTGTGGTCAAACTTTATGTGGAATAAATACTGTAAGAAGGTTAGACCAACTCTTGTTCAATGGAAGGGTGGTACTCAGACATGGAAATATATGTTAGAAGCTAGGAATGATATAGAGCATCATATCTGGTGGGAGCCTCATCAAGGTTCTATATCAATAAGGTATGATAACTGGTTGAAAATAGGTGCCTTGAATGATCAAATTCAGTTCCAAGCTTACAAGGATGACAGTGTAGAAGATCTAGCAGAAATAATGGAAGGAGATCATTGGGATATGACAAAGGTACAACACATGTTTTGTGATGAAATGGTGCAGCTTATCAATAATAAGCTTGGAAATCTGATTGAACATCAGGAAATTGACAAACCTCATTGGATGCTTACTAGTTCTTGAAAGTTCACAGTAAGTAGTGCATGGGAGTACATAAGGCAAAAAAGGCAGGTTTCCTCTTATTGTTCAAGGTTTTGGATCAAAGGTATGCCCTTTAAAATATCTCTTCTAATTTGGAGAGTTTGGTTTTACAAGTTGCTTGTTGATGAAGTATTGCAAAGGATGCATATTTCTGTAGCCTCAAGATGTTGTTGTTGTCACAGTCATCAAGAAACAATGGATCATTTATTCTTAACTGGTCCATTTGCTATGAAAGTTTGGAAATATTACTGTGATGCAGCTGGAATTTCAGGACCTCTAATTCAGGTAAAACATGCAATACTGAAATGTGGAACACTCGTGTTAAATCCAATATGAAGACCTTATATCAAGCAGTTCCAACCTTCATTTTGTGGCATCTGTGGAAGGGTAGAAATACAAGGAGGCATGAAGGTTCTATCACTGTGAACAAGGTTATATATATGAGATCAACAGAGGTATATTGTTATTGGCACAAAGTCTATTTCCTGGCATGAAGCAGTTTCCAAAAAGGTGGCCTTTCTTTGTGCAATATTTAGAAAACCAGAGAAAGACAGTTGTTCACAAGGAAGTAACATGGTTACCAGCAGAAAGGGGGAAATACAAGTGCAATACTGATGGTGCCTCAAGGGGTAATCCAGCTCCAAGTTCAGTAGCTTTCTGTATTAGAGATCATAATGGAGATGTAGTGTATGCAGCAGGGAAAAGATTGGAGGATACCACTAATATAATAGCTAAAGCAGTTGCAATTGAAGATGGAATACAATATTGTGTAGATCATCAGTTATTACCTTTGATAGTAGAAACTGACTCTTTAACTATGCAGAAGATATTAGATGGAATATGGGAAGTAACATAGAGGATATCATTGGTAGTTAAAAGAATTCGAAGGCTTAGAGAAGGAAAGCAGATTGGTGTGGCTCATGTGCTAAGGGAAGGAAACAGCCTGGCAGATGTTTTCACTAACCTTGTTTTTGATTTTGCAGGTACCATGCAGTTTCATAATTTTTAGGAAGTCCTATCAACAGGTAGAAAAGATAATCAACATGGAAAAAACCCAAACTCCAAACATTAGAATAAGAACAAAGGAGCAGTTTTGAATAAAGAGAGGGAATAAACTGAATATTGTGCAGTCTTAAGTGTGTGGTATTAATGTTATGTTCAATCTACTGAAGGATGTACTATATCTAGTTGGTTGTTTATTAGACTGATATTGGATTGACTTGGAGTTTGAAGGCTGGATCAGTACTACTACGATGGCTACAAGAAGTGCTACCCATAAGGTGCATCACAACACAAGGAGCAATCATCTTGATGGATCAGTATGCAGGAGGATTCAACAATCTATGCAGACCTGTGCTGATTTGTGAACTTGGTCATATGGTGAAGTTGTGCAAGTCCTATAAAAAGTCTACTGGAAGAAGCTTATTACAACCAAAAGCCTGAGGTTATACTTCATGAGTTCTTGATCCATTCCATCTGTGAGACTTGTAGATGTGAAAAATGGATACAAGACGAGGCCTTGGAACTAATTGGCTTTCTTCTTGAGATGTTATTAGGATTAGAATAGTTTTACCATTTCCCTTTTCTTAGATTTTTTTCTCTTTTCTTCTTTTTTGCTTGTACAGTTTGAATTATTTTAATAAATTTCCACCTTTTATGGTGGCTTTAATTAAAAAAAAATGTTGACACTAATAAAACTAGAATTTAACCTCAAAAAATGGGATTCTGGAAACTGAGCATAATGATACTTTCATGACTTCCCTTTTTTTTTTTTTTATGACTGATCCTGCAACTCACATATGCTATCCTGTTGACTGTAATACTTTTGAGTATATCACTTTGTGACTAGGACAGTGGCATGAACCTCCTTTGAGACTTGTATTTGTTTCCATGTGAGTTCTCCATCACTTGTGATTTGCTTTGACCCTACTTGACTCATGTTCATTCCTAGGGATAGTCTTATATTCCCTCCTATTCTTGTGGATTTGTATGTTAGGACTTGACTATCTCTTGTATCTTAGTTGGACTCTATTTTGATTTTGTATTTGTGATTGAATCTGTCTGTTTAAGTCCTGAAGTAAGGAAGTAAGAATAGCAGTTTAAGGCCCCCTCTTAATGTTCTCCGTAAGATCGCTTGTATGTTAAGGCAATTTTTGTAATTAGCTAAGCCTTTATGACCTCTTAATGAACCTAAACTAAGATATAGAGACCTAAGGGGATTATGGTAAAGCTGTACCCTGTAACACTAGGCACTTTGAGTTTACTTTGGGTTTAATGATCATGTTTTGTCATCCCTCTACTATCTAGATTGCTAAAAATAGGATATAAAACTAGTACTAAGTCCTTTACAACTTGGTTTATGGCTAATGTATTTGCAGTTCTTTGTGAAAATGGCCTTAAGTCATGTTTGGAAGCTGATTTGTAATTTGAAATTCTGGAAATTGCTTGAGTGTCATTACTGTTTTGAAAGAAGGAACTAAATAAGTCTTATGACTCACCAAGATTGGCTGAGTATTCTAATAGGGTTGAAGTGAGTTAATACATAACATGTAGGACCTTGCGATTACAAATTGTTGACATGGGAGTTAAAATGGAGACTTGTTTTGTTAAAATGGAGCCTAATCAGCTCTTAAATGCTTATGTGTGCCTAGTTGAAGTCTTAAGAGTTGAAACAACAAAAGATTAGAAATTCCCTTTTGTTTGACACTTATTTTTGTTTTGAATCATCTAAGTCATGTAGGGATTTAAAAGAACCTATTTTTGACCTTGAAGTGATGAATGGTTGCCATGTGCTATCTTGAAGCTTGGCACTGTCTTGAATCCATTTGGCTGTCCTAGAGGAAAATTGAGTTTGCTATTTGCTAAACAAGACTAAGATTGACTAAAATTGTAAGAAACAAACCTGTTTGACTTAAAGATTGGGGATTGTGTTATGGCTTGCAATTTTGCTTATTTTTCCAATTCTAAAAAATGGAAACTGAGTGAAATTCTCCCGTGTCAAGACTGATCTTTATGATTCTTGTTAAGTGTTGTAATGCATCCTGAATGGGCTATTGAAGTTGGAATTATGAATTTTGTTCTGCCTACCATTGATCACTAAGCTTACTCAATTAATAGACTACTAAAACTGTAAAAGTAGCTTTAAACCCCTTGTGAAAGTATGTGTGTTTTTGTCACGACCCATCTAGGGGCCGTGCCGGGTACCCGGGGCTAGCCCCCGAGCACCACTCGTTCTACTACTCATCTTTCTCATTTAATGCTCTTTTATCAACTCTTATACTCAAATGGTAAGAAAATCATATTTCATGTGGAAACATAATTACTTTTATATACATTTACCTCTCGGCCATCAAAATAATATATACAAATAATAGCATCTCGTGAGATCATCTAACCCACACTGTGCATCTACGAGCCTCTACTGGAATGCTAAACATAAGGACGGGACAAGACCCCATCATGCCCAAAATACATATATATATGACTTTACACAAGAGAATCATCATAAGCACCTCCGAACAAAGGAGTGCTTTCAGTCAGCTGACAGCTACTACTGGTCTGGGTCGACCTCTCCTCCCTGTCTACCTGTGGGCATGAACATAGCGTCCAAAGAAAACGGACGTCAGTACGAACATTGTACTGAGTATGAGAGACATAAACAAAGAAATAAGACAATGACATAAAGGAAACATCGACATGGAACATCTGTACCTGACTGTCAAGTATAAAGAAAATAATGCATGCTGGCTTACTCATAATCCTCATCATGTCATGTATGCATAAACATATAAGATGCCCGTCCATATAGGATCGGTGTGATAATCATAACATTAGCCTGCGTCCAGGCCTCCCGCGTCCGGGGTACCATCTCATGCCGCCCACTAGTGGTGTCTGCCCATGCCATTTGGCCATGGTGTATCGTATAGCTGCCCGCCTTGGCGGTGACTGCCCAGCCAAATAGGCGCGGTGTTATATCATCATCATACATGCTCATCATAATATGCTTATCGTAACATACTTATCATAATACATGCATAAGGCTTAAAAACAGCTTTACTTTATCAGGGTGACGTAAGGTCGTATCCCCCGATTTCATTATGGAGCAATTATTGACATTCTGCCTCACCTTGAAGGAAGTATCATATAAGGTGAGTGTAAGCAATAGATATCATCATTATCATTATAGGACTCATGACGTATCTCTTATCTTATATAGTTACTCACATACATAGGCTTTTAGCTTTCCGAAATATAGGAGCTCACGAAGAGGAAGGAAAATCATCCTAGAAGATTCATGCCATTAGAAATAAAGGACTACCCTCACATACCTTTGACGTTTAACTAAGCTATCGCTTGCTTGTTCTCCTTCGATATCACGTTTCTACCTTCAAGAAAGAATTCGCACTAACGTTAGTTAATTCGACTATAAGAACGCGCTACTATTTCTAGGGAAAATTGGGTGGCACTTCCTTGGTTTATACTACTTTTCCCATATGCTATATCAACTCCCACACGCTCACAACAACATTCACAATATCGCAATCAACAATCATCATTTATAGACATTGACCACAATCCACCATTTCTCTTCAATTTCTCCACATTTATGGTTAGAGCTTACTATCGTGTTTCCTTATATATAATACTTATTTCATGGTCTAAATGTCATTTATAACGTATTCATAATCACAACACTCCAACATTCATAATTCAACCCAACTACTATCTAACCATGACACTATTCACTCATGAATGACCCATTTCCTATGTCTTTTTACAATTCAAGTATCTTAACCTTCCAATACCTTAAACAACGTGGTTTAGTCATGAAACCTACCTTAGATGATGGTTGAACAAGCCTTGAATGGAATTACTCCTCTAGCATCAAAACCCTACTTCACTTCTTTTGGGTTTCCTTGAGAGAGATGAACTTTAGCTAGGTTTCATACACTTTGTCTCATGGATTTGGTGTTATTGATCATGGATTTCCTTTGATTTTCTTGTAAATGAAGAGTGGAGAGTATTCTAGAGGTTTCTAGAGAGAAGTATCATGGAAATGAAATGAATTTAATGAGCTTGGGTCTCTTTTTAATGACTTAAAATCTTATCCGGAATGAAGAGTAGTTGAAGTGCACAGTGGTCGTAAACCTAGTTTACGGTCCGTATTCTAGTTTACGGGCCGTATTTCGTGGTCATATTTAAGCATAACAAAACCAGAAAGGTATGCTGGGGATCATGGTGATTTACGATCGCAGTTTACGGGCCGTATTTCAATTTACGGTCCGTATTCCAAGTCGTATTTAACCATTTAAACATTTGACAGAAAGTTGAAGTTTTGTGAGTTGGAATACAGCATGGTGGTTTACGGGCCGTATACTACTTTACGGTCCGTATTTCATTTTACGACCGACTGGGCCAAAGTGCAAATCTGCAACTTCCACGTCTTCAGAACCTATAATTAGTTATTGTGGAGCATAACCTATCTCTTGTTCCCATTGCCTTTGAAATCTTACTTAGGGTCGTCAAATGTCATTCCCTTCTTATTAAAACACCATATACTCGTATTCTTCGTTATTCTATTCGTTGTGCGTTCACGGGGAAATTTCCAAGGTGTAACAGTTTTGGTTCAATTGATTGCTTGTTTTTGACCCAATATTTAGATGAAGTTCCCTTGATAGTGATTAAGACTTGATTAATAAACTGGTTATGGACAAAAAATGTTCATGGTACAACATATAGTGTTTGGGGAACTCTGTGAAGGTTCAACTTGCCATTTATATAGATATTTTCTTACATACACCATAAGGTTTCTCTGTTTGCTTTGAAAAATGCATTACATTTGGTTCTTTTTCTTCAAAGTTAAAACCGACTTGAAAAGGAAGAAAAAATCCTGTGCGTGAACTATTTAAATCATTTGTGTGCTTACTTGCCTCACTTCTTCCTGGTTGTCTATTTCGTTTGTTGTGACACTTAGAATCTATGAATAGTTTAAAAAGCTGGTCACCTTTGGTTTGTTTTAGCTTGACTTAACCTATGCTTAGGGACTCTGTGTGGATTATTTTAACTTGTTGGTATCTCTGAATACAACTAAGAATGAAGATTTGATATTTGAACAGGAAAGGTTGAAAAAGTAAACTGAAAATATTTGTTTGCAACTGTGCTCATGAAAACAGTGTATTAATCCCTTAAGCTGGAATTTTTGAAATCTCTATTTTTACTAAGAGTTGCTCTCATTATAGACTAGATTAATCCTAAGCTTCTTGACTTAGAAACTGCCTATTGAGTTTTGGGATGCTGATTTGCTTAGCTTAAATGATAGATCTTTTATTATTTGTTTTACTGAAACATTGCTTGATTTACTTGCCTAAAACTTGCCATTTGAGAAGGTAAATTTGCTTACCTGTTAGTGTGTGCCATTGCTGGGTTTTGAGTATTTTCTAGGAGTTTTGATGTTGTCTCTAGTTTTGATGAGTTATTTGAAGGAAGGATATGGGGAACATATAGGGTATATGGAGGGTATGCCTCCCAAAGGGGTTTTACTCTCCATATATAGGTATATCAGCTAGTATATCTTTTATATCACAACCCTAACACATAGCAAGTTCTAAAAAATTGAATAGTATATCAAGTGGTATACCATGTATACTACTCTTTGACACTTAGAATTTTTTTACGAAAATAAGGATCTGGGCTCGTTATTTGGGCCTGTCACTTGTGTTATTATACTCGGCTTATCACTATTGTTGCTTTGGGCTTATTCCCATTTGGACCATTTTTTATCATTTACCGTCATTGAATTGTTAAGTGAGTCAGTCAAAATAAATTGTAATCCATTTTTTGCTTGTGTAATAATCGTTGTAATTTCCATTTTTGTACTTAGTTTAATTCATCAATATATATAAATATTATGCATACCAGTTTGCATCTTTGTCCATTCAAACCTGTTAGTGGGCCCCAATGGCACCCACTAACGTATCTAGATCGAGTCAACCTTTCCATTGGAGCAAAATGGAGCATACGTTGGATTTAAGATGAATCTGATTGCATAAATACTTTCTTTTTGGGCTTGGTCGGCCCAATCTCTCTATCTCTATTTAAATTATGTACTTTAAATTGTTACTTGCATAATTATTGTGCCAATTGGAACCCTTATGAGATTGTCATATTTTAAAGTTGCCAAATGAATTTGCAACAAAATTAAGAAATAGTTGTAAGACATTAATGCAAATTGGGACTGATTTGATTAAGAAGACCAAAACTGCTGACTTTATGAAATTTGGGACTGATTTGAACATTTACGAAACCTATGGACTTGAATGCGTGGATTGATTTGTACAAAACTTGTGGGACTAATTGTGACTATTTAGACTTAGACTAAAAAATAAAATTTGACTAAAACTCGGCAAAAGACAGAATAAGAAATGGACTATATATATAGTATACTATTAATATATGAACTATAATAGTATGCCTAAAATTATTTTCTTAAAAACTATTTTATATATATATCAGAACTATTTTGGGTGGACTTACGTAGAATCCTACTTGGGCTAAGAGTCTTCGGGTATTAGCCTAAGTATTCTAGTCCGACACCCTAAACGCTTAATTTTGGGCAAAATTTTACCACTTTTGTTTTTTGAAACATGGTATATTTCGCATGAATGGCTAAAATCTTTTGTTGCGGAAATATAAGCCACCATAAAACAATTTATATCTACAAAGGCATACTATTAGAACCCGTAGGTCAACCGTATTTTACGGATCCTTAATACCGGGGTGCCTAACACCTTCCCTGGGGGATCACCAGAACCCTTACCCATACTTTGGTTAGATTAGGATTCTTTTAAAATTTAACCGTTTTGAATGAACCCCTTTCAAACTGATTTTCCTAATTTCCTAAAAATTAGGTGGCGACTCTAAAATTAGTCCATTTAGTATATTTTTTCCTTTTTTACGGTACGATTGACAACCGTACTTCCCCGGGACACTTTCCTCTTTAAAATGAGGCAAGTGCATAGACGAATCAGAAAAAATAGAACAGCTACACCACTCCTGATCTGGGAACTGGAAACCCTGGAACTCTGAGTTGGCTCAAAACGAGCGGGTCTATCAAACCTGGGTCCTGGAAACTATGGAGGCGCACTAGCTGCTGAATAGGCTGAGCGCCTAGAGAAATGCTACCTCGAACCACCTCTGGACTCACTAGCAAATCCCGATGATCTGGCCCTCTTACTCTGACCCCTATCATGCTCATGCTCAAACCTCCGCTACTGCTGGCGCTCCTCAAGATTCTGAGTGTGCGCCTGAATGCGGGAAGTATGCATACCTGACTAAAGTGAGGCTGTCAAGTAATCATCAATAAAATGTGGTCCCAATCCACTCACAAGCAGGTAAATACGATCTCCCTTGTCAGCTACCATAGCTGGAGCATACCTAGCCAATGAATTAAAATGAAGGATATACTCCCGAGCACTCATGTTCCACTGTCTAAGGTTCAAGAACCTGTCAGCTCTGGCCAGTTGAATCTCTGGCGGCAAATAATATCGAAGGAAAGCACCTACGAACTCCTGCCATACAGGTGGAGGTGCATTAACCCCTCTAGAAGATATCCAGGTATCATACCAATTAACAACTACATCCCGTTATCTGTTAGAAGCCAACTCTACTGACTCAGTATCTGAAGCATGCATCACCCGCAATGCTCGCAACATCCCATCTGTAAAGTTCTACGGGTCCTCATCCGGCTTCGACCCAAATAATTCTGGAGAGTTTAAATTAATAAAATCATGAACCCTGGCACTAACAGCCCTATCACCAAGACCCGTACATTGTCGCTGGACCTGAGCGGCTACTAACTGGGTCAACAACTGAATAACGTGCCGCATCTCCTTGCCTGAAGCATTTGGTGGAGGAACTGGGGGTTCTGGAGCTCCTCAATGCTCCTCTGGAGCGAGTGAAGTATGTGATGTATGGGATGGAACCTCATTCTGGGACTCGTCCTCCTCAACATCTATAGGCGGTACCCGTCCAGTCCTCCTTCGTGCCACTGACTTGCCCTTCTGGGCGGCTGATGCTTTTCTCATCACAGGCATCGCTGAAATCATAACATATTGTCAGAAAAGAGAAATCCTTTTAACATGGTTCTGTCGCACGATCTAAGATGAGAAAGAAAGGTCAATCATTCCTAAATGTCCATAGCCTCATATTTATAAGTGTGGCGTGCTTCACACCTATAAAGAAGACTATACTGGACACGGGTCGTAGACAAACCTAAGACAGAACTGGTCTGATACTACTTTTGTCACGATCCAACCGAAGGGCCATGATGGGCACCCTGAGCTAGCCTACTGAGTACCTCAAAATGCACATCTAATAGTCATATCTGAGTGGGCCATGAAACTAACTCATAAATATCATAACTGAAAGGGGAACATGCCCAAAAGATATACATACATATATATATATATATATATATATATATACACACACACACACATATCATCATCATCATCAACTGTGCCCATATATAAACCAACAAGGCTATCAAAGGATATAACAAAATATAGACCGAAGAGGTCATAAGATATCTAACTATACATATCTGTCTACGAGCCTCTACATAGAGTACATAATATAATAAGGATGGGATAGGACCCCGCCATGCCCATATATATACAAAAAGAATCATATAATGATGTATGGCAACTCTGGAACAAGTGGAGTGCTCCTGTACCAACGCTGAAATGGCAGCCTAAGAATCTGTACCGTCTCCGTGTCTACCTGCGGGCATGAACGCAGCATCCATAAACAAAAGGACGTCAGTACGGAAAAAGTACCGAGTATTTAACGCATAAGAGTAGCATAAGAGAGACATAAGAAACTATAAAGTAAGTGAATGCAACCAGTATGTCTGAACTGTCCCTGTGAATGAATCATATACATAATTACTTGCATCTAAACTACCTCTGAGGGATGATGATATGCATAATACTGTGCTTGCATGCGTGAGGTCATATATATATGCGTATATAACACATGTCAAGCCACTGCGGGCATCCCATCGTATCGTTTTGGCCGGCATCATCATCTTCGTATCGTATCGGCCGACATCATCGTATCAACATATGTCCAGCTGATCAGGCGGTAGCGCATATATAACGTTGTCACCTTCCCCATACCCCATACATATATACATATATAATACATAATATATGCGCATATAGCGCCTGAGGGGTCTCGGGTCTGTACATGCATATGTATATATAAATAAGTGAAATGGAAAGCATAAAACAGGATAGGAGTACAAGTATCTCTAAAACTATACTGAATCTGAAAGGAAAACTTTCTGAAGATACATTATGGAACATGAATCGAATAAGTCATCCCTAACTCTAAGAGTGGAACCATTATGGATTGACATTATGTATACGTTCGGTTCACAAGGATCATGCCAAAAGAAAGAAACGGATAGCCTTACATACCTCGTCTTCTCCTTACTACTCCACGCCTATCCTCCTGAGTTTGTAAATCTACATTCAAGATGATTCACACTAAGTTTAAGTCAATGAAATGTTTATAATATCAAACTAGACTATTAGGTGAGCTAATGAAATTTAGGCAGCATTTTCCCTATATCACTTACTTCCAGCAAATTCCAAAACAGCTCCCAGACTACATTAACAACATCAACAATACCATAACCAAGAGATTATATTCAAACTAAACTCAAATCCATCCAAAACTTCCTTACAAATTCAATCCGTAGCCAATAATTTCAACATAACATCTTATAACCTTTCTACCATGATTCACTTCATCTTTAAGGCTTGCTAAACCCTCAAATCAACTCAACATAAGAAACAAGATGAATAACACACCTTATATTTGAATAACTTCAACTTACATAACTTGTTTCAAGACCAAACTCTCCCGAACTACAAGTAGAGCCAAGAACAATCACTTTCTAGGAATTAGTTAAGGATTTTATGGCTTTATCTCTTCTTGATTTTATTTGGGATGTTTATGGATGTTTGAGAGAGATTAGAACATCACTAGGGTTTTGTTTTGATGAAGAAAAATGACCACAAGTTGTGGGAAAATCATTTTATAGGCCAAAACAAAAATGTCCACCGACTTTAAAGCTTCTGGAATTTTCGGGCAAAGTACGGGCAAAAAGTGCGGGCCGTACTTTCAGCCCGTACTTGGGAGGGTCAAAATCCAAATTTCTGGAAAATTTGGGTGAAGTACGGCCAAAAAGTGCGGGACGCACTTCAAAGAACGGGTCGTACTTCTATCCCGTACTTCTTAGAATAACGTTTTTACAGTTGTATTGGAAAGAATACTCATTGAACTTGAATTGACATAGATTATGCATTCCAATTAACATAGGTTATGCATTCCATAACTGTCACGACCCGACTAGGGGCCATGACGGGTACCCGGGGCTATCCACCGAGCACCACTCATTCTATTACTTATCATACTCATTAGGCGTACATTCATGAATATAATACCCAAATCATAGGAAAATAATTTTTCATTTGGAAACATAATTACTTTTATATACATACGCCTTTCGGCTATCAAGATAATAATACATATACAATAGTAACATCGTGAGACCATACTACCCACACATGCGTATCTACGAGCCTCTACTAGAGTACTAATCATATGGACGGGACAAGACCCTGTCGTGCCCAAAATACATATATACATATATACACAAAAGAATAAACCATATAGCACCTCCGGAGAAATTGAGTGCTCCTGTAAATCTGCTGATAACTCTACGAGTTTGGATCTCCTCCCTGTCTACCTGTGGGCATGAACACAGTGTCCAAAGAAAATAGACGTCAGTACGAACATTGTACTGAGTATGTAAGGCATGAAAGAAATGAACCTGATAGAGAAATCATAAGTCATAAGATAAAGATACAACCTGTGTAACTTTTATGGGTGGTTACATTTTCATATATACATCATATATATAATCATAGTACATGTATCATCAAAACGCATACACCATCGTATCATATCGATCATCATCGTTAACCCACGTCCGGGTAACCATCATATGCCGCCCACTAGTGGTGATCATGCCCGACCCTCTAGGCTCGGTGTAAATATAGCAGCCCGTCTTAGCGGTGCCATGCCCGACCATTTAGGCACGGTGGAATCGTATGCAGCCCACCTTCGCGGAGACATGCCCGGCTAACTAGGCACGGTGGATTCGTATCGTCGTACAATCAATCATAAACTCATCATTATTACACATCTCATAGGCATATCATAATCTTATCATAACTTAACATCATCATACATTCATCTTAATCCTACATTAGAACTTGGAGGTAATCATGGCTATGTCGAGGTGACATAAGGTCGTGAACCCCCGACTATGTTATGGAGTGGTCATAATCGTCATGTCTCACCTTGGAGGAACTAGCATTTTAAGGTGAGTGTACACAAGGAAAATCATCAATAAAACTATACTTATTATCATTAGCTTCATGGACATCTCATATTACTCTAGGGTTCTTCATACTTATATTCGTCATCGTCATTAACATGCTCGTATCGTATCACCTTCTTTATCATGTGCGTAGGTAGCTTCTCATAGTCATGGACTCGTAGTATCCATTATGTAGGGAGATCATGGAAAAATTAGGAAGATTCATGCCTTAGATGGAAAGGATTAGCCTTACATACCTCTTTCGTTTAGCTATCTATCACTTGAACGTTCCTCTCCAGTAGTCACGTTGTCGCCTTCAAGAGAGTCCATACTCATATTAGATAATCAATAACATAAGCGTGTTTGAACTAAAGCTATAGAAAATTGAGCAACATCTCCTTTGTTTCTACTACTTTCTCCATATCATATATCAACTCCCAAACGTCAATAATAACATTCATAATATCATCATCAATGACTTTAGTCAAATTCATCATTATACAATTACCCACAATTTCCTCTCAAGATCATCTATAGTCATAATCATAATACAACGTTACATTCGTTCTCATATAATGTTTCTCTCATACTCCTAACATCATTCATAACGTGATTACAATCTCAACATATCAATAGTCATGATTCATTCCAAACTACTACTCAAAATTTATACTATTCCCACTTTCATGACCCATTTCCTATACCCTTCCACAATTCAAGTGTTTCAAGTTTTCAATACCTTAAATACCATAGAAATACCATAAAACGTACCTTAGATAGTGTAGGAATAAGCCTTGAGTTGAAATATTTCTCTTTCACCAAAACCCTAGTTCACTTGCATTGATATTGCTTGGCTTGGATGCACTTTAATGTGTTTCTTACACTTGATTTTTGTGGTTTGATGAACTTGATCATCAATTTCTCTTGGGTTCTTGTATATGGAGTGTGTGGAAGTTTCTAGAGAATTCCTGAGTTGTGGAGAATGAAAAATGAAATGAAATAAATGAACTTGGGAGATTCTTTTATAAATTAAAAATCTGTCCCGACGTCATTATACGGACACTTATACGGTCTGTATAAGTGACCGTGAAACTGCTCCAGTAACCATCCCTTTCTGTGTCAATTTTATGACACATTATACGTTCCGTATAAGTGACCGTATAATCCCATCAGTGAGTGACCTTCACTGTGATGGTTCTACGGACCATTATATGGACCGTATAATCGGTCGTATAATCCACCTCTTCTCTTATTTTGGTTCTCGTCACTTCGTTTGATCTCAAACCCTCGTGGGACCTTCGTGATAATTGTTTAACACCTCGTTAACAATCTAAGGGATATTATAACTCTTCTCCAAAACATAACTAATCCATCATTAATTCGATACTCATACATTCTGTCCGGTACGCAACATATATCTTGCTTTCCTTGCCTTCTTTCGTCTCCTACCTTAAACGTCTTTGAAATCTTATTTAAAATCATCGAATGGTATTCCTTTCTTATCGAAACATCGCATACATCGTGACCTTTGTTAGTCTACTCACTGTATGTTAACGAAAAATTTCGGGGTGTAACAATAACTCCTCATATTCTAGGAGATATACCTCTCTCAAGTTGGACCAAAATGTTTGGCCAAATTCATCTAAGTTTTCCCAAAGTTTCAACCGACTTAATTTCTTCGATTCACTTGATCCCGAAACCTTCGGACACTTGTTTAGCACTTGTTAGAAGTCCTCTTTAACCTTATAAGAGTTCCATGACCTCTCCAGGCTTATGTTATTTTACTTACAATGCAATGACATAAAAAATTTTGAGGTGTAACACTAAGCTTCTTCACTTACTCATTTCCACAAACTCTCCACTTTCGATCATATATCTGATCATATAACCATAGTATGATGTTATCACAAATCACCAATGTAGTTTCTCCTTCCACTATGCAACTGTTATCCAAGCCTGAGCAATGCAGGATCATTATTGTGTGTTGCTTTAGCCTGGTCAACTAAGATTATTTATGAAGTCACACATGGTAGTTCCTTGCCAAGAACGCTGCCATCAATACTATCATGTCGGTAACATAAAGTTTAAACATTTAGTGCTATTATTCCTACAACTATAGTAACATAGCCAAAACTCTTCAATAGACTCTTGCTCATTGTGTATTCTACAATATACACCTTTTGTCGATGATGCAAGATAATAACATTGACACTCTGCAAACAACTCAAGTATTCATTATTGTTTCAGTTGCAAACTCCTTTTTTCTATTTGAAACTCACATTGATCACTGTACAAGTAATAATGTCATATCACTAAATACATAATTACTATCGTCAGTTTCAAGTTGTGGGTCGGATAGTTCTTTACATGTTGCTTCAACTGTCTAGAAACATATGCAACCACTGTAACACCTCATAAAATTCGTACTAAACCATATTCATGACTTAAGACATTAGAAACCCAAAAAGGAGAATCAAAAATATGTTTCAGTTTAGTAAACCCAGTGTTACGCCACAAGGACGGACCGTAACATGTGTTACGGATCGTCGTTCATACCGTAACGGGTAAGGCTTGAAAAATCATCGTCTCGTAACTTGGACCAAAGGACGGTTCATCGTTACAGACGGTAACACGTGTTACGACCCATTACATATCGCCGTAACCCAACCTCAAAAATCAAACCTTCACTGGAAATTTTACATGCGTTACGGTCCAGTGTTACGGATCGTAACACAGTCTGTAACAGTGTCGCGACTGAGACAATTAAATAGACGGGAATTCAGTTTTATTTCATAAGTCTCATTCCTCTCAAGCCCTAATACGAAAATTCTCTCCTCGCAACTTCTCCAAGCATTAAGGTAAGCTCCTTAAGACTATCAATAGTGAATTCCATAAATTTCCCATGAATTCTAGTGAATTCCATCATTTTCCCATGAATTCTAAGTAGGAATTTCATGTTCTTAACATAGGGTTTTCAAGAAAACCCAATTTAAGAGATTCAAGACCAGGCTTTGGGATTCTTATTCAAAGTTTAGATTTTCATTACAAGTTTGGAGCATTACCAGGTATGTAGGGTTACTATCCACGTGTGGGAACATCAATGTTCTTCCCCACGATTCTTCTTCCATAAAAGTATGAAGCTTTACGTAAAATAGGGTTTTTAACCATGTTCATGATAACCCTAGGTCCATGTCCTATGATTATATTATGTATTGAATTATTATCAATTCTTCATGTAGTTCTTGATATTTCATTATGATTATTGAGAATCTATCTGTAATCCATGAAAACCCTTACTTTGCGTTCTAGGGGTTTTTACATGTAAGGTTATGAATTATTATATTATTTTCAAGAACTACTCTACATGTTTTACAAGTTTTCATGCAAGAATACTACGAATGATATCCATGTACATACAAGTTATGACTTATGAAAATCATGAGCAGCAAGTGCCACTTATTTTCCATGTTCATGCTTTTTGGGAGTTGCATTAATTACCGAGAAGGCTTCAAACAACCTGAAACTACGTAGCCAGCGTAGGATGAGGATCGCTCCACCCCTGCTTAGGACGATCTCTCATAATGACTGGATCCTTTTATAATATTATTAAATCTCATGTCCCTGGCAAGGTATGAGTGTTCTGCTAGTAGGACGCAAGTACCAGACCATGTTGTCGGTTATATTTACTGCTCTCCCTACTCACGATATTTTACACATGTTTATATGTATATGTACTCATGCTCATAATCATGTTTCAGTTTCAGTTCAGCCCTTATCATGTTATTTCATGTACCATGTTCTTTCATTCAATTACTTTACATACCAGTACATTCAATGTGCTGACGTTCCCTTTTATTGCCCGGGGGCCTGCATTTCACGATGCAGGTACTGATTTACAGGACTAGACATCAGCTTAGTAGGACAACATTCATATCAGCTTATTGGTGAGCCCCATCTCATTCGGGGTTTAGTCATTTATCTATGCCTTACTATTTATGCATTAAAGGTATGCTGGGAGCCTTATCCCAGCAAGTACCCTTCCCAGTTAAGACTCATGATTAAAGGTTTCATAGACTAGTCAGTTTAGTTATGTCAGACATGCAAGGTGTTTAGCCATCTTTGGCTCAACTCATATTATTTTCGCATTCGGGTTTTAAACAAGTATTTTATTAATTATTATGACTCCATGTGTTTTTCTTAAAAGACCATCCTGCTTACGTTATTTTCCGCTCATGTTATGCCTCATGATGATTCTACAATCCATGTGGTTCGCTTGGTCACATGCAGTATGGCACCGAGTGCCGTGTTACGCCCAGGCCATGGTTCGGGGCGTAACAACCACTTTATCTTTATATACTCGTTGGCAGATTCAATATCAAGGTTGTTGTCAATACAATCTAAAGATTTTGAAAGCTCTACTCAAATCCAAAGGTGTTGTTATAGTCAATAATTCCTTAACATAATGTCTATCACACCTTGCTAAACACATAAAATTGTGTATTTTTATGGAAGTGGTGATCTAGGTGTTGTTGAATCACTTCAGTCTTTCCAGAATCAATCCGAGTCCAACATCTTAACTTTACCATACACCAAAATAGCATGGTAGCAAGATAGTGCGAAGCGGAAACTCAATGGTGAAAAAAAAAGAGAAAAGTGAGTGAGTTTTCACTAGAAAAGATGAAATTTAATGATAAAGAAAAGAATAAAGAGAGTGAAAGAAAGGAAGTTGAGAGTAACGAAAAAGGACAGAGTTTGAGTGAGATCCTTTCTTATTCTAACTCCAAGCTTTCTGATCCTTCCTTTTCTAGTTGTTTTGTTTCTAATATAGGAACTTTTAGAGATGCACAAACGGATGAACCACTATGGGAGGAAGATTGTGATTCACTTGCTTAGTTGCCTTCCATGTCTCCTAATTCTCAATCTATTGGTGATGCTTATGAAGACTCTTACAATGTCACCCTACCATTGTTTGATGAGGAAGAACATGAGCTTAATAATTCACCAATTATTCCTTTTGATGAGATTCATGATTTTGTTGGAGGTTTAAGTCAAGTAGAGATTAGTCGTGACTAGGGGTGTCAAAGATAGCCCAAAATTTGATGGCCCGCCCAACCCGCCCAAAATTTATGGGTTGGGTTCAAGATAATTTCATATTGGGCCGATTTTAGCCCAACCCAACATATTGTATTGTAAAGTGATCTCCAACTTAGACCAATTCTAGCCCATCTTTAAGATTTACTTTAATTTGAGTTTATTGCTTGAGGATTACTTTATTTTTTTGTGTATTCACTTTTCATGTATCATGTATCTCATGTGATATTTGTGGAAAATAATTTCCATTAAAAATATTTATTCGAAAATATTCTACGAAAAATGTTTTCGGCGAAAATATTTTCCACAAAAATTGTATTTCCCGAAAATGCTTTCCTAGAAAATAGACCCTTCAAAACAAATTAGGTCAAGTTGGGGGGGGGGGGGGGGGGGGGTCATGACCCAGCCCAATTTTAGCCCATTTCAGTAATTTTTGGGTCAATCTTAGCCCAACCCATTAGTTAGCTCAGCCCATTTTGACTTGCCCAATTTTAGCCCAACCCGCCCATTTGATACCCCTAGTCGTGATTTATTGACTTTTGAATCTCCATTAGTTGCTGATAGAGAGACCTCCATAATTGATAGTATTAGAAGAGCCCTATGAGCATCCAAAATCAGGGCAAGAAAGAACAAAGGGAGACAGCAGACATCTGATCCTAAATCCAACAAGAAGTCGAATTAATTTGAAGAAAGAAAGATGAACTGAGTAGAATAAACCATATAGTCATCATAATATGTTGGAAGAAGGAGGAATTTGCAACAAATAGACAAGAAGCAAACCCACATAGACATATGGTAATCGAATACACCCAGAGAAACCAAATGAAAGAACTGATTGTCTAAGGAAAAGGGGTGAAGAAGTGTAGATGTGTCATGCCCTAAACCTGGGGAGGCGAGACCGGCACCCGATGCCTTAATTGACCGAGCATACCAACTTGTCTTATACATAACATCCAATATGTACAAAAATAACTGAGGCCGACAAGGTTGAACATATGATAACCTGGAGGTAAGAGTGATATGACACGTCGATATACAAACAAACCCAATATATATAATCACGGGCCGGCAAGTCCACCATATGTACCGGGACATCAACATCAAGGCCGACAAGGCCATAACACAAACTGTACATAAAACATATGTCAATAAGCCTCTAGGAGTAAAATATCTGACATATAGTCGGGACAGGGCCCCAACCTACCCATAAGGTATATACATAACCATAACAAAATCAACTAGATTCTGCTAACTCCCAAAAGAAGTGGAGCTCACCGAACTACCGCTGAACTCTGGGGACTGCCTACTGTAGATACCTTTCAGACGGTCGACCTGAACCTGCAACATGAAATACACCACCCCAGGCAAAAGGCACGTCAGTACGAAAAGAATATACCGAGTATGTAAGGTAACTGAATAACATATGAAAGATACGTCAAGTGTAAAACAGGATAAGAGACAACATGGGGATATGAATTCCACATATGGCGCATAATGCATGTATATGTATATATACATATATGTATATGACGTACCGAACCACAAGGGATCTCGAGTGTATAATAACGTACCCATCTGGTCAGAGGTATGTACAATAGGTTTCGTACCCAATCAATTATAGCTCGGTTGTGTGTAAGATACACTATGAGCATATGATTGACACTTAGTCTTACAAGTCCTTGACATTATGAACTACTCATAATAAGATTATGGATGTTACTCTCCTCAAACACTTCTCAGAATATAATCAAGAACTGCAATATGATGCAAAACTTATTCAATAGAACCACCTTGAATGAAGAACACATGAGACTTCGGATAACATGAATAGAATAGTTATGATAGGAAGTTTCCTCTGAGTTTTCCTTTGAAAGATAGCGCACAAGTGGATTCATGCCAAAGGAGAACAGGGATAGCCTTTACATACCTTAGTGTTGAACCTCTACTAACGATGTCGAAATCAGCTTCCTCTACACGTGAATTTACAAGAAACGATAATGGCGTTAGTATTAACTATAAGAAGGAAAAACAATGACACAACGAACGGCAAGCTCGTTATACGATTAACTAAACAACGTTTCTCCACGCCCTCCTTCCTTTCAAATCTTACAACAACAATAAAAAAAACACGTACATATAATTATAGGTACAATTGTAGCCCTTCAACAAAACAAGAACAGTCCTAAAACACAACAAGACTGCACCCAACATCCGGTTTACGACTTTCGGTTGTTGTCTCGTAAGTTCTTATCTAAAAAACACATCAAAAGCTTACCTAAGATAATACACATGAGGAAGAGGAAGATCCTTACTTTAGTTATCAAGAACAAGCCCTTATCCACCTTACTTCAAGGATGTTCAAATCCAGCAACAACAAGAAGGAGACGAGCTAACTAGCACCATGAGGTTACCAAAGGAAGATTCACGTTGTAACCTACGATGAAATTAGCCTAAATGATATAGAAATCCTTGGAGAGTATTTGGAGAACTTTTGGTTTGATTTGGAGTGAAATATGAAATAAATGAGGCCTCCACCGTTTTATACAATTTAGAATCTTATCCACCGCCTCACTTATAAGGTAGAGATACAGTTTGTGTTTCATTTATACGGTCATCTTGAAACAAGTGGGCTATTTGGATCTCATTTCTTCCTCAGCTTCCTATGTCATCTTCTCCACATTTCAATTCCTCCAAAGTACCTTTATTGAGGCTACTTCTTTGGTCCATATCTTCCGAACATGATGATCAAGGCTAGTAATAGGAACTTCCTCGTATGATAGGTTATCTGTAACCTGAACATCATCGACTGACACAATGTGAGATGTATATCCTATACACTTTCGCAACATGGATACATGAAATATCGGATGAACGGACTCCAACTCTGAGGTTAACTCTAGCTCATAGGCCACTTGGCCAATCCTCAGGATAATCCTATACGGCCCAATATACCTTGGGATAAGCTTGTCTTCTTGCTGAATCTCACGACGTCTTTCATAGGCGAAACCTTTAGGAAGACCCAATCGTCAACTGCAAACTCCAAGTCTCAGTGTTGGACATAAGTGTAAGATTTCTGCGGACTCTGAGCTATCAACAGTCAATCTTGTATTAACTTCACTTTCTCTACAGCTTGATTGACCAAATCAGGCCCAAGTAAATCTGTCTCCCCTACCTCAAAACATCGAATCGGGGACCTACACTTCCTCCCATATAATGCCTCATAAGGAGCCATTCTGATTGTCACGACCCGACTAGGGGGCCATGATGGGTACCTGAGCTGACTACCGAGCACCTCTCATTAGGCTAATCATCATACTCAACCTGAACATATATAGTCTCCAAAGAAACCCATATCTATATACATAAGCCCTCACATCTACAAAATGATATACAAAAGTACAATGTGATCATCAACTACCCACACATACGTATCTATGAGCCTCTACTAGAGTACTAGACATAAGGACAGGACAGGACCCCGTCGTGCCCGAGTATATACATAAAAAAAATATGATCATAAGTAGCACCTCTGGAATAGTGGAGTGCTCCTGTGAATCTGCTGATAAGCTCCTACGGATCTGCACCATCTCTTTATCTACCTGTGGGCATGAACACAGCGTCCAAAAAGAAAGGACGTCAGTACAAAAAGTGTATTGAGTATGTAATTAAGGCATGAAGAGTAATAGCATAGTGAAGAAACAATGAAACATGAGCTGAAGATATAACCTACTTAACCTTTAAAGGAAAACACATGTATGCATATCATATATACCATCATCGTTAACCCGCGTCCGGGTAACTATCACCCGCCGCCAACTAGTGGTGTCATATTCGGCCCTCTAGGCACGGTGTATTCATAAGCAGTCCGCCTTCGCGGTGACATGTCCGGCCACGTAGGCACGGTGTAATCGTAAGCAGCCCGCATTAGTGGTGACATGTCCGGCCATATAGGCACGGTGTAATCTCATCATCATATATATCTCATAAAGCATGCATAAGAACTTAAAGACAACTATAACTTTATCGGGGTGACGTAAGGTCGAGAACCCCCGATTCCATTATGGAACAATCATAATCATCATACCCCACCTTGAAGGAACTAGCATCATAGGGTGGGTCTAGTAATAATGAATAACATCAAAGAAGTATAAGGATCATTAACTTCGTGGAAATATCGTGTCATGGGCTTTAGGATCTCTAGTCTTAGACTCATCATCATCATTATTGGATTCATAACATAGCATAAGCTTTATCTCATAGGAAGCTCTTTATAAACATTAACTCATATTTTCCGGAATGTAAGAAAGTCATGGAAAGATAAAGGGAATCATGTCATAGGAATCATGCCTTAGGAAAGTAGGGACTAGCCTTAAATACCTTTATGCCTTTCTAACTTTCCGATTATACGCTCCCTTCCAAGTTCGTAATTCTACATTCAAAGGAATTCCTACTAGAATTAGATAGTTGGAAACGTACTTAATCTTAAGCTAAAACTAACGAAAATTGGGCAGCATCTCCGTTATTTATACAACTTTCTCCATACGATATAACCACTCCCAAACGTCAATAAGAAGATTTATAATATCATGATTAACAACCTTCATCAAACTATACCTTATTCAATTCTTCCAATCCCATTTCAAATCACCCATAAACATTATCACACAACATCGTATTCGTTCTCATATTATACTTCCTCAACATCATTTGTATCGTTTACAACAAGGTTTTTCTCATAATACATCAAGAGTCATGATTCATGTCAACTATTATTCAAAAATATCATTATTTCCACATTTTGAGCTCCATATTCTATTTTCTTTCATAATCCAAGTCTTTCAACCCCTCAATATACCAAATAGTATGAAATGATCATAAAACTTACCTTTGATTGTGTAGGAATTAGTTTTGGATGGAAATGCTCCACTTGAAGAAAACCCTAGTTCCTCTTCCAAAGAATTTCTTGACTTCTAGGAACCCTAAGGAGCCTCCTCAAACTTAATTCTCTTGGTTTGATGAAGCTGATCTTTGATTTCCCTTGAATTCTTGTATATGAAATGTGTGGAATGTTTTAGAGACTTGGAGAGAAGTGGAGAAGTGAAAGAATGAGAAAAAAAAAGTGGGAACACATTTATATACTTGAAAATAACTCAGCCTGTCGAGACTTATACAGACACTTATACGGTCCGTATAAGTGACCGTGGTTCACCATCATGGAAAACATCCTTCCTGTTGGGTTATACAGACCCTTATACGGACCGTATAAAGTTATACGGACCGTATAAGTGGTCGTATAACTCCACTTTTCCAAGATTAATTCTGTCGTTTCGTTTGTTCTCCAATCCTTATGGAACCTTCTTAGCACTTGTTTAACACTTCCTTAGCAATCTAAGGTGCATATAACTTTTTCTCAAGACCTAATTAAATCATCATTAGCTCGGTACTTTACAAAACTCTTCCGAAACACAACGTATACTTCGCCTTTCTTAATGAACTTTCTCCTCTTGCTTCAAACGTCTTTGGAATCTTAATTAGAACCATATAGTACTACTTCTTACTTGTAGGGACATCCCATACACCTCACCCCGCGTTAGTCTATCCATCCCATGACGACATGAAATTTTTTTGAGGTGTAACACTGATACTGGAATGGTAACTGTATTAAGAGAAACTCGATAAGAGGTAAATGATCATCCCAATTGCCCTTGAAATCCAATGCACATGCTTGTAACATATCCTCAAGTGTCTGAATAGTTCGCTTGGCCTGACCGTCTGTCTGCGGATGAAATGTTGTATTGAGGTTCACTTATGTGCCCAAACACCTTTGAAAAGACCTCCAAAAGTTCGTTGTATACTGAGCATCCCTATCAGATATAATGGAAACCAGAACACCATGAAGTTGGGTGATCTTATTTATGTACAACGTTGCATAATCCTCCGCCGTATAAGTAGTTCTAACTAGTAGGAAATGAGCCGACTTCGTAAGCCTGTCCACAATCTCCCATTTACACATCAGAATTTCTATATTCTTAGTTAATCTACCGGGCTTCTGATGCTCCACCTTGACTTGCTGACAATTCAGTTACTAAGCCACAAATTCTGTAATGTTCTTCTTTATATCGTTCCACCAGTATGCTTCATTAATTTCATGATACATCTTCGTCGACCCTGGATGAATAGAATATTGCGAATGATGCATTTCTGCCATGATCTTACCCTGTAGCCCAGCTACATCTGGAACACACAATCAGCCTTGATTTCTCAGAACCCTATCTTCATTCAACTCGAAGCATATGCAATTACCATGCTATACTGCATCAAAACGCAAGTCAATCTGGTACCCGAAGCATCACAATAAACTGCATACCTCTCTGTACCGTCTAGAAATGTTAAATTGATGTTGATGTCAATCTATTCTTCAACTCTTTAAAGCTCTGATCACAAGCATCGGACAACTGGAACTTAGTTGCTTTTGAGTCAGCTTCGTCAGTGGTGCTGAAATGGAAGAGGAAACCTCCACGAATCTCTAGTAGTAACCTGCTAACCCCAAGAAACTACGAACCTCTAACGGGGTCGTGGGTCTAGGCCAAGTCTTTATAGCTCAATCTTTTGAGTATCAACTCTAATGCCTTCATCCGACACTATATGACCAAGAACTGCCACAGAAATCAACAAGAATTCACATATAGAAACCTTAGCGGACAACTTATGATCTTGGAGAGTCTGTAGCACTACTCGTAAGTGATCCGTGTGTTTTTCCTCTGAATATGAATATACTAGAATATCATCGATATATGCAATCACAAATACATCCAGAAATAGCCGGAACACACTATTCATCAAATCCATAAATATTGTTGGCACGTTAGTCAGCCCAAATGACACTATGAGGAACTCAAAGTGACAATATCTAGTTCTGAAGGTCGTCTTTGGAATGTCTTTCTCTCTAACCCTTACCTAATGATACCCTGACCTCAAGTCAATCTTCGAGAAGCACTTCGCACCCTATAACTGATCAAATAAGTCGTCAATCCCGGGAAGAGGAATATTTGTTCTTTATAGTAACTTTATTCAGCTTCTGATAATCCATACATATTCTAAGCGATCCATCCTTCTTGCGCACGAACAACTCCGGCGCACCCTACGATGAAGTACTAGGCATGATAAAACCCTTTCTAACAAATCCTTCAACTGTTCCTTCAACTCGGCGGGAGCCATTCTGTTGGGAGGAATAGATATCGGGTGATTATCTAGAAGCACATCAATACCAAGACCCAAAAGCTCATCCAGAAACGCATCTGGATACTCACTAACTACTGGAACAAATTGAAGAGTCGATGGTTTTGCATCTACATCTCTGACTCAGATAAGATGATATATACATCCTCTGGAGATTATCTTTTTCACCTTGAGGTAGGAAATAAACCTACCCTTATGTGTCACAGTATTGCCTTTCCATTCCAGGACTGGCTCTTCTGGAAATTAAAATCTAACGATCTTCGTTCGGCAATCAACATTGACATAACATGATGCTAACCAATCCATACCCATGATAACATTAAAAGCGACAATCTGTATTTTAACTAGGTCTGTTAAGGTATGACTTCTACAAATTACTACTGCACAACCCCGATAGACCCATCTACCAACAACTGATTCACCTACTGGTGTAGATACCGCGAACGACTTACTTAAGAATTCAGGTTCTATACCAAATTTACCAAACACAAATGGAGTGACATACGATATAGTAGAGCATGGATATATCAATGCATAAACGTCATGTGAAGAAATAAATAGTATACTTATGACAATATCTGGTGATGACTCTATGTCCTGTCAACCCACTAAATAATAGATGTAGTTCTGATTACCTCCGGAACTGGGTGCTGCTCATCCGCCCCTACCTCCTAGCCCATAGGGAGCACCAGCTTCATGTGCCCTAAATCTCCCTAATACTAAGAATCTGATGCCCGCTAACTCTAACCCAACCCAGAATAATAAGCAAATCAATCATATCTCGGCCCTTGGAACTGAGATGGTGCCCTAGCCGTAGGGTAGGCTGAGTGCCTAGAGAACTGTGGCATGAAGCCACCCTGAGACTTTCCAAAGTGTCCAGCAGATCTAGACTTCTTAATATGGTCTCTATCTCAAACCTGGTCCATTTGTTGTCGTTGCTTACACCCCTTTAGATTCTGAGCAAATACCTGGATCCGAGAAATATCAATATCATTATGCAAGGCTGCCATCATGCAATATCTAATCAAATATAGCTCGTGACCAGTCACGAACCGATGTACCCTATATCACATCGTAGCCACTATCATCGGAGTATACCTGGCTAAGAAATCAAACCTAACACTATACTTTCGCACACTCGCATTGCCTTGCCTGAGAGCAAAAAATCAATCAATTCTGGCATGTCTGATCTCCAACGGCAGATAGTGATCCAGGAAGGTGTCTGAAAAATCCTCCCACACAGCCAGAGGTGCATCCGGTGACCTCAATCGCTCCTAAGCCTCATACCATAAGACAACTGTATCTTTTAACCTATACGATGCTAACTCTACTGCTTCAGTCTCAACAGAATGCATTACCCGGAGCGTCCTCTGAAGCTGATCAATGAAATTTTGAGGGTCCTCATCTGGGTCACACCCTGTTAACACTAAAGGATCCGGATTAATAAAGACACGAACCCTCGTGCCCCGACCCAAAATCGCTTAGATGTGCGGGCACCTACCATTTCCCCCCTTGGTAGGTGAAACCTTACCTTACCCAACATACAAACCATAAATGTGGAAGAACAACATAAATAATAATAAATCTCAATACCCATTAAAAGAGAATAAGTGCGGAATACATCTTGTACCCGGGGCATCTGGTCTAAGTCAGCACAAGAGCTACTGATAAACATATAGGTCTTAATATATAACAAGAACTATGTGAATGTTGCCATACAAGGCTCATAACATAAAAAAGAATACTGTCTGAAAGTAGATGACAAATATAAGAGGAATGGAAACTCGGGCTGCAGATCTGGCAGTAGCTCACCCTAAGTCTCCAACAACACCGTCTCGGGAAACACTCTCGAGGATCAGAAATAGAACCTACCACACACTCTACACCCCGTAAAGGAGTGTAGCAAAGTAGCATCAGTACAAACAACACGTACTGAGTAGGCATCATAGGCCGATAAAAGTTAGCTAACATATATAAAGGATGAGCCAGAAGAATAGAAATGCTCATAATCAGGTATAAACACCACACAGTCCAAGAATAACAACTCAAGTACATAAAGATCAAATAGCTGAATCATAACCTATGGTGAAGCGCCTAAGCTCAAGTCTGCCAAGTTTCCCATGATTCCTCGGAACAACCACAAACACCAGCGAAACAGACAATAGTACTCCATAACTTCATGTCATAGCCTAGGAGAAAGTCTCTACTCCTCGAGTCCATCAATTCCCAAGTATGTATTAATCAGGCACACGACGATCTCAAATTAATAATCAACTAGGAAGTCAATGTCCATGTGCACCATACAATACAATAAATAACCACAACCAGAATCAGATGTATGAGTGAATGAAATATGATTGCATGAGAGATGCAATGCAATGCTATAATACACACATGCTCCGGGCGGAATACCTCCACGCCTCGACAGTCATGACCTATGGGGGACCCGCGAAGTCCATGTACCTGCTGCGCGTACAGCTCGATCGAATATATGTTATGGAGCGTGCAACCCGGTCTAATATATGTTGCGGAATGTGCAACCCAGTCCAATATATATTGCAAAACGTGCAACCCGGTCCAATATATGTTGCTGCGCGCAACCCGATCCAAATACATGTGTATGAATTCATGCATGATATCAATGTCAGCAAGAGTATATCAATGACAATCGTGCCACACATGGACACATATCCCAATATCAAGATCAATATCAATTCCTTCCTCTTTACAAGTCAATAACCAATAACTGAGAGATATGGGCTCACAACCATGAATAAGTCACTAAGTATCACGTCTAGTATCACATACGTGGCAACAAGCCAATAGATCACAACAAGGCATAAAGCCATAATCAACAATAATACCAAGCTCAGCTCATATCAGAGTATCATTAAAGATGAGAATGAATACACTGAATAATATCAATGAATGATAACAACATATCAATTCAATTGTGCCTTAGTAACAAGTCGAGTTCTTTCCTCTATCCAAGATAATATCCAATAAGTGAGGGATAGCAATTTCACAATCATTATAAGACGACTAATCATTAAGTCTAATATCACACACGTGGCAACAAGCCAATAGATCACAACAAGGCAACAAGCCAAATAGATCACAACAAGGCAACAAGCCATAATCAACCAACAGTACCAACCTAGGTAATCCATCCTAACTTCATACTTGAAGGTGTAACATGCTGTCTCTGACAATCGCTAACTCTAGATATGCTTTACTAACTGAAGTCTAACCATAAGGTAAGTCGTAACCTACCTGGTAGCCGAGTTCTACATCAGAAATAAGGAAGAACAACACCCATATTACTAAACTTGTCTTTCGAATCGAATTCAACTATGGAAAAAGGGGGAAATAGGCCCGTAAAGGTAAAACGGGTATTTCAAAAGTGAAATGTGTAATTCAACGTTCTAGGAGTTCAATCCTTCTAATCAATTGCTAAATAACTCAAGAATGGGTCAATTTCGTTAATCAAGTCAAAAACCCCAATTTGGGTATAAACGCCAACTTTCAAACCTTCAATTTCATCAACATAAATGGAAGATTCAATCCTATTAGCTATTAAATCATCAACTTCTATGATTAGATTAGTCAAATCCACCAACAATTTTCATTTAGCAAGATTAGAACTCAAATAATAGAGAAAACATCAAACCCATCTTCTATCTTAACTTCTATGAATTTTCTATCATGGATTCATGCTTAAGGAATGTAAATGAAAGAATTCAAGCATAGGGAACTTACCCTCAAGAGGAATCAGCCAAGAATCTCCTCAATTCTCCTCAAAAGTGCTTACGAACAAAAAGTGAAGGAATGGGAAATAAAAGGGTTTCACTTAGCTATTATTAGGTTCTGGTCCACATCGTCCGCTGCAGCGGTCACTAGTCCGCTATAGCAGAATCGCGCCACCGGTTCTAGGCTCGTTATCGTGCATCCGCCATAGCGAAATCCGATCCGCTGTGGCTCCCATCTCGAAAGTCATCATTCCGCTATAGCAAACCAAGACCTGGCTATAGAAGGTACGCTATGGCGGATCTGGTGCCGCTACAGCGGACACCAGAATTTTTTGGTTTTTCACAAACCAAATCCCGAAATTCGATAATCACCCAAGACCTCCCAGATACAAACCAGACATCCATTTTTACATACAAATATGCTACGGACTCACCTCAGAATTTCCAACGGAGGCCTATATGACCGGGTCAACACCCAATTGCCAAATACTGCCTTTCCAACCAATAACCCAAAACACTCCCAATTGTTTTGGGAACCAAATCGAATATACCACCAAGTTACAATCGACCATCTGGACCTCTCAGAATCGATAGATTTTCGAAAAAGGTTCGTTTACCTGAAAGTCAACCATTGGTTAAACATTTTTCATTTTAAGGCTCTATCTCACAAAAGTCATCATAAATCTCGTCCAATCTTCTCAGGAACTGTACCACCCATCCCCGCGGGTCAAAATATACTAATAAGACTCGGGGAAGGCTTAACGAGGGTAAATGGGTTAAAAGTACAACGACGACCAAACAAGTCATTATATCTCGAACTAACCGAACTCTTTGAAGGTCCAGTACTGGGGCCTGCTCCAATGTGGCGTTGAGTCCGTGCGGCCACTAACTGAGTCAATAATTGCACCGTACTCTGAATATCCTTGTCAGATGAACCAGTTGGTTGAACTAGAGGTGTTGGGGCTCCTCAGAACTCTGCTGGTACTGGCAAAGTCGGGGATGTCTTAGAGGGCGACTCGCTCTGGGCCTCACTTTGACCCATACTAGCGGGTGGCACTCTACTAGTACCTTCTACAACAGCCATGTTCGCCTGCTTGCTGGCAGTCGTGTTTCTAGTTGTAGGCAATTCTGCAACACAAAGCAAGGCACGAATTAGGAATCAAGTTCTTATGACTCAGCTCAGTTGCACGATCTGGAGTATGAGAGAAAGGTAACAATCCCTAAATAACATGTAGCCTTCTAATTATAAGTGTGGTGCACAACACACCCATAAGCAAGACTCTATTAGACACGGCTTACAGACTATCTAGGAGAAAGACCTGCTTTCATACAAAGTTTCACACCCCAAACCTAGGGAGGCAATGTAACAGCCCAGGCCACCGCTTGTAGAAATTGTTCTCTTTGGAACCTTCACCCTTTACGGTTTTAAAATCCATCTACAAGGGAGAGGTATCCAGCCGATGTGGGATTCGCCTAAGGCAAGCCTTACACTCACCCCCTTTTGGGACTCAACGTCCTCGCTGAAGTTTTCCCCACCACCGGCCCGGCACCGGCTCTGATACCAAAACCTGTAGCATCCCCTTTGGGAGGATGCCACTTACGAAACAAAAGCTAATTTAATACTTACAACGTTTAGAAGAAATTTATGCCAAAGGATATTCACCAAAATATGTAATAGCAGAAATAGGACTATATGAAAAAGGGTTGAAAGTGCGACAGTTTTTTTTCATTATACCCTCCGAAAATTTCTTAGATAAAATACAATATCAAAGTATCAATTTAAAATGGCAATACCCTTCTCAAACAGTCAACACATTTAAGAAACTTGGTTTTGAAATTATTTTCAAATCAACACCACTACGGGTCCATAAGATACACGAAAGTAAAACTTGCGATTATCACAGAAACTAGTATCTTCCTTTGTACATAATTACAAGGCAAAATGTAAACCCAGTACATGGCATGACTTGGGTTGGAAGCACACCCTAATATATCAAAACAAGTCACCAAGTTCAAGTTACAAGCATATGGTCTTGTGTCCAACAAAATTTTACAAGACCTAGATGTATATGCAAATGTGATCTTCACTAAGGCTCCCAAAAAGACTACTCCAAATGGCCATCTTCAAATCTCTTCCCGTACATTATCTACGATAGAAAACAACTATCACTAAGAATAAAGGTTAGTGGTGTATAAACTTTGGGCTGGGAGCCATTAGATTCTCCAATTCCCTTATCCGTCGTAGGTAGCTCAATAAGATAACAATAAATCAAGTAGACAAGTATATCAAAGTATCAAATATCAAAACCTTGAAGAGTTTCCAAATGTCGAAATCAATATTCGAAGGTTCAAATATCAAGAAAGCTTATACTTCAATTCAAGAGAGTTTGTCAATTAACCAATTACTCCTAATATGTACGTCATGTCATCACACCAAGCACAATCAATATCAAGATGGACCGAAGCTCCAAATCAATAAGGGTCGTCACCCAATAGTCAAGAGAATCAAGAGCCATGTTGAAAGTGGCTTTCCACTCGTACTAAAAAATGGACGAAAATCCATTATCAAGACGAAATGTAAATCCAAATTCAAGATGGGCAAGATCCAAATCGAGAGGCATGCCGATATCGATGACAAAGTCACAGCAACAAGAAGGACAAAATCCAAATAAGAATGCAAAATGATCAAGCAATTCGTACAAGTGGGCAATTTAGCTAAAGTTTTGCAATACTTGAGATAATAACCACACAATGATATAAGAGGAAGAGTAAGGAAACAACCCAGCAAGATACTTCAAAAGTTATAGAAAATAAAGATACTCAAAGTTCAAGTTTATACACAAACCTTGGCATTTTACCACACAACAAGTTCTACCACAACTCGAGGAGTTCAAATCGTCTACACCATAGACCAACCAAAGTCCATTTCGTCAAGCAATTCCTCTTAGCTTGTACAAGAGCATATAAACCTTAAATACACAATCAAATATCTACTTAAGTTTAATAGTTTCAGCACGTCAAACCTGTTACACCTCGAAAATTTCCCCGTGAACGTACCACGAATAGAATAACGAAGAATACGGGTATATGGTGTTTTAATCAGAAGGGAATGACATTTGACGACCCTAAGTAAGATTTCAAAGGCAATGGGATAAGGTTATGCTCCACAATGACTAATTATAGGTTCTGAAGACTTGAAAGTCATAGATTTGCACTTTGGCCCAGTCGACCATAAAGTGAAATACGGACCGTAAAGTGGTATACGACCCGTAAACCACCATGTCGTATTTCAACTCACAAAACTTCAACTTTCTGTCGAATGTTTAAATGGTTAAATACGGCCTGGAATACATACCGTTAATTGAAATACGGCCCGTAAACTGCGATCGTAAATCACCATGATCCCCAGCATACCTTTCTGGTTTTGATATGCTTAAATACGACCACGAAATACGGCCCGTAAACTGGAATACGGACCGTAAACTGGGTTTATGACCACTGTGCACTTCAGCTACTGTTCATTCCAGATGAGATTTTAAGTCATTAAAAGGAGACCTAAGCTCATTCAATTCATTTCATTTCCACGATATTTCTCTCTAGAAATCTCTAGAATGCTCTCTACTCTTCATCACAAGAAAACCAAGGGAAATCCATGATCAATAACACCAAATCCATGAAATAAAGTGTATTAAACCTAGCTAAAGTTCATCTCTCTCAAGAAAACCCAAAGGAAGTGAAGTAGGGTTTTGGTGCTAGAGGAGTAATTCCATTCAAGACTTTTTCAACCATCATCTAAGGTAAGTTTCATGACTAAGCCATGTTGTTTAAGGTATTGGAAGGTTAAGATACTTGAATTGTAAAAAGACATAGGAAATGGGTCATTCATGGGTGAATAGTGTCATGGTTGGATAGTAGTTGGGTTGAATTATGAATGTTGGAGTGTTGTGATTATGAATACGTTATAAATGACATTTAGACCATGAAATAAGTATTATATATGAGGAAACGTGATAGTAATCTATAACCATAAATGTGGAGAAATTGAAGGGAAATGGTGGATTGTGGTCAATGTGTATTAATGACGATCACTGATTGCAATATTGTGAATGTTGTTGTGAGCGTGTGGGAGTTGATATAGCATATGGGAAAAGTGGTATAAACAAAGGAAGTACTGCCCAAATTTTCCATAGAATTAGTAACCCATTTTTATAGTCGAATTAACTAACGTTAGTACGAATTCTCTTTTGAAGGTAGAAACGTGACATTGAAGGAGAACAAGAAAGCGACAGCTTAGTTAAACGTCAAAGGTATGTGAGGCTAGTCCTTTCTTTCTAATGGCATGAATCTCATAGCATGATTTTCCTTCCTCCTCATGAGTTCCTATATCCCAGAAAGCTATAAGCCTATGTCTATGAATAGCTATATAAGATAAAAGATATGACATGATGTTATTTATTGCTTACACTCACCTTATGTGTTAATTCCTTCAAGGTGAGGCAGAATGTCAATTATTATTCCAAAATGAAATCGGGGGAATCACGACCTCACGTTACCCCGATAAAGTAAAGTTGTTCATAAGCATTATGCATGTATTATGATAAGTGTATGATGATGATCTTGTATGATGATGATGATATAACACCGCGCCTATTTAGCCGAGCAGTCACCTTTAAGGCGGGCAGCTATACGATACACCATGGCCAAATGGTATGGGCAGACACCACTAGTGGGCGGCATGAGATGATACCCCGGACGCGGGAGGCCTGGACGCAGGATAATGTTATGATTATCACACCGATCCGATATGGACGGGTAGCTTATATATTACTACACCGTACCTATATGGGCGGGCAGCTTATACATTATGCATACATGACATGATGTTGATTATGAGTAAGCTAGCATGCATTATCTCTTTTACACTTGACAGTCAGATACAGTTATTCCATATTGATACTTCTTTTATATCATTGCCCTATTTCCTTATTTATGCCTCTCATACTCAGTACAATGTTCGTACTGACGTCCGTTTTCTTTGGACGCTGTGTTCATGCCCACAGGTAGACAGGAAGGAAAGCTCGACCCAGATCCGTAGTAGCTGTCAGCTGATTGAAAGCACTCCCTTGTTCGGAGGTTCTCATGATGATCCTTTTTGCGTATAGTCATATATATGTATTTTTGGGCATGACGGGGTCTTGTCCCGTCCTTATGTGCAGCACTCCAGTAGAGGCTCGTAGATGCGCAGTGTGGGTTAGATGGTCTCACGAGGTGCTATTATATGTATATATTATTTTGATGGCCGAGAGGCATATGTATATAAAAGTATTTATTCTTCCATATAAAATATGATTTTCCTACAATTTGAGTACAAGGTTGATAAAAGAGCATTAAATGAGTAAGATGAGTTGTAGAACGAGTGGTGCTCGGTGGGTAGCCCCGGGTACCCGTCACGACCCCTAGCTGGGTAGTGACAAAAGTGGTATCAGAGCGGTTCAGTCCTAGGAAGTGTCTACGAGCCGTGTCTAGTAGAGTCTTGTTTATGGTGTGTTGCGCGCTACATTAATAAACAAAAGGCTACAGGGCATTTTGGAAAAATGACCATTCTTCTTCCTATGAGATCATGCGATAGAGCCATGTATAAGATTTTATCCTCCCTAATAGTGTGTTATGATTTCAGAATGCCGCCAAAGGGAAAGGCTACAGCCGTCCAGAAGGGCAAGACTACGGCAAAGAGGCGGGTAGAAAGAGAGCCTTCGATGAATATAGAAGAAGGAGAATCACATAATGAGGCCTGGTCTAACACTTCTTCTACCCCGCCTAATGTGGAAGGACAAGGAGAATCTCCAGCTCCAATTCCTCCACCGGTCGCTTCGGGTCAACAAATGACCGAGGCCATTCATTTATTGACGCAATTGGTCGCCGCACAGGTACAACGACAAAATGCGAGTTTAAGTGATCGGGCAGCAAGTACCAAAGCCCGTGATTTCATGAGTCTAAATCCTCCGGAGTTTTTTGGGTCAAAGCCGGATGAAGACCCGCAAGGTTTCATAGATGAGGTGTTGAGGACATTGAAGATTATCCATGCCTCCGAAACTGAATCCGTGGAGTTGGCATCTTATAGACTCCGGGATGTGGCAATTTTATGGTACAACAACTAGGTATTATCAAGAGGAGAGAATGCGCCTTCTCCGGCTTGGCAAGAATTCGTGGATGCATTTATTTGTCACTATTTGCCACCGAGGTCCGCTGAGCTAGAGCGGATAGGTTTCTAAATATGAGGCAAGGAAATATGAGTGCCCGGGAGTATAGCATGCAATTTAATTCTTTGGCTAGATATGCCCCGGCTATGGTAGCCGACATGGGAGACCGGGTACATAGATTTGTAAGTGGCCTAGGGCCACATTTATTCAAAGATTGTTTAACGGCTTCTTTGTAAGACGGGATGGATATTTCCCGAATACAGGCCCATGCTCAGAATTTAGAGGGGCGACAACAACCACAAAGAAGTGATCGTGATAGTGATAGAAGGCAAGGTAAGAGGGCCACATCTATGGGAACAGGTAGTGATTACAGAAGGGGATCAAGACAGACATATTCTAGGTACTCAAGCCAGTCGGTGACTAGTGCACCTCCTCGATTCGCAGGTAGGAGATTTGATCGCTCCTTCTGTTCAGGATAGGGTCAGAGTTCGAGGGCCTCAGATTCCCAGTTCAGGGAAGATTATAGCCAGAGGAGACCCCCCGTACCGCGATACAGCCAGAGCGGTAGATTAGATTCCGAACAGTGTCGCCAGGGTTCGGACGCTTGTTATACTTGTGGCCAGGTTGGGCACATGATGAGAGATTGCCCGTCGTTGGGTGGTAGAGTTGGTACTCAGCCTATCGGTTCAGCAGCTCGTTCTTCCTCAGCGCGCCCGGTAGGGCAGACTCCTCAGATATCAGCAGGCCAAGGTAGAGGCAGAGGGGCAGCATCTACTTCAAGTGCCACTCAGCTCCGTGTATATGCTTTAATCGGACGGCAGGATCTTGAGTCCTCCCCGGATATGGTTACAGGTACATTGTCTATATTCTCTCGTGATGCATATGCACTGATAGATCTGGGGTCTACTCTTTCTTATATTACTCCATATGTTGCTGATTGTATTGGGGTGAAACCAGAGCCAATCAAACCTTTCGAGGTATTTACTCCGGTTGGTGATCCCGTGATAGCAAGACGAGTGTAAACAAATTGTGTAGTTGGGGTATGTGATCGCCAGACCACAGCTGAATTGATTGAGTTGGAAATATTAGATTTCGATGTAATTATAGGCATGGATTGGTTGGCATCGTGCTATGGTAATATCGATTGCTGAACGAAAGCGATGCGATTTCAATTTCCGGGAGAGCCCGTGCTTGAATGGAAGGGTAATACAGCATCTCCAAAAGGTAGGTTTATTTCCTACCTTAGGGCAAGGAAGATGATAGCCAAAGGTTATATTTATCATTTAGTTCGGGTTCATGATACCGAGTCAAAGCCGCCAACTTTCCAATCAGTTCCGGTAGTGCATGAATTCTCAGATGTGTTTCCAGACGAACTTCCAGGTCTTCCTCCAGAAAGAGAGATTGACTTTGCCATTGATGTGTTGCCGGACACCAAGCCTATTTCTATTCCTCCTTATCGGATGGCTCCGGCGGAACTAAAAGAGCTAAAAGCGCAGCTGAAAGACTTGCTCAAGAAGTGGTTTATTAGGCCCAGTTCATCACCGTGGGGAACACCGGTCTTGTTCGTGAGAAATAAAGACGGATCTCTACGAATGTGTATTGACTACAGGCAATTGAACAAAGTGACAATAAAGAACAAATATCCTCTTCCAAATATTGATGACTTATTTGATCAATTGCAAGGTTCCAAATGGTTTTCAAAAATAGATCTGAGATCGGGTTATCATCAAGTGAGGTTTGAGAAGCGGATATTCCCAAAACAGCCTTCAGAACGAGATATGGCCACTATGAATTCCGGGTGATGTCATTTGGATTGACTAATGCTTCGGCCGTGTTTATGAACTTGATGAACAATGTATTCAGGTATCTCTTGGACTTATTTGTGATAGTATTTATTGATGATATTCTGGTGTATTCTCGCACGGAATCAGAACACGCAGATCATTTGCGAATTGTTCTTGGCATTCTTCGAGCCCGAGAATTGTATGCAAAATTTTCAAAGTGCGAGTTCTCGCTAAATTATGTGACATGTTATCTCAGATGATGGCATTCGAGTCGACACTAAAAAAATTGAAGCTGTGAAGACTTGGCCAAGGCCTACGACTCCTACGGAAGTTCGTAGTTTTCTGGGGTTGGCAGGGTATTATAGGAGGTTCGTAGAGGGCTTTTCATCTATTTCAGCCCCATTGACGAAGCTAACCCAGAAGTCAGCCAAATTTCAGTGGAATGATCCTTGTGAGCGCAGTTTCCAAGAGTTGAAAGACAAATTGACCTCAGCTCCGATCTTAACACTTCCAGAAGGGTCAGATGGCTATGTAGTATATTGTGACGCTTCCGGTGTCGGATTAGGATGCGTATTGATGCAGCATGGTAAATTTATTACATATGCTTCGAGACAATTACGGAAACATGAAAAGAATTATCCAACTCATGATCTCGAATTGGCTGCGGTTATTCATGCCTTAAAAATATGGAGGCATTATTTGTATGGTGTGCATGTTGATGTCTATACAAATCACAAATGTCTTCAATACATATTCAAGCAAAAGGAGTTGAACCTGCGGCAGAGGCGGTGGTTAGAATTGTCAAAAGATTATGATGTGAACATTTTGTACCACCCTGGAAAAGCGAATATAGTAGCTGATGTGCTTAGCCGCCGGTCAATGGGCAGTTTATGTGAAGTCCCTCCGGAAAAAAAAGAGATGGTTCATGAGCTCCACCAATTAGCTAATCTGGGAGTACATGTAATTGATTCAGGTAATGCAGGGATTAGTATCAATGATCCCACCACTTCGTCCTTGGATATGGAAGTGAAAGAACGACAATATGAAGATCCCCAATTGAGTCGTTACAGAGACACATCTCATAGAAAAGAGAAGTCTTCATTTGAAGTTTCAATGGATGGAATTCTTAGATACCGAAACAGGCTATGTGTGCCGAATGTGGCAGAATTGCGCCAACGAATTCTAGAAGAAGCACATTGTTCTTGGTATTCTATTCACCCAGGTGCAACCAAAATGTATCATGATCTCAAGATGATGTATTGGTGGGATGGCATGAAGAGAGATATAGCAGAATTGTAGCACAGTGTCCAAATTTCCAGCAGGTAAAGATTGAACACCAAAAGCCAGGAGGCTTATTGCAAGCAATGGAAATCCCTACTTGGAAATGGGAAACAATTAACATGGATTTTATTGTGGGGTTACCTCGTTCCCGCGGCAGGTATGATTCTATATGGGTGATCGTGGATAGATTGACGAAAGCGGCCCATTTTCTCCCAGTTAGAACCACATACTCAGCCGAAGATTATGCGAGGTTATATCTCAAGGAAATTGTGCGACTTCATGGTATTATATTATCTATTATTACAGATAGAGAAGCACAGTTTACAGCCAAGTTTTGGAAGTCCTTCCAAGAAGGTCTAGGCACTCAAGTGAAGCTTAGCACGACATTTCATCCGCAGACCGATGGACAAGCCGAGCGTACTATTCAGACCTTAGAAGATATGCTACAAGCATGTGTGCTGGATTTCGGTGGAAGTTGGGATGATCATTTACCATTAATCGAATTTGCGCATAACAATAGCTATCATTCCAGTATTCAAATGGCTCCATATGAAGCTTTATATGGAAGGAAATGTAAATCCCCAATCGGATGGTTTGAAATAGGAGAAGTACAGCTAGCAGGCCCTGAATTGATTTAGCAAGCGGTGGAAAAAGTTAAGGTGATCCGAGATCGATTGTTAACAACCCAAAGTCGCCAAAAGTCTTATGCAGACAATCGCCGACGAGACATGGAATTTCAAGTTGGTGATTGGGTATTTTTGAAAGTATCGCCAATGAAAGGGGTGATGAGATTTGGCAAGAGAAGGAAGCTAAGTCCTAGATATATTGGACCCTATAAGATTATCCGCAAGGTGGGTCATGTAGCCTATGAATTGGATTTGCCTTCGGAGCTTGAATCAGTCCATCCAGTATTCCACGTTTTGATGCTCCGCAAGTGTATTGGAGATCCCACAAAGATTGTCCCGATAGATGATGTGCAAGTGATAGCAAAGCTAACCTATGAAGAGGTGTCTATTGCTATTCTAGAGAGGCAAGTGCGAAGACTCCGAAATAAAGAGGTAGCTTCGGTTAAAGTCTTGTGGCGAAACAATAACCGAGAAGAAATGACTTGGGAAGCGGAAGAAAGTATGAAGTCCAAGTACCTGCATTTATTTCAACCCCCAGAAGAGACTCAAGATGGCACGCCAACAATATAAGGTAAGTATGAAATAAATGAAGTGTAATAATTAGAGTACCTGAACACCCCTATTTCTATCATTATTCAGATGTTATATCCCCTGCTTTCGAGAGCTTTCGTAAGTCTTTCTTAGAATTTTATTGTCTTGTGGCCCTGTGAGGCAATGATAATATGGGTTGTTGTGATAGGATGGTAGTGCCGCATTACAGGGGAAACTTTGGCAAAATTTTCACAGAATCCCAAGTGTTTAACATTCGAGGACGAATGTTCCAAAAGGGGGGAAGAGTGTTACACCTCGGAAACTTCCCTGTGAACGTACCACGAAAAGACTAACGAAGAATACGGGTATATGGTGTTTTAATTAGAAGGGAATGACGTTTGACGACCCTAAGTAAGATTTCAAAGGAAATGGGATAAGGTTATGCTCCACAATGACTAATTATAGGTTCTAAAGACTTGAAAGTCGCAGATTTGCACTTTGGCCCAGTCGACCATAAAGTGAAATACGGACCGTAAAGTGGTATACGGCCCGTAAACCACCATGTCGTATTTCAACTCACAAAACTTCAACTTTCTGTCAAATGTTTAAATGGTTAAATACGACCTGGAATACAGACCGTTAATTGAAATACGACCCGTAAACTGCGATCGTAAATCACCATGATTGTTACACCTCGGAAAATTTCCCGTTGGTACGCAAGTAAATGAACTAATGATGTGTGCGAGGAGTGCGAGTGTATAATGTTTCATGGGAAATTTATGAAAAGGGATGTGGATGATTAGAATGAAAAGTCGAGAAATGAGAAAAATTGAAAGTTGGCAAAACTGCCCAGTGGTCGTATATTGCAAAATACGGACCGTAAAGTGCAATACGGTCCGTAAACTGGCAGTCATAAACTGCCATGCAAAAGCTTCAGCTTTCTGCCAGTGGTCGTAAAGTGCAAATACAGACCGTAAACTGGTATACGGTCCGTAAACTGCCAGGTCATAAACTGGCATGCCAAACTTCAACTTTCTGCCAGCCGAGGAAATGGTTAAAAATGACCTGGTGGACGGACCGTAAAGTGATTTACGGCCCGTAAACCACCATGAAGGCAGCCCAGCTTCTGGTTCTGGAAATGGCTAAATACGCCCATGGAGGACGAGCCGTATAGTGGAATACGGTCCGTAAACCTCCATGGACGACCACTGTTCACCCAGCACAAATTTTCCAATTCATTAAATATGAGGATCAAGACTTATTTTATTTCATTACAACATTACACCACTTCTCTCTAGAACTTCTCTTTACATTTATTATATGAGTTTTCAAGGATTATAAGCCATCAATAACATTAAGACAAGTGAATCAAGGATAAGGGAATCATCAAGGATCATCCAAGTCAAGAAATCCAAATGGAGAAAAACTAGGGTTTTGCTCAAAGAAGAGTATTATCAACCAAAGCTTGTTCCTACAACTTCTAAGGTAAGATTCATGATTTTTACAAGATGTTTAAGGTATTGGAGAATTAAAATACATGGATTGTAGAAAATGTGGTCAACTAGGTCATGAATGATGAATAGTGACATTTTGAGAAATAGTTTGAATTGAGTTATGAATGTGTTGTGTTGTGATATGAATGTGTTATAAATGGTATTAAGATCATGAACTAAACACTTTAGACGAATGGACGAAGATGGGTGTTATAATCATGAATGTGGGTGAATTAGAGGCAAATTGAGGAATCTAGATAATGTGGATAATGTGAATGACTAATGGCCATTCTTATGATATTAATGAAGGTATAAACGCTAGCATTGGAAGGGAACGTGCAAGTGTAGAGTAGTTCGACGGAAAGGTATGTAAGGCTAACCCTTCTTTCATAAGGCATGCTTCTTGGCCAAATTCCTAATCCATATGAGTATGTTGTCTTCACATGGTTGACATTCCGAGCTCATAAGCTCACGACCCTTGATATATACTATGATTATACTATGTTCCTCGTATGACGAGTAAGTCCATAATGTATATGTAACGATAACGATGAGAATGGTAATGATAATGATATCAAAAATGATGCAAAAGGTGCCTACGGGCTATTATACTTATATGTGCCTATGAAGGGCTATAATGAACCCCGAGCTTATAACGCCGGATAGAATATATGTATATGAATATGTATGAAGTATGTATACGATTACGAAACGCGCGCGCACGTCTGCAGATGGTACGGATAACCCTGAAGCCTTGGTAGGGCCAGGTAGAAATAACATTGAGCCTTGGTTGGCCAAGTACGTATGAAACACCGAACCTTATGGTCGGGTACGCTATGTATGTATATAAGTGTATGGCTATGTATATAATATGAATATTAATGTGATAAGACTATGTATAAGAATACGAATAAGGACATGTATACGAATATGAGCACAAGTATGGTACGAGTATCATTATGGGATATGAACGACGATGTATGCAAGTAAGCGACATGATGATGATGATATTACTGTCTCCCCTCCTATGCTATCTTCATATGATATCTATTATGCTTCTATATTGATGTTGATCATGCTTTACATACTCAGTACATTCTTCGTACTGACTTCCTTTTGTTTGTGGACGCTGCGTCATGCCCGCAGGTGCACAGGGAGACAAACTTGATCCATAGCTGCTTATTCAGAGATTGCATAGCAGAGCTACATTACTTTCGGAGCCGTAGCTTTTGGGTACTTATTCTTTTGTGTATATAATTATGGGCATAGCGGGGTCCTGTCCCGCTCATACGATATGTCATACCCTTAGAGGCTCGTAGTCATGTGTATGTGGGTAGAGATGTTCGGCCATGCCGGCCCATGTTTTGTATATCTTTTGTTAGCCACGTCGGCCTTGTACTTATGGTGTGGCCTAGATGCCTATGATATGTTAAATGATGATGGTCGTCTAATGGGATCAATATGATTAACGATAATAAAAGCACGAATTGACTTATGGTTCACCTAGATGTTATGTTATGTACGATAAGGGGGTGCTCGGGTGGGGTAGCACCGGTTGCTCGTCGCGGCCCCCTAGCCGGGTCGTGACAAAAGTGGTATCAGAGCAGTTCAGTCCTAGGATGTGTCTACGAGCCGTGTCTAGTAGAGTCTTGGTTATGGGTGTGTTGCGCGCCACACTTATAAACGAGAAGCTGCGGATATTTTAGGAATATATGACCTTCTTTCTTCATAAGAATCGTGCGATAGAGCTATGATGTAAGAAATGCTTGTTCCTAAATCGTGTGTTGTGTATTTCAGAGATGCCTAAAAAGAAAAAGGCTGCAACAGCCCAAAAGGGCAAGACGGTGGCAGAAAAGCGGGCTGAAAGAGCACCGCCACTGGTAGTAGAGGAAGATGAGTCCCAAAGTGCGGCTCCATCTCAGTCCTCCCAGACAGTGCCTATTACTGAGGAGCACGTGGGAGCCTCAGCCCCAGCTCCAGCTCCTCCACCGAATGCTTTGGGACAAGACGTGAGAGAGGTCATTAATTTGTTGACTCAGTTGGTTGCGGGCCAGACTCAGAGGCCAAGCGCAGGGCAAGGTGACAGGACTATTAGTGCAAGGGCCCGTGACTTCATTGCTTTGAAACCCCCGGAATTATTTGGGTCGAAACTGGAGGAGGATCCCCAAGACTTTATTGATGGTATGCTAAGGACGCTCCGGTTGATACATGTTTCAGACACCGAATCGGTAGAGCTAGCGTCATATAGATTGAGGGATGTCTCAATCCAGTGGTATACGGTTTGGATGGCTTCGCGGGGAGCCAATGCACCTCCACTGGTATGGCAAGAGTTTGTTGATGCTTTTCTCCGTCATTATATGCCTCCGGAAGTTCGGCGAGCTAGGGCCGATAAATTCTTGAATTTGAGGCAAGGTAGCATGAGTGCTACAGAGTATAGTCTTCGCTTCAATTCCTTTGCTAGGTATGCTTCGGCCATGGTAGCGGATATGGGCGATCATGTGCACCGGTTTGTGAAAGGCCTAGGGCCACACTTGATGGATAAATGTTTAACTGCGTCCCTTTAGGATGGCATGGATATCGCACGCATTCAGGCACATGCTCAGGAATTAGAGGAACACCTACAGCAGCGGAGAAATGAATGTAAGGATAGGGGCCATAACAAGAGGGCCAGACCTTCGGGTTCGAGGAGCGAGTCCAGGGGCGGACACAGACAGCAGTTTCCCAGCCATTCAGGCTATTCTATGACCAGTACACCTCCACAGTTCACGGGGCAGAGATTTGACAGATCTACTCGTTCCGAGCCGAGTCAGGGTTATTCGGGGTCTCAGTTTAGAGGTGATTCAGGCCAGTCAAGGCCACCTGTACCACGATGTTCCCAGTGTGGGAAGTTGCATTGGGGTCGATGCCGATTGGGCTCGGATGGTTGCTATTCATGTGGTCAACCAGGACATATCATGTGTGATTGCCCCTCAGTACAGGGTAGAGGTAGGACCCAGCCAGCTTGGTCGGCAGCCGGATCATCAGCATCTGTACGCCCTATGGGGCTAGGTTCACATGCGCCAGTCGGCCATGGTAGAGGTAGAGGCAGAGCTCCCAGTACTAGCGGTCCTCAGCACCGTATTTATGCTTTGGCTGGACGCCAAGATCTCGAGTCTTCTCCTGATGTGGTCACAGGTATATTATCGGTGTTCCCTCATGATGTATATGCTTTGATTGATTCGGGATCCACATTATCATATGTTACTCCATATATTGCGGGTCGATTTATAATTGAGCCGGAGTCTATCAAACCTTTCGAGGTGTCTACACCCGTGGGTGAATCGGTAATATCTAGTCGAGTATATAGGAATTGTGTGATTGTGATTTGTGATCGTCGTACCATGATTGATTTGCATGAGCTAGAAATGGTAGATTTTGACGTTATTATGGGCATGGATTGGTTGGCTTCTTGTTATGCCAATGTTGATTGCCGAATGAAGATGGTTCGTTTCCAGTTTCCGGGAGAACCAGTCTTAGAATGGAAAGGGAATGCGGCATCACCAAAAGGTAGGTTTATTTCCTATCTAAAGGCAAGGAAAATGATCACGAAAGGGTACATTTATCACCTAGTACGAGTTCAAGATATAGAAGCTGAGTCGCCGACTCTTCACTCAGTTCCGGTAGTGAACGAATTTCCGGATGTGTTCCCGGAAGAGCTTCCAGGCCTTCCTCCCGAGCGAGAAATCGATTTTGCGATTGATGTGCTGCCAGACACTAATCCCATATCTATTCCTCCCTATAGGATGGCACCCGCAGAGTTGAAAGAGTTGAAGGAGCAATTAAAAGACTTGCTTGAAAAAGGCTTCATTAGGCCTAGTTCATCCCCGTGGGGAGCGCCCGTATTGTTCGTCCGGAAGAAGGATGGCTCCTTGAGAATGTGCATTGATTATCGGCAATTGAATAAAGTGACAATTAAGAACAAGTATCCCCTTTCGAGGATTGATGATTTATTTGATCAATTGCAAGGTGCCAAATGGTTTTCAAAGATTGATTTGAGGTTCGGGTATCACCAAGTAAGAGTTACGGAGAAAGATATCCCTAAGACACCTTTCAGAACAAGATATGGCCATTTCGAGTTCCGAGTAATGTCGTTTGGGCTAACTAATGCACCGGCAGTGTTTATGGACTTAATGAACAATGTATTCAGGCCTTTTCTGGATCGATTCGTGATTGTATTCATCGATGACATCCTAGTGTATTCTAGATCCAAGGAAGAGCATGTGGATCATTTGTGAATTGTCCTTGGAGTTCTTCGAGCTCGAGAGTTATTCGCGAAGTTTTCCAAATGCGAGTTTTGGTTGAACTCAGTGCCATTTCTGGGACACATTGTTGCAGCTGACGGTATTCGAGTGGATAGCCAAAAGATTGAGGCAGTGAAGACTTGGCCAAGGCCTACGACCCCTACGGAGGTTCATAGCTTTTTGGGCTTAGCCGGTTATTACAGAAGATTTGTTGAGGGTTTCTCTTCTATTTCTGCACCGCTCACCAAGTTGACTCAGAAGTCAGCTAAGTTTCAATGGACAGATGCTTGCGAGCGTAGTTTCCAAGAGTTGAAAGACCGACTGACTTCATCCCCAGTCTTGACACTTCCAGAGGGATTGGAAGGATATGTTATTTATTGTGATACTTCAGGCGTCGGGCTAGGCTGTGTATTGATGCAAAATGGTAAGGTGATTGCGTATGCTTCTAGACAATTACGGAAACATGAGCAGAATTATCCTACCCATGACTTAGAATTGGCCGCGGTGGTCCATGCTTTAAAGATATGGAGACATTACTTATATGGTGTCCACGTGGATATTTATACAGATCATAAGAGTCTCCAGTACATCTTCAAGCAGAAAGAGTTGAATTTGCAGCAACGACGATGGCTAGAGTTGCTAAAAGACTATGACGTTGAAATCCTGTACCACCCCGGAAAGGCAAATGTTGTGGTTGATGCTCTTAGCCGTAGGTCGATGGGAAGTATAAGTGATGTACGACCAGAAAAGAAAGAGATGGCCCGTGATCTTCAGCAGTTAGCTAGCCTAGGAGTCCGAGTGGTGGACTTAGGTAACAGAGGAGCTACTATTCAGAATTCAGCAGTTTCATCGTTAGTAGCGGAAGTAAAAGAGCGACAATTTGAGGATCCCATACTAATGCAGTACAGATATATACTCCCTCAGAAAGAGGAGTCATCATTTGATATTTCGGGAGACGGAGTTCTCCGATGTCGAGGCAGGTTATGTGTTCCCGATGTGGTAGGCCTACGTCACCAAATATTGAGGGAAGCTCATTGTTCCCGTTACTCCGTACACCCCGGAGCGACGAAAATGTATCATGATCTTAAGTCTATATACTGGTGGAATGGAATGAAGAAAGATATAGCGGAATTCGTAGCTCAGTGTCCTAATTGCCAACAAGTGAAGATTGAACACCAAAAGCCGGGTGGATTATTGCAAGCTATAGAAATCCCAACTTGGAAGTGGGAAGTGATTAATATGGATTTCATTACAGGGTTACCCCGTTCTCGACGTAAGTATGATTCCATATGGGTGATTGTGGATAGACTCACAAAGTCAGCTCATTTCTTACCGGCCAGGACGACCTATGCGGCAGAAGATTATGCGAACCTTTATCTTAAAGAGATAGTGAAACTCCATGGCGTTCCAGTATCTATTATCTCCGATAGAGGGGCCCAGTTTACAGCTAAGTTTTGGAGATCGTTCTAAGAGGGTCTAGGGACCCAAGTGCGCCTAAGCACGACATTTCACCCACAGACCGATGGGCAAGCTGAACGCACTATTCAGACTCTCGAGGATATGTTACGAGCATGTATGATAGTCCTTGGAGGAAATTGGGATGACCATTTGCCACTCATTGAGTTTGCTTACAATAACAGTTATCATTCTAGCATTCAAATGGCACTGTATGAGGCTTTATATGGGCGAAAGTGTAGATCCCCGATTGGGTGGTTTGAAACTGGAGAGGCTAAGTTGATAAGGCCAGATTTGGTCCAGCAAGCTATAGAGAAAGTCAAGCTCATACAAGATCGGTTGTTAGCGGCTCAAAGTCACCAGAAGTCCTATGCGGATAATCGTCGAAGGGACTTATAGTTCCAAGTTAAGGATTGGGTATTCTTGAAAGTGTCTCCAATGAAAGGCGTTATGAGGTTTGGCAAAAAGGGGAAGCTCAGTCCCCGGTATACTGGACCATATGAGATTGTGCGCAAAATAGGCAAAGTGGCCTATGAGTTAGATCTACCTCCGGAATTGGAGTCAGTCCATCCAGTATTTCATGTCTCGATGCTTCGAAAATGTGTTGGAGATCCCACTAGGATCGTCCCAATAAATGATGTGCAAGTCACATGGAAATTGACTTATGAAGAGATACCCATTTCCATATTAGATAGGCAAGTACGGAGGCTTAGAAACAAAGAAGTGGCCTCAATTAAAGTTCTGTGGAGAAATAACAATCGAGAGGAAATGACATGGGAAGCGGAAGAGAATATGCGATCCAAATACCCACATTTATTTCAGCCCTTGGAAGAAGTCCAAGATGAGACGTCAAAATCATAAGGTATGCATGTTTTCCCTTTTATACATTCAGGTCGTGTGTGGCCAAATTTCTAGTGTTGTTGTATTATTGCCCTGTGAGGCATTCTTATTGTGGGTTGTTGTGACAGGGTGGCAGTGCCACATTACAGAGGAAACTCTGGCGAATTTTTTATAGAATTCCCCAAGCCTTTAACATTCGAGGACGAATGTTCCTAAGGGGGGTAGAATGTTACACCTCGGAAAATTTCCCGTTGGTACGCAAGTAAATGAACTAATGATGTGTGCGAGGAGAGCGAGTGTATAATGTTTCATGGGAAATGTATGAAAAGGGATGTGGATGATTAGAATGAAAAGTCGAGAAATGAGAAAAATTGAAAGTTGGCAAAACTGCCCAGTGATCGTATATTGCAAAATACAGACCGTAAAGTGCAATACGGTCCGTAAACTGGCAGTCGTAAACTGCCATGCAAAAGCTTCAGCTTTCTGCCAGTGGTCGTAGAGTGCAAATACGGACCGTAAACTGGTATACGGTCCGTAAACTGCCAGGTCATAAACTGGCATGCCAAACTTCAAGTTTCTGCCAGCCGAGGAAATGGTTAAAAACGACCTGGTGGACGGACCGTAAAGTGATTTACGGCCCGTAAACCATGGTCGTAAACCACCATGAAGGCAGCCCAGCTTCTGGTTCTGGAAATGGCTAAATACGCCCATGGAGGACGAGCCGTATAGTGGAATACGGTCCGTAAACCTCCATGGACGACCACTGTTCACCTAGCACAGATTTTCCAATTCATTAAATATGAGGATCAAGACTTATTTTATTTCATTACAACATTACACCACTTCTCTCTAGAACTTCTCTTTACATTTATTATATGAGTTTTCAAGGATTATAAGCCATCAATAACATTAAGACAAGTGAATCAAGGATAAGGGAATCATCAAGGATCATCCAAGTCAAGAAATCCAAATGGAGAAAAACTAGGGTTTTGCTCAAAGAAGAGTATTATCAACCAAAGCTTGTTCCTACAACTTCTAAGGTAAGATTCATGATTTTTACAAGATGTTTAAGGTATTGGAGAATTAAAATACATGGATTGTAGAAAATGTGGTCAACTAGGTCATGAATGATGAATAGTGACATTTTGAGAAATAGTTTGAATTGAGTTATGAATGTGTTGTGTTGTGATATGAATGTGTTATAAATGGTATTAAGATCATGAACTAAACACTTTAGACGAATGGACGAAGATGGGTGTTATAATCATGAATGTGGGTGAATTAGAGGCAAATTGAGGAATCTAGATAATGTGGATAATGTGAATGACTAATGGCCATTCTTATGATATTAATGAAGGTATAAACGCTAGCATTGGAAGGGAACGTGCAAGTGTAGAGTAGTTCGACGGAAAGGTATGTAAGGCTAACCCTTCTTTCATAAGGCATGCTTCTTGGCCAAATTCCTAATCCATATGAGTATGTTGTCTTCACATGGTTGACATTCCGAGCTCATAAGCTCACGACCCTTGATATATACTATGATTATACTATGTTCCTCGTATGACGAGTAAGTCCATAATGTATATGTAACGATAACGATGAGAATGGTAATGATAATGATATCAAAAATGATGCAAAAGGTGCCTACGGGCTATTATACTTATATGTGCCTATGAAGGGCTATAATGAACTCCGAGCTTATAACGCCGGATAGAATATATGTATATGAATATGTATGAAGTATGTATACGATTACGAAACGCGCGCGCACGTCTGCAGATGGTACGGATAACCCTGAAGCCTTGGTAGGGCCAGGTAGAAATAACATTGAGCCTTGGTTGGCCAAGTACGTATGAAACACCGAACCTTATGGTCGGGTACGCTATGTATGTATATAAGTGTATGGCTATGTATATAATATGAATATGAATGTGATAAGACTATGTATAAGAATACGAATAAGGACATGTATACGAATATGAGCACAAGTATGGTACGAGTATCATTATGGGATATGAACGACGATGTATGCAAGTAAGCGACATGATGATGATGATATTACTGTCTCCCCTCCTATGCTATCTTCATATGATATCTATTATGCTTCTATATTGATGTTGATCATGCTTTACATACTCAGTACATTCTTCGTACTGACTTCCTTTTGTTTGTGGACGCTGCGTCATGCCCGTAGGTGCACAGGGAGACAAACTTGATCCATAGCTGCTTATTCAGAGATTGCATAGCAGAGCTACATTTCTTTCGGAGCCGTAGCTTTTGGGTACTTATTCTTTTGTGTATATAATTATGGGCATAGCGGGGTCCTGTCCCGCTCATACGATATGTCATACCCTTAGAGGCTCGTAGTCATGTGTATGTGGGTAGAGATGTTCGGCCATGCCGGCCCATGTTTTGTATATCTTTTGTTAGCCACGTCGGCCTTGTACTTATGGTGTGGCCTAGATGCCTATGATATGTTAAATGATGATGGTCGTCTAATGGGATCAATATGATTAACGATAATAAAAGCACGAATTGACTTATGGTTCACCTAGATGTTATGTTATGTACGATAAGGGGGTGCTCGGGTGGGGTAGCACCGGGTGCTCGTCGCGGTCCCCTAGCCGGGTCGTGACAATGATCCCCAGCATACCTTTCTGGTTTTGATATGCTTAAATACGACCACGAAATACGGCCTGTAAACTGGAATACGGACCGTAAACTGGGTTTACGACCACTGTGCACTTCAGCTACTGTTCATTCCGGATGAGATTTTAAGTCATTAAAAGGAGACCTAAGCTCATTCAATTCATTTCATTTCCACGATATTTCTCTCTAGAAACCTCTAGAATGCTCTCTACTCTTCATCACAAGAAAACCAAGGGAAATCTATGATCAATAACACCAAATCCATGAAATAAAGTGTATTAAACCTAGCTAAAGTTCATCTCTCTCAAGAAAACCCAAAGGAAGTGAAGTAGGGTTTTGGTGCTAGAGGAGTAATTCCATTCAAGACTTGTTCAACCATCATCTAAGGTAAGTTTCATGACTAAACCATGTTGTTTAAGGTATTGGAAGGTTAAGATACTTGAATTGTAAAAAGACATAGGAAATGGGTCATTCATGGGTGAATAGTGTCATGGTTGGATAGTAGTTGGGTTGAATTATAAATGTTGGATTGTTGTGATTATGAATACATTATACATTACATTTAGACCATGAAATAAGTATTATATATGAGGAAACGCGATAGTAATCTATAACCATAAATGTGGAGAAATTGAAGGGAAATGGTGGATTGTGGTCAATGTGTAATAATGGCGATCGCTGATTGCAATATTGTGAATGTTGTTGTGAGCGTGTGGGAGTTGATATAGCATATGGGAAAAGTGGTATAAACAAAGGAAGTACTGCCCAAATTTTCCATAGAATTAGTAACCCATTTTTATAGTCGAATTAACTAACGTTAGTACGAATTCTCTTTTGAAGGTAGAAACGTGACATTGAAGGAGAACAAGCAAGCGACAGCTTAGTTAAACGTCAAAGGTATGTGAGGCTAGTCCTTTCTTTCTAATGGCATGAATCTCATAACATGATTTTCCTTCCTCCTCATGAGTTCCTATATCCCAGAAAGCTACAAGCCTATGTCTATGAATAGCTATATAATATAAAAGATATGACATGATGTTATTTATTTCTTACACTCACCTTATGTGTTAATTCCTTCAAGGTGAGGCAGAATTTCAATGATTATTCCATAATGAAATCGGGGGAATCACGACCTCACGTCACCCCAATAAAGTAAAGTTGTTCATAAGCATTATGCATGTATTATGATAAGTGTATAATGATGATATAACACCGCGACTATTTGGCCGGGCAATCACCGCTAAGGCGGGCAGCTATACGATACACCATGGCCAAATGGCAAGGGCAGACACCACTAGTGGGCGGCATGAGATGATACCCCGGACGCGGGAGGCCGGGACTCAGGCTAATGTTATGATTATCACACCGATCCTATATGGACGGGCAGCTTATATATTACTACACCGTACCTATATGGGCGGGCAGCTTATACATTATGCATACATGACATGATGTTGATTATGAGTAAGCCAGCATGCATTATCTCTTTTACACTTGACAGTCAGATACAGTTATTCCATATTGATACTTCTTTTATATCATTGCCCTATTTCCTTATTTATGCCTCTCATACTCAATACAATGTTCGTACTGACGTCCGTTTTCTTTGGACGCTGTGTTCATGCCCACAGGTAGACAGGGAGGAGAGCTCGACCCAGATCCGTAGTAGCTGTCAGCTGATTGAAAGCACTCCCTTGTTCAGAGGTGCTCATGATGATCCTTTTTGCGTATAGTCATATATATGTATTTTTGGGCATGATGGGGTCTTGTCCCGTCCTTATGTGTAGCACTCCAGTAGAGGCTCATAGATTCACAGTGTGGGTTAGATGGTCTCACGAGGAGCTATTATATGTATATATTATTTTTATGGCCAAGAGGCATATGTATATAAAAGTATTTATGTTTCCATATAAAGTATGATTTTCCTACAATATGAGTACAAGGTTGATAAAAGAGCATTAAATGAGTAAGATGAGTAGTAAAACGAGTGGTACTCGGTGGCTAGCCCCGGGTACCCGTCCCGGCCCCTAGCTGGGTCGTAACAAAAACTAAACATGAAATAAGTGAAAATCAGCCTAAACCATCAAAACAGGAATTCTGGACAGTACTACTGTCTTGTACTGTCGCTCAGTTTCAAAGGGGTAAACGGCAAAAATAGACTTTGTGGCCTTAATGAAAGTTGTAGATATATGTCTTGGGGTTTCATAGAAATTGAAATCACTCCTACAGCAGTTTTGTACAAAAGGATATGCTCAAAATACTAACAGCAGTACGTGTAGGGTTTGCAAAACAGAAATCTAGGCAACTCCAGCCCTGTACTTCATCACCCCGTTTTGAGTAAATACAAGCAAAACTAGGTTTTAGAGCCTGAACGAAAGTTGTAGGGCTATGAAATAGCTTTCTAGAACATCTTTAATCACGTAAAACTAAGCCTTATACAAGGAATTATGCAGAAAACACTAACAGCAGTCCAGTCCAAAAACGAGTTTTTAACTTACCTCAATCGTGTGGAGTTTCTTGGGGCTCAACCAAAGCAAGTCTTGATGATTGATTTAGAGGATGAATATTATGAGAGGAGAGAGGTTTTGGTGTCTTGTTTCCTTGTAGAAAAATAAATTGGAGGGGTGGTGGAGAGGAGAAGAGCCAAAAGGGTATATATCTTACTTAGTAAGATAAGGGTGAAAAATAATAAAATAAAATAAAAAGGGGCTACCCACTTTTATAAATATCTAATCCATTTAATAAATTTACTAAGATAATCATAGTAGGAGTAGTTTATATAACTACACCATAACACTTCAAACAAGTTTCAAATATCGTCAAGTTCACATTTAGGAAGTGCGAAGTAAAATATACCCTTACTATCAAGATATGATAAATTGAAAATTCAAGTATTCGCTAAAAAAAACTTTTGGGGTGTTACAAGCAAGATCGACACCCGATGCCTTACTTGACCGAGCGTACCAACCTGTTTTACACATAACATCTAACATGTTCAGAAACAGTTGAGGTCTACAAGGCTAACACATAATAACCTCGAGGGAAAAGTAATATGACACATTGATATACCAACAAACCCAAAAGATATAAATACATGGGCCGACAAGGCCACTATATGTACCAGTACATCAACATCAAGGTCGATAAGGGCATAACATATACTGTACATATGACATATGTCAGAAAGCCTCTAGGATTACAACATCTGACATATAGTCGGTATAGGGCCCCAACCTACCCATAAGGTATATACATAACCATAACAAAATCAACTAGACTCAGCTAACTCCAGGAAGAAGTGGAGCTCACCGAACAATCACTGAACTGTGGGGACTGCCCACTGTGGAGGCCTGTCGGACGATCTGCCTGAACCTACAGCATGAAATACACCGCCCCTAGTAAAAGGGACGTTAGTACAAAAATAATGTACCGAGTATGTAAGGAAACTGAATAACATATGAAAGAGACATCAACTATAAAAGGGGATAAGAAGACAACCTGGGTATTCCCATAGGGCGCACAATACAAGTCTATGTATTCATGTATGTATATATATATATATATATATATATATATATATATATATATATATATATATATTCATGTAAGAGACATCAACTGTAAAAGGGGATAAGAAGACAACCTGGGTATTCCCATAGGGCGCACAATACAAGTCTATGTATTCATATATATATATATATATATATATATATATATATAGAAGTGTGTGTGTGTGTGTGTGTGTGTGTATAGATATATATTATGGACCGAGCCATAATGGTTTCGTGTGTATAATAATTGTTAGATATATATATATATATATATATATATATATATATATATATATATAGAAGTGTGTGTGTGTGTGTGTATAGATATATATTATGGACCGAGCCATAATGGTTTCGTGTGTATAATAATTGTTAGAGGTTGTGCATCCACCAACCAGTATATGGGGGGACCTGGTTGTGTACCAGTTCCCTTATGCAGTGCAGTATGTAAAGGATACAGGATGTTTCCGTGGAAAACTACTTGTAAGGGATTAAAAATCACGACCTACCTCAGTAGAACTTCAACTCCACTACACGAGCAACTTTAGGTTACAACTCTATCATAAACTAGGAACTAACTCCCATAATCCCTCACCCTTACAATAACACTTTTGCAACCTAGGAACTAACCCCGTAGTCCCTCCATACTTGAAATGCTCCGATTGCAAGCAACTCCACTTGACTAACTCTAGCTAAAGACCACTAATACACCTAGACCCACTCTAGCCTAGTGTACCACTCAAAGGAACCCTTTGAGATTTTACCGTGACTAACTTTAGCCACATACTAATAAAACTAAGGTAACTCTAGCCTAGTGTACCACTCAAGAGCTTGTGAAAGAAACCTTGAGAATTTAGAGCACCTACAAACAGCTTCCTTTTTGGGAAGAGTAGGTTAACAGTATAAGCACAAGTAAACAAAGACTCACAAAAACCTAAATAACATAGAAAAAATCTTGTGCCAGGATCAGGCTCTTCGGCTTGTAGATAAATTTGTTCTTTAGAGCATTTGAGAAACTTGTATCGGCAGATTTGCACAATATGGATTAGGTTTTTCAAGTCTGCTCAATATGTTGCCATCATTTTGTATATATAGGGGGAGCATGTGGGATGGATAGAGACTACTCATTCACTTTGACCTAAAGCATGGGCCAACTCACAACTGTACTTGTGTGCAGCAAGTGACTCGGCTTTACAGTTGTTCTCTACTGATGGTGCAAGGTGCACAGAGTTCAGGTTACATACCAGGTCTCTATCTGGTTTTGAAATAGTTTAGCAATCATCAAGACACAAATGTACTTGGATTTATCAGTTTTCCCCTTTTTGATGATGACAAACTCATAGACTATGTTCCCTCTGAAAATCAGCTTCCCACTTCTTCCCCTGTGATGTAGACCATCATTTTCAATGCACCTGCAATATGTTAGCAACAAAATACATTTCCTCTGTGAAACAGAAGACCATGTCACCCACTAAAGGGTCCTTCAATTTTGGCACATATCAATCTTCTAGTTCTTCCCCCTTAGTCACAGCATGTCAGCCAGTACATCCACTGCATTCTTTCTCACAACATAGTGATCCCATCCCATCGCCATATTTTCACTATATCACTACATATGCACAATATTTATCATCTTCTCCCTTTTGGAATCATTAGAAACGCAGCTGCAGTGCAACCAGTAAGAGGTACAAGCAAAGAATATTACACCCATGATCAATACGAGCAAGCAAGAAATAGTGCATAAAAATAATGTAAAATCCCAAGAATAGGAAGTATTTCAAACAGTACAAACATATATCAAAGTAAACTACTAATGTGCCAGTCAGACAAGAAGGGTAGAGAACAAGGGGGTTAAGACATCAACTAAAGAAAGGCAAGGGAAGGGAATTGAGACTGGAGAAAAATGCTAGAAACTAATTACTGGGAGTGATCCAAGGCTTGAAGAAGATTGTCAATTTTCTCAGTATATACGCCCTGATCTTGGAGCATTTGGTTCCTAAAATCTTCCACTTTGATCTGCAACTGATCCCCCAGAAGAGAATTCTCACCTTTCAGCTGCTTAATTTCTGTATGTGCTGCCTTCAAGGCTTTTGTGAGAACATAGATGGTGGAGCCTGATTTTTTAGGTGCACACTCACAATCTTCCATGGTGGCCATAGAGATCATATTCTCTTCTGTTCCCAAGGTGGCTTTGTCAGCCCTCACATTAAAATGCCCAAGGACATTTGTCAGGAGAAAGCCATAAGGAAGACCAGGATCATTTTCACAAGTGCTCACTGCTTTGATCATGTGATTAATCATGATTTCTGGTAGATTGATTGATTCAAGAGTTGACAAAGCTTCCATGAGTACCATATGTTCTGAAGTGACACTGCCATCCCGTCCACTTCTTGGTATGAGCATCTTGTTCACAAACTCAAAAACCAGTTGACAAGTGGGCGCGAGATCTTTTTTGAGGAGCTTTCCTGGACGAACTGACCTGCCTTCCTTAACAATCAAATTTTTGAAGGAGATGGAAGCCCTTACAGTCACATCCCTCAGCCCTTTGGTTGATACTCCCAAAATTTCAACTAGTACCGCTTCAGCCAACACAAAGTTTGTCACATTCACTGTTAGGGCCAGAGCCCTATCATCAAGATGAAGTAGATTTGTATATAGTTCCATTACTTCAGCTTCATACACACAAGGAGCCGGTGGAGTAAGAAGATGAGTCCACTTTTGAAATTCCACCATCTCCCACAGTCCTTTCATCCCAGTCTCCTCTTCAAGATTTACATCAATCATCATCCCAAAGAGAATTTTCTATTTTTGGAGATGTTCCTTTCTCAGTTCAATTTCATGTCTCTCAACGGCAGTTGTCCTCCGTTTCTTTTATGAAGCAAATTAAGTATCACTTTCTTCTCCCCCTATCCCTTTTGATTTCCTTTTCTTGTTTTCCTTTATACCCTAAAAGATCTTACTGCGCACTGAACGAAGTATAATATCACCATCAGGGTCAACATTTTTTGCTGGGTTTTGTTTTGAGGAACCATGTGCTTTACCATAGATGGGACACCAATTTTTCTTCTCAGGGTGAGAGACGGGTATATCATCTATAGCCTTTTTTTCCTGTTAAGATTTTCGACTTGTTGTCCTTCAAAATTGTCAATATTATCTTTTCCCATTTCAATCTCTCCCCTTATTTCGTTCAATTCCTTTTAAGAGGAGTTTGACGATATCACATGTATATCTGCACCATTTTTCTCAAGATTCAAGGGTATACTTTGGTTAGAGGAGATTGAGTGCTCCGAGGATGAAGGTTGGAAGTTCATTTTGATTTGGCTTGAAGGAGGGTTTTGAGATATTTGTACTTGGTAAGAGTGATGAGATAGGAGTTAGTTCAGATGACCTTGTATAGGACAGAAAAGAGAATGAGAAGTTTGACGGTCTGACGATTTTGGTAAGTGAAGAGAGAGAAAAATGAGAGATGCATTTAAGGTGTCCAAGATGACATTTTAGGACATGTGTGAGAGACAAGACAGATTGGGTCAGAAGTGAAACATCGATTGAAGACTTAAGGTTTGAAATATAAATTAGAAGACGCTTAACCGACTTGGCACTTAAATAGTTCAGAACATATGAAGGTGCTTAAAGAACTACTAACCTGAGTCACAAAGAGACTGGGTCTCTGGATAGTTTTGACAGTGCTAAGCAGCAGTTCTGTACTTTGTTCATATGTTGTCATGCACATCCCATGAGCATACCCCTTTTTCTGTCATATCCACTTTCATTTTATCTCTCATCAACCTGCACATGATGTCATTTTTTGGATTTAGGAACCCAAACCAGCTTGGGCCCTTTATAGTTATAGAAGGGATGGATCAAGTTCCTTTTCGCCCAAATAGGCAGCACTTTCCCTTTGTTCTTCTGAGGTCCTTTCTTTTGAGAACCAATTCCTTTCGTGCCCAAACTTACTTTCCTTTTGATGAAGCTTGTGTTCCTCTGAAAAGAATCAATTCTTGCTTTGCAATACTCCTTCTAGTGACCTGTTTGCCCGCAATGAGTGCACACCCAATTTTCAGTGGTGGAGACATGCTTGCTGTGGGGATTGTAGGGTGTCTTATTGTAACCAATCCCTTCCCTACCGCTTCCTTTACTATTGTACATGGAGGTAATTATGTCAGAGGACCAGGTCCACTTGAGAGTTTTATTAAGATCAAACTTAATTCTGTTCAAGTCTTCCTTCAATTGCTTGCTCTTCTCGACTTTAGTAGTAAGACTTAGTTTTGCCTTTTTGATATCATCTTCAAGTTCCAAGTAAATTTTACTAGCTTCACCCTTCCCATTAAGAGACGCTCATCTATCCCCTTTTATTTGACCTTCCAAGAAAATATTCAGTTGATTGGTCTCATCAACCTGCTCTCTCATCACTCCAATCGACACCAATAGATTATCTCTTTCAAGTTTGGAATTACTTATTGTAAGAGTTAGTGTATCCTTTTCAGCAATCAGGGCATGGTAGGCATCAATTAACACACCTGACAGTGACATAAGTTTATTTAGAGAGTAGGTTTTCAGATTTTCTTTACCTCCAAGAACTTTACCTCTTCCACTTCATCACTCTCATCACTATCGCTTGAATCTGACTTTGACATGAGTGCAAAGATAGACTCATACTTAGAGGCTTCATCTTCAATGACCACCATGGATGTATCCCCTCTAGCGTCATCATTTTCAGACTCACAGGATGAGTCCCTTGATGCGGCAAGAGCCTGCTTTACTATTTCATCAGCAACTGCCTTTCTTCTTAACCTTTTGTCACGAAGCTAGTTTCTCCTTGCAGTTCTGTCATAACTATCCTGTTTACTCAGAGAACAGTCTTTGGCGAAGTGACCACGTCTACCACACCTATGGCATAGATAGTCATTTCTGCTGGAGCTTCCTGCCTTTGAAATTCCACCACTTTTTCGGATCAGTTTAATAAATCTTCGTGTGAGATATGCCAACTCAGATTCATCATCACTTGAGTCTACTCTGGCAGCTTTGAGATCAAGACTTTTTTCTCTTTTTACTTCATGCTTCTCATCCTTCTTCAAGGTCATCTTCATATCATAGGTTTTAAGTTTTCCAATGAGTTCATCGACGATAAGCTTGGTGAGGTCTTGGGCTTCAGAAATAGCATTTACCTTGCTGTCCTAAGAATCCAACAAACACCATGCAGCTTTCTTACGTGTTTAGTAGTTGTGATTTCCTCTCTTAGAGAATGAAGCTCATTGATGATAAAGGTGAATCTGGTGTGCATATCATGAACAGATTCATTCTCCTTCATTTTAAAAACCTCATACTTTATAGGGAGCATGTCGATTTTGGAGTTTTTCACCTGTATTGTTCCTTCATGAGCAATTTCAAAAGCTTCCCAGATCTCTTTAGCAGTTGAACACGCTGAGACTCGATTTTATTCATCAAGTCCTATTCCACACACAAGGATCTTATTGGCTTTATAATTTTTCTCCACTGCCTTCCTGTCAGCATCGTTGTATTCTTTCCTTGCTTTGGCAGTGGTTGCTACACCATCTTCACTTGTGTGTACTGGAATATAGGGGCCATCACAGATGATATCCCACAGCTCTGAGTCTTCAGCCATGACGAAGTCGTGCATTCTAGTCTTCCACCACCCATAGTATTTTTCATTAAATCTAGGTGGCCTGGTGAAAGACTGTCCTTCTTCCATATTTGGTGGGGCTGCCATTTTACAGATTCTTTCTAGGTGTTAATCTTTTAGAAAGCAGCTGCTCTGATACCAATTGTAAGAGGCTGTGAGTCCACCAAACAATATATGGGGGACCTGGATGTGTACTAGTTCCCTTATGCAGTGCAGTATGTAAAGCACACAGGATGTTACCGTGGAAAACTCCTTGCTCAAAGGATTAAAAATCACGACCTACCCCAGTAGGATTTCAACTCCGCTGCACGAGCAACTTTATGTTACAAATCTATCGTAAGCTAGGAACTAGCTCCCATAATCCCTCACCCTTACAATAATGCTTTTGTAACCTAGGAACTAACCCCCGTAGTCCCTCCACACTTGCAATGCTCCGATTACAAGAAACTCCACTTGACTAACTCTAGCCAAGGACCACTAATAAACCTAGACCCACTGCAGCCTAGTGTACCACTCAAAGGCACCCTTTGAGATTTTACCGTGACTAACTTTAGCCACAAACTATTACAACTAAGCTAACTCTAGCCTAGTGTACCACTCAAGAGCTTGTGAAAGCAACCTTGAGAGTTTAAAGCACCTACAAACAGCTTCCTTTTTGGGAAGAGTAGGTTTACATTTTAAGCACAAGTAAATAAAGACTCACAACAACCTAAAGAACTTAGATAATATCTTGTGTCAGGATCAGGTTCTTTGACTTGTAGATGACTTTGTTCTTAAGAGCACTTGAGAAACTTATGTCGGCAAATTCTGCACAATGTGGATTAGATTTTTCAATGATGCTCAATATGTTTCCATCATGTTGTATACATAAGGGAGCATATGGGATGGATAGAGACCACTCATTCACTTTTACGTAAAGCATAGGCCAACTCACAGTTGTACTTGTGTGCAGCAAGTGACTTGGCTTTATAGTTGTTCTCTAATGATGGTGCAAGGTGCACATAGAGCAGGTTATAGACCAGGTCTCTATCTAGTTCTGAAATAGTTTGACAATCATCAAAACACAAATGCACTTGGACTTATCAATAACGTACCAATCTGATAATGGGTGTGCACAATAGGTGCCATACCAAACTGATTAAAGCTCGGTAGTGTGTAATAATACTGTAAGTATAGTGCACGATAGGTGTTGTACCCAACCGGTTATAGTTCGGTGGTGTGTAATAATACTATAAGCATATGAATGACACTTAGGCTTACAATTCCTTGACATTATGAACTACTCAGAATAAGATTATTGATGTTACTCTCCTCAAAAACTTTTCAAAATATAATCAAGAACTACAACATGATGCAAAACTTAATCGACAGAACCACCTCGAATGAAGAACACCCGAGACTTCGGACAACAGGAACAAAATAGTTATGATAGAACGTTTCCTTTGAGTTTTCCTCTGAAAGATAGTGTGCAAGCGGATTCATGCAAAAGGGATAGCCTTTACATGCCTGTCGAACCTCTACTAATGATGTCAAAACTAGCATCTTCTGCACGTTAATCTATAGGAAATGGTAATGGCGTTTGTATTAACTACAAGAAGGTACAACAATGACACAACGAGCGGCAAACTTGCTATACGATTAACTAAACAGTGTTTTTGCATGCCTTCCTTTCTTTTAAAGCTTACAACAAGAACAAAAAAATGTATTCATAATCATAGCTACAATTCCAGAACTTCGACACAACAAGAACAATGTTAAAACACAACAACACTACACCCAACATTTGGTTTACAACTTTCAATTGTTGTCTCGTAAGTTCTTATATAAACAACACATCCAAAGCTTACATAAGCTTATACATATAAGGAAGAGGAAGATCCTTACCTTAGGTATCAAGAACAATCCCTTCTCCACCTTACTTCAACTTGAAAGAAGTTCAAATCCATCAATAACAAGAAGGAGACAAGCTAACTAGCACAACGAGATTATAGAAGGAAGATTCACATTGAAACCTTGATGAACTTAGACTAGATGATATAGAAATGCTTGGATAGGATTTGGAGAACTTATGGTTTGATTTGGAGTGAAATGTGGAATAAATGAGGCCTCCATTGTTTTATACAATTTAGAAACTTTTCCACTGCCTCTTTTACATCGTAAAGATATGGTCTGTATCTCTTTTATATGGTTCGTACTTCTACCATTTTTCATAAAAAAAATTCCTTCTTTCTGCCTAGAAAATATTATGGGAATTTGACCAATATATGGTCCGTAAAATAGTTATAAGGTTTGTACTTGGACCGTATTTCATCCCAAAATGTTGAACTTCGACGAAACTCATTCGCTTTGATTCATTTGGCCTTTAATGCTTACAATACTCCCTTAACTCTATTTTACCATGCATAACCTTATAAAAGACCTTAATCCTTTTGAGTTTATATTGATTAACTACGATGCATTCTAACGTAAAAGTACGAGGTGTTACAAGATAAAAGGACAACCTATCAAGAAGAACACCAGCAAAGAAACTGTTCCCTTAGCCAAAGAAAGATCTATTGAGGAACAATTTAGTTCATAAGAAAACAATGTTGAAGAAGCAGGGACAAAAACAAATCTGCAATTAATAGAAAAATCAGTTGAAAGAGCAGAATTGGAAGATGGACTAAACACAACAGAGTTCTCCTCAAAATTGGCTATAAAAGGGGAGTGTTTGAGATAGATCTAAGTGCAACAATGTCTTACTCAGTCTTATACCTTTACTGGTACTCACTCATGGCATGGATAATTGGGCATAACAACACATACATCGAGGACACTAGTCAAAGAACCTGATTTATGACTATCAATTATGTACCTTATTTACAATTGAAAGTTGCATAAATATGTTTATGCTGCCAATCCAGTCATAAAAATCCTTTCTAGAAATAAACCAGCTTCAGTTGTCCAATACCAATACCAAACTCATGAAGCACCTCTGTTGTTTGCAACTCCATATTTATCGGTCAGTGGACACCTTAACCCACCTCAAAGGATCGCCAATAGAAATCTCCCAAAGTTACATATGCTAAGAAATTGAAAAATCTATTACTATAGAAACAAGCATTGACCCAAAGGGAATGATACGGTGAATGTTTGAAAAAACAAATGGGGGGGACACACTAAACATGGAGAAACATTGGAAGAGTTAGTGTCTAGGGGGTAAAGGGATTAACAAGAGGAAAGTTCTCAATCTGGAATAAAAAAAATAAAAAAAGGAAGGATGACTCTAAATAAAGTCAATAGGTATGATAAAAGAAGAAAACAAGGATGATTAAGGGGAAGGGGGGGGGGGGGGGGGGGGGGGGGGGACTACATTGAATAATAAGAGTACAAACAAAGGGGTATATACGTACTCATCTTACATAGGGACTTACTTAAGAAAATTAAGCTAAAAAGAGAACCTGGTCCCTAACCTCTCACAGTCTATACCAAGTCAAAATCCTACCAAATACCGGCCTGATTTCCATATCCTCCTGACAGTGTGGATTGATAAGTAGCAATCCTTTGGTTTGGGTCATATAACTTAAAGTGGTTCGTGCAAATTTTCCTCCTAAGGTTTTAACTAAATTACGTCGTTAGAACTCTTGTATCTTGTTCATGATAATGTAGCCCGAGTGGTCATGAGTTTGCTATTGATCAAATACACTGATTTTTTTGGCACACTTACTTTTTGATGATGTCAAAAGGGGGAAGATTCAATTCATATTCATGCAGATCATGTATCAACATCAGATATCAGGCACAGACATTACATGACCACATGGAGAATGAAGGTGGTCAACTATGAAAAAATTGGTTGAAAGCTGACACATATTCCAGTTGCCAATTATGACTCATTGTAAAGGAACTGATTCTTAGTTATAAAAGATCTTGTTCCTATATAGAAAGCACTAGAGGACGAGATATAGGGGGGGGGGGGGGGGGGGGGAATAATTTCCTGAAGATTCAAAGAATCAGGTCCCCACACATATCGGTGGACACATCATTTTACAAGTTCCATATAACCTAGCCGCATATAGGGTTGCAAATAGTGGAAGGTTATTCCCTAGCAGATTAAGCAGCCATCATACTTGCTTATTCATGTAACCTAGCCATCAAGCAGACCACAATGGATAGAAGGTAAAGTTCTAGCATCTGACTCAGTGAGCTTACAAACCTCGATGTGCTCAAGGGTGAACAACTGCGAGCTTGCAAACCTCGTATAGTGAGCCTTAGTTGTATCAACATGATGTTGTAGCATTAGAACAACATGGAGATGGTTCTAAGGGGGAAGATTTTCAACATAGAAACAGAGATCAATGGGGAAAAATTGATCTAGATCTGAAGAAGATTGAAGAAGCTAATCAAGAGGGCACATGAAGACTATGAAGTTGCTATGCGTTTGTCATCATCAAAAAGAGGGAAATTGTTGAGTAGCTGCTGGCTCAATGATAGATGATGCGCTTATAATAAAGTTTTGATGATTTGACAAACGATGTACCCAATGGAAAACAAGGGAGATATAAGGAAGGCATTTGAAGAACCAGATGTCCAAGAGATTCAGTGAAGCAGTCATAGCTACAAAAGAACTACTCAAAGAAACTGATCCTTGTTACGCCCTATTTTGAACGGGTCCAAGGTAGTTTGCAACTTCTCGGTTATTCTAACTGGTTTAAAAGAGTTAGAGTCGCCACCTAATTTTTAAGGGAAATCAGGAAACTTATATGTACTTTTGTGTCTACTCCATTTTAGTCCACGAAACCTATGAAATTCTAGATAAGGGTTTTATTTACCCGGAGGGGAAGGTATTAAGCATTCCTCAGAGTCTGCCCAAAGACAGTCCTTAAACATAGTTTAACTGAACACTAGAGGGGGATTATCTATCTGTTTATCATTATTATTACTTGTTTTCAAAATATTATGACCTCATGAAAAGCTAAACTAGGTGATAATATACTAAGTATATACAGTGTATAAAAATGTATTTATATCAAGTATCAAGTATTCATAAAGAATGTATAGGTAAAAATAATATATAAAAGAGTATAAAGAGAATGTACCACGTAAGTATAAAAGTATATCTGTTAGTACAAAGAGTGTATATATATGTTAGTGTAAAGAATGTGTAACTATATTAAGAATATATAAAAAAAAAAAATGTAAGACTGTGTAAAAATAAATATATCAAGGATATAAAGAATGTGCGTCTATGTAATGTGCGTCTATATATATTAAAAGAATGTATGTATATTAAACATATAAAGAACATACTTCAAGTGTAAAAGAGTGTACGTCAAACCTAAAATGTATAAAGAATTGTATAACTAGGTATATTAGTGCATAAAGAATAGAAAAATAATTTACGAATATTCATTGGTGTAAAGATTTTATATAACTAAATTATTCAGAAAAGTGAATTTTATTTGACTTGTTTCTACCGTTTAGTTAAAAAGAGTGTTTGTTTAAGGAATATCCTATCAAAAGAATAAGGAAAAAATAATTGTAAAAAAAAGTATTGGTAAAAAATAAGTATAAGGAATTGTGGATAAAAAAATGAGTGAAGAAGTGTAATGCCTCTAAAGAATAAAAGATTTGTAAATGAACGACTTAAATGCCAAAAGGATGAACTATTATCTTTTCCTAAATGCCAAAAGTGTGAATTAATTAACAAAGTATTTATACCAAGTCAATTGAATCTATTTATGAAAGTATTTACGGCCTAAGTCTTGCCTAAAGCAAACGACAAGCTTTAAATTAAGCATGCAAGATGACAAGTAAATAAATATCTCCGACGGACGTTCAAAAAATAATATTTCCACTATAGTACGAGTTTATGTTATGTACAAGTTTAAAGAACGCGGAAAGTAAATACAAATAGTGATTCGATGAAGTCTTCGGGTTCCTTCCGAGTGTCGTCTTTGGGATGTATCTCCAGGTACCTGTATAAACACTTAGTAAAAGTGTTAGTAAGAGAATAAATAACTATCGAATGAATTAAAGAAATAATGAATAAACTTAAAATAAAAAAAACTCGTCTTTTGTACATGGGAGGCCTTGGAAATCGACGGAAATTTCTTCATCGGCCATTTGGGTTTAGTATTCGCCCAAATGAGTTTAAGTAAATGGTAAAAAGGGTAAAAGTGTCATTAGCCGCCAAAAGTATTTTGCGGGCACAAAACAAACTTGTATTTAGTAAAAGAAATGTAAAATCAGTCTGAATGCAGTGTAACAGTGATGAATGTAGTACAAAACCAGTAGCAAGATTAGCTAGCTAGATTACAACAACAGAAATAACTAAATAAAACAATGAACTCACATAATACGCCGGACAAATGTAAAGAGAGCGCTAGAGATTCTCCGAACAGTTAAGGCAACTAAAAAATTTTAAAAGACAATTATGAACATAGAAATGGTTTAATGTAACATCGCAGTGGTAGCGTAAGTAGGCAAAAACAGGGCAGCCATGGTTATTAGAAAACAATCTCCGGCGAAACTCCGGGCAAGGCAGTAGCGATAAAAAATAAAGGGCAAATGGAGATAGCGTTTTTCAGCCAAAATCATACACCTAAACAACCACAACAGTCAAGATATGAAAACAACCACAAAATAAACATCAATGGTCGCGCAAACAGAGACAAGCACAACTGGGCATTTGAAACGAAAATAAGATAGGAATATTGAAGACAAACATGGTAGACGTCGGAAAACACCCAGTTGCCGGAGCACAACAACTCCGTCCAGATCTGAACTGAAAAAAAAAAAACACTCACACACACAAAAATCGTTAGAGGAGGATGGAAGGTAGCAGCGACTGGTGGTGGTGTCATTTGGTTGCTGGCTGCTCTGATTCACCGGAGCTAGAATCTCCTCACCGGAGCAGTGGAGGGAGGAGAACGAAGGGGGAGAAGAAGCGTGACTGTTGTAGGGGTCGTGGTTGGCTGCTCCGGTTCATCGGAGCAGTGAAGAAAAAAGGGGGGTTGTTTGGGGTGTCGTTTGGTTTGTGGTGTTGATGGAGAGAAGGAAAGATGAAGTGGTGGGGCAGCGGGGTAAGGGGAGTGGAGTTCGTGGTGGTGTTGCGATGGTTCGTCGAAGCCGGTGATCGGAGCTCCGGTAGTGACGAGGTGGCGGCGGCTGAAAAGGAGTTTTGAGAAGAAAATGATAGTTATGGCTTTTGTTTATCATAAAAATCTGAAAATATTTGTGTGTCTTGTGTGTGGAAGATTGTGTAAATAAAATTGAACCCCTCAACTTCTTTTATAAAACAAAATGATCCATCTTATGGTCCAAAGAATAATGGTCTTCCCCCTCTTGTCCCCTTTACCCCTTTTAACCCATGTGTAAAAGATATATTAACCAGTGGATGAACAATCCAACTCATCACTTCAAATGTCAACTTTTTAAAAGGTGACGAGACCTCGACTTGATCGAAAAAAAATTTCTCCGCGTTTAAAATTAACTGCTTCGATTTTCTCTACACTGACGAACTGTAAAAAATATAGTTAACTAATACATGTATAAATAATAATGTAAGTATAAAATATAAATATTAATTTATAAGGTATAAAAATGTACTGCTATAAAATTAAGAAACAATTATTAATTGCACAAAAAATGGTAGTATTCGCTGTACATGTGCGAAAATAATGATTCTTGAAAAATGACAATAAATTGATAAAACTCCTAAAATGAGGACAATTATCAATAAATCATCAAAAATTTAAAAAATGTGTAAAAAGTGTACTTCGTGCTCTTTTAACGATCAGGGCTCCCGAAATGTTAATTTTAAGCACGGCGAGCCAAAATTAGATGTCAACAGCTTATCCCTCTTTGACTGGAGACGATGAAAGATTTTTCGGACGAAGATGTTGACGTGTAGCCTATTTTTACTCGGCAAAGAAATACTAAAAGGATATGTACGGAGAAAGAAGCCAGACGTTGATAGAGCTTTGACAATACTCTCCGTCCGTCGGCAGGGTTGTGATAAAAAGAAAAATGATAAAAAGGGAAGGATTGTTCAGGGCCGGAAAAAATTTCACGTACCCACGTCATCGCTTCGAAAATTTCCCCAGTGTCGAGCTACGAGACGCTAGGAGGGTGCAAGATTGTATACTTGCTGGGGAAAGAATGATTCTCACCCCGATGTGACCGAACCCTGCATAGAGCTTCCTATATATCTCGTCAATCACGAGAATCAGGTCAATGTAGTTCGAAAAATGATAACTAATGGATGTTGTGGCAAATTTTTATCGTCCGATCAAAAAATTTCCCTAGTGTTGTTACAATGGTCCTAGCAAGTATAGGACGAAGAACGGTCGTGCTCGAATTCGAGCTACCTACATATCCCTGAGATGGGAGTCAGACCGATTGTAGTTCGGGAAAACTTGTTGGGGAGGAAAATGATTCATTGCTAGAGGGCCGACCGAACTCAGAGCCATGAATTGAAATGGACTACAAAGTTATATGTCGGGACCCTTATGAAAACATCGGGTTGTGTGCCGAAGCTTTGAATGGGGAGGAGTCCCGGATTGTGTGTGAGGACCTTGATGCATACTCGGATTTGTGTGCCGAGCCTTGAAATGAAATGAAATCTCGTGTTGTGTGTCGAGATCTTGATGCAAACTCTGCTTTGTGTGTCAGAGCATTGAAATGGAATACCCGAATTTAAAGGTGGGCGCCTGTAAAAAAAATTAAAATACCCGTATTTGAAGGTGGGTGCCTGACTGAAAGTAAAATACCCGCATTAGAAGGTGGGCGCCTGAACTGAAATTTAAAATACCCGCATTAGAAGGTGGGCGCCTGAACTGAAATTAAAATACCCGCATTAGAAGGTGGGCGCCTGACTGAAATTAAAATACCCGCATTAGAAGGTGGGCGCCTTGACTGAAATTAAAATACCCGCATTAGAAGGTGGGCGCCTCACTGAAATTAAAATACCCGCATTAGAAGTTGGGCGCCTGACTGAAATTAAAATACCCGCATTAGAAGGTGGGCGCCTAACATAAATTAAAATACCCGCATTAGAAGGTGGGCGCCCGACTGAAATTAAAATACCCGCATTAGAAGGTGGGTGCCTAACATAAATTAAAATACCCGCATTATGAGGTGGGCGCCTGACTGAATTTAAAATATCGTCATTAGAAGGTGGGCGTCTATAATTTTTTTTTTATTATTTTTTTTTTTTTTGTAAAGAATATTGGAAAATGAAGAAGTGAAGAGAATCATGTCTTGACTTCAGTTGGTACCAACAATTAGTTTTGTGCATAAGAATTCCATCAATGTTTTCCCAGCTAACTGAGATTGACTTCGGGATAAGTCCTAGCTTCAAGTGGTACCTCAGACATACCTAAGTATCGACAAGATTTGTTCATCTTGCTTCAAGCAAAGGTTTTGAACTATAGCTATCCTCGTGTTTGAAGTGCCCTCACCAGAAAGAAAGTCCCTTTTTCACACATATTTTGTATTTTTGAACTTTGGGACGTATAGAGAAGTACACTCATACTCAGAAAGATGTTCAATGCATGCAATTGTGATACCATAAGCTTGGCCGTCATGTAAGTATCCACTAATGTGAGGACCCTTAGCATAGGATCATGTAGGGCTTGTTACGAGTTTGTAACGTAGGCTTGGGAAAAGGTACGATATCATTTGGATAAAAAGTGATTAATCCTTCCCTGAGCATTGCACTAGTTGGTGCTTGGTATTTGTGTGCTCTGATGCCGATCTGCTTCGTTTTGTTATCCCTTTCTTTTGTACTTGTGCGACTTCTTTTGCAAGTTGGAGCTTATTTTTTGGGGAGTTCGGAGTTGTATGCCCGAGACTCTGTGGGGATTAAGAGAATTGACCTGGGTTGTATGCCCGAAGTCTTGATGCTAATTCCGGGTTGTATGCCGGAGTGTGAAAAATAAAAAGGAATGACGGGTTGTATGCCCGAGATCCTGAATGATGACTAATCTTTTTTTGGCTCCTTCTTGCTTTGGAGGTCGTTCTTCGTCTTTGTTTTTATGGGATTTTTGTATCTTTTTGTTGTTGGCAATTTCAGCTTGGATCTTTATCCGCGGTGGCACATTTCTAGTACACTATCTCAGGGAGGTTGGGCCCAGAGAGGGATAGTGCATATAAGCACAAATGGTATAGGATTATGGTGTGGTTGTCAAAGAAAAGGCTTTAGGATCAAAAGGGGAATGCTAGGGATAATGTCATTTGGTAGGCTAGAAAGGCTCAAATGGGTCAAAGAAGGCCTACGATCCTTTCCTATACCAAGTGTTACTCATAATTTCGCCTCAACAGACATTCAGGCCAAGTTCCAGATCACAATGCAATGCAATTGAACGTTGTCTAAAGCTCACCACACAATGCACATGAAATAATGAGGTTGGTTTTGTTCTTGTCTTACAAGCATGCAAGAGAATTTTTCAAGTGTCACTTAAGGTGTGAATGAGAGGTACCAAAAGAATATATGGTTTACCACGAAGTCAGTCCTCTCCATCATATCGATTGTCACTTGTTTCTTTCCTATGAACATTCCTAACTATGTTGGTACCAACCAAGTCAAAGATATGAATCTAATAAATATTTTTTGTATTTTTTGAATAAGGGTTACCAAACCCAAGAAGGGTTGCCTACGTATCTCATCTTTGATGAGACTCAGGTGTGCGTAGTTCGTTCAGATAGGATAGAAACAAATAAAATATTTTTGTGATTTTTCAAAATAAAGGATTTTTTTTTTTTGTGATTTTTTGAATAATGAATGCCGAACCCAAAAGGGATGCCTACGTATCTCATCAAAGAAGAGAATCAGGTGTGCATAGTTCTTGCAGCTAAGATATTAGAAGAGGTGCCGATTGAACACGGAGTTTTGCAAGTACTCCGATAGATGGCAGAAGGGTGTGTTGATCGTAGGTACGATGCTTTGAAAATTATCCGGGAAGGGACCAATCGTAGGCTCAGGGATTTGAAAATATCTTGACAGGCGGTCAGAAAAAATGAGCCGATCGCAGCTAGAGCTTTGAAAATACTCTAACAGCAGTCGAGAAGAAGGATGTCAACCGTAGATGGAGCCTTGACATTACTTCAGTACGTTGACAAGATAAGAAGGTCAGATGTTTGCAGAATTTTGAGACTACTCTGCATCCTTTGGCATGGTTGGCTATGAGGAAATGTCAACGTCGGCGGAGCTTTAAAAAAATCTGTGTCCGCTGGCAAGGTGATAAGAGTGGATGCCGACCTTTACCGAGTTTCTAAAAATACTCCGCGCCCGTCGGTAAGATTGCAATGATTGGGTACCAAACTGTTTGCGGAGCTTTGACATTACTTCTTGTCAGTTGGCACGATTATTGTATAGTTGAGGGCGGAAGGATTTTGTGTTGAACTTTTGGGGTTGAAAAATAAAGGCCGACACGCCAAAGTTCCATGGCTTGCGATACTTAGGAGAAGAAGAAAAGCTTATATCCCAGAATTTGGGACCAAAGCTAGGTGATAGTTGGGGTAAGGCTGGTATTTCTGCTGTTGGGTTTTGGATTTCAAAGGGTTGATTGACGCTCTTAGAAGTCTTTTCGGAGAGCGTCTTTGAACTGCTCCAAAATAATTGTCCCAATTTTTTATTCCGGTGAATTATTTGGAAATAGTGGGGAGACCGAACCCTTATGTAGGGTTGCCTACGTATCTTCCCAGGACAAGAATCAGGTCAGACGTAGTTCGGGCAGATACAGTGTTGTATGTGATTTGTATGATTTCTATGAATTGATGGTTGTATTGAAAAGAAGTAAGGTTATGTACAAGAGTTTTCATCTGGAAAAAGTGTGTTCCAGAGAGGGGAAGATTGTACAAGGCTGTTTTGTATTAAAAAAGAATGATAAAGTCAAAATGATGGTAGCAAAGACCGAAAGTGAGTATGAAAAATAATGTGGCTGTAAGGGTGGTTGTAAAGCCCAAAATATGGGTGTGAGGGTTTGGAAAGGTTCCAAGCTCAACACAAGTCAACCAAAATTGTCCGATAAAGTAGACGAAGCGGAAGAAGGTATGTCTAGTATATATGTACAACTAAAGAATGTCTAATATATATATATATATATATATATATATATATATATATATATATATATATATATATATATATATATATAGTATGTGAAACAAATAAAGAATATGTAATATGTAATATATAAAAAACATGTAGCAAATAAAGAATGTGTGGAAAATAAAGAATGAAATTAATCCGGCTAGAGTAGTATCAAAATTATACGTACAATGGCCTAAGAATTCTAAGAGTAGATTCACCTAAGCTGATAAAGAATATTCGGAAAACTGCGAGATGGCAAGTAGTAAGACTAGCCCACCAATCTCTGAAACTAAGGAGTTTGAAGAAGGTTCGGTGGAGCGCAAAGCACAACTCGCGTACACAATGTGTGTATGTGTACGGCCAAAGACTCAATTGAAAGTGCGAGGAGAGTATAAAGAAAGCAGTAACATGTAATGTCTTCAAACAAATAAGGAACACAATTTTGGCTTTGCTCGCGTCCTTTCAAAGATAATATTGTGGTAGTTCACGATATATATTACAAGTAATAATAATAAAAACAGATAAATAATCACATATCCCTCAAGTGCTCACTTAAACTATGTTTGTTAAGGTCAAAACCTAGGTAATCCCCAGCAGAGTCACCATTCTGTTACGCCCTATTTTGAATGGGTCCAAGATAGTTTGCAACTTCCCGGTTATTCTAACTGGTTTAAAAAAGTTAGAGTCGCCATCTAATTTTTAAGGGATATCAGGAAACCTATATGTACTTTTGTGTCTACTCCATTTTAGTCCACGAAACCTATGAAATTCTAGATAAGGGTTTTATTTACCCCGAGAGGAAGGTATTAAGCATCCCTCAGAGCCTGCCCAAAGACAGTCCTTAAACTTAGTTTAACTGAACCCTAGAGGGGGATTATCTATCTGTTTATCATTATTATTACCTGTTTTCAAAATATTATGACCTCATGAAAAGCTACACTAGGTGATAATATACTAAGTATATACAGTGTATAAAAATGTATTTATATCAAGTATCAAGTATTCATAAAGAATGTATAGTAAAAAAAAATATATAAAAGAGTATAAAGAGAATGTACCTCGTAAGTATAAAAGTATATATGTTAGTACAAAGAGTGTATATATATGTTAGTGTAAAGAATGTGTAACTATATTAAGAATAAAGAATGTGTAACTCTATTAAGAATATATAAAAAAAAATGTAAGACTATGTAAAAATAAATATACCAAGGATATAAAGAATGTGCGTCTATGTATATTAAAAGAATGTATGTATATTAAACATATAAAGAACATACTTCAAGTGTAAAAGAGTGTACGTCAAACTTAAAATGTATAAAGAATTGTATAACTAGGTATATTAGTTCATAAAGAATAGAAAAATAATTTACGAATATTCATTGGTGTAAAGATTTTACATGAAGAAATTATTCATAAAAGTGAAGTTTATTTGACTTGTTTCTACCATTTAGTTAAAAAGTGTGTTTGTTTAATGAATATCCTATCAAAAGAATACGGAACAAAATAATTGTAAAAAAAAACGTATTGGTAAAAAATAAGTATACGGAATTGTGGATAAAAAAATAAGTGAAAATGTGTAATGCCTCTAAAGAATAAAAGATTTGTAAATGGACGACTTAATATTTGCCTAGCGTCAAAATATGGATTTAACTTGAATAAAAGGTGTATTAGTGTGTACGAAAGAATGTAAAATGTATGTTGTAAAAATGTGTATTAAAAGCGTATAAAAAATATAAAATAAAGGATGAACTATTATCTTTGCCTAAACTCCAAAAGTGTGAATTAATTAACAAAGTATTTATACCAGCTGTTATACCCTATTTTAACCGGGGTCAAAATAGTTTACAACATCCGGGTAATTCCGGGGTTATTTAAAGTTAGGAGTCGCCACCTAATTATTTATGGTGAATTAGGGTACCTAAAGTTTATTAAAGTAATTATCTAAAGTTGATTTTATTGTAAAGTCTACGAAACCAAAAAGATTCTAGGTACGGGTTCAATTAACCTAGAGGGAAAGTATTAGGCATCCTCTAAATTCCATTAACAATGGTTAATCCGACCGGACTTATAATTAATTAGGCTAAGTGTGGGTTGTAAAAATTATGTATTAACCTATAAGGTAATTGGTTTAAACTAAGAATGGGAATTAGTGTTTAAAAGCGAAAGGCAGTGACTAAAAATGTGTTGTGGGATTTTAGCTTCTTGTTGACAAAACTTCCTTCTTCATTGGGTATGCTGGTCCTTCTAATTCCTCACAAATAATAGCCAAATGTTAAATTTTCTCCAATATGACTTAATCGAGGTTGGACTTTCCTTAACTTCCAATTTCCTTTATTAATCCTTTATTCCTTGGTTTTGCAACTTGACAGTGTATATTCCTAAGGAGTTTCCGAAATTTAGGATAGCAGAAGTGAGGCTATGTATATTCCTACCATAATTTAATCACGGATTCAAAGTTCTTACAACTAGATACCATATTTCATGTGATAAAAATGAATAGCTGCTATCTAGAAGTGCTGGTTCTTTATGCCAAATAACTTGATTAATATTAGGTGTTCTCTAAATATCCGAACTAATTTCGGTTAATTTCTAATGCCTTAAAATTCGGCCAGATCACAGAAACAAACAAAGCAACAAACATCTACGATAATCTTTGAAGAGGAAAAATAAACACTATCAAGTATAGTAATCAAATGGAAGAAACATTTGATTGCTTGTCATTTCGACTCGCCCCTTTTCGGTTTTCGTTCAGATGAGCTTTGAGAGAGTAGATGTACGTTCAGGTCTTGCGATGGCGTCGAGTCCCAAGGGAAACTCTTCGGCTCCAGTGTTCATGTAAACAAATAAAGGTAACGAAAGGTTAGTACAGTGATATGAATCATTTTATAACACCAAAAAGCTAATAAACAAAGTAAAGTAACTTGATCCTTCAATTCATAGCCACAAATAAACCCAAGGAAGAAACTGCACAGATGCACATGATTAGAACGAGCACAATCAGTTTGATTTTCCACCCAAACATGACAAACGAATGGTCACATATTCTATGCCCTTTGGAAATTGCTTTTGATTTTAATAAATGATGTCGTCTTTTATAAAAGATCCCTAAGTACAACAGGTAAGAAAAAAGAATTAAGTATGATCCTTTAATGACTAACTATCAATATGGACCCATGTCTTGGACCTGGCAGATTCTTTAAAGGCTCACACTAGCTGAAAACAAACATTTCCCTATACGATCTTGTAGCATTTTGTTACTAAAAAGAAAACATTTCACCTACATGTGGCATGTATCTCACGGAAAATAGGCAAAGTGAAGTGTCAAAATGGAAAATAGGAAAACCGCCCCGTACGAAACCACAAAGATGTAACGTCAACACAATTCTTGGTTATGGGATTTCTGTACACAGGTTCATTTACAGATGAACAAACCAAAAAAAAAGAGCCTACGCATGATTTTTTGCAAATGTAGTGTTTTGAACCAAAGAGGGAGAAGGTCAATACATAATGTAATGAAGTATAAACTTAATGAAAGATCTCATCCTAACATTCAATCTCACAATCGTCAATCAAACAAATGTTCCAGAATTCAATTTAACAGATCAGCGAAGGGAAAACATAGTGAAGAATTCATGATTTGGAATCCATCTGTTGTATACTCACATTCAATCTACAGTTAAAGTCTCTATAATATATAATCTCAAAAGCTTGTGCATTGCAATGCATCATAATGTCCAAAGCCATGAAACAGGACCTTAATGGGACTGTCCTTAATATAATCCTACCATTAATGCTTCACCTTCGTTTAAGAAAACAGTCCCTTCCCAATCATCTCAACATACACACAGGTAAGATTTTATCCTAGATGATCTACGAACAGACACGCTAAACCAGTAATTATGCAACTACAACTTCAGGGAAATATACCTTTTGAACTACGACAAAAAAGACTAAAGGCTGATTATTTAACTGATGACGAGAACAGACTAAAATGAAAACAGGGTTGCAGACTAAATACATACGCATTTGAAGGCTAAATCATACAATCTAACAGACCATACTAAGTCATTTTTTGAACAGATAAAGAGCACTAAAATCGTAAGCGATTCATACTTCACAATTCATAGTCCAAAACAAAGTAAAGCTTCGATGCTTACAAAATCAGTTAAGCCATGTTAAACTCTAAATAAAGCAGAAACGTAGAATTGAAAAATTAATTGGAGTTATTAAGCAGCAACGGAACATATACAGTTTCAACTAGTGACATTAGCATTTGAAGGAAGACGTGGTGTTCTGCTTTATACCTTTAAACACAGCATTCATACTAACAGTTAGACTTAAACAGACCCAATTGATTAGTCCTAAGCATAAACAATGCGCTTGAATACCAACTGACCAACTGAAACCAAACAAATTTATAGATACATGCTAAACTAATTAGCCGAAACAAGAATGACAAACATATGACTCCATACTTAGAATTTAATCTAAAACATCAAAAGTATGCAAACACATGCTAGAACAAGATCACAACAATAACAATCATAACATATGCTGATATCTAAACCAATCTAACAGCAACAGTAAGCACAGATTTGAGGAAAATGGTAACAACAAGGCATCATAACATGATTTTCTATACTAACGGAATTCTAACGGAACAATAAGTCGAAATAGAGTCGGATTTCACCTGTTTGTGGTGCAGTGAAGTGGGACGTCAAAGCCTCGAATCTACTCTCGTATTGACAGATTCGATACTCGAGTCAAAATTAAAGTGCTTCTGTCGTATTTAATCTTTCGTCAAGAATTTAATCTTTCGTCACAATTCTCGTATTTCAACAAAAAATGTTTTTCTGATTTTTAAAGTTCAAAACCAGATTTAAAAAAAAAAAAAAAAAAAACTCAAGAATGTTTTTTGGTATTTTCAGAGAATTCCCGTTGCTAAAAAAAAAGAACCCCCCTCGGCTATGGATTTAAGATCATATTTATAGGTTAAAGGCTAGGGTTTTTCAGACTTTTGAATTCAAAATTTCATAGAAAAAGAAAAGTCACGGGTGGAGATTTTCTGGTATAAGATCTGAATCGAATCAAAATGGACCGTTCAAATTGAACGTTGAAAGTGTTTTGAGCAGGTAGTCACGTGATTCGGCTCAGACATGGCTGAAAAAATGGAGATTCGTGCTGGTATCGGCATTCACATAAGGGTACAAAACAAAGCTTGCACAAAAGTGGGCGAACAGACCTGGAATGGCGAAATGCGATTAGGGTTTTGCTAAAAATGGGAATGGAGAGGAAAGGAAGAAGGGTGAGCAGATTGCACGAAAATGGGGTGCTTTGCTCTGCCGTGGTTGAAAAGGGTAGGCGACAACGAAATGGGGAAGATGAGAGTGCAGAGTATTGCACGAAATAGGAGTGGCACGGTCTGCCATTGCTGAAGGGAACTGAACCTTTTGCTAAAAATGAAAGAGATAAGAGAGAGAAGGAGTTGCGGCTTCCTTTGTTGAAGAAGATAGGATTAGGTTTTGTTTAGGTTTCAACTGGTTAGAATAGATGGACCGGGTCGGGTATAACGCGGGTATGGGCTGGTCTCGCCTGGTGTGGACGGGTGAGTTGGGGAATATGGGCTGCTTTTTTTTTTTAATTGGGCTGGCCAATTTAGGCTTTAGCCCAAACGTTTCTTAAAGTTAATTACGGACTAACTTAATATTTTGGGCTTCTAAATTAGATCAAATATCTTATGTAGTAATGACAATAATAATAACAATAACAACAAAATTCCATAATTAGCGTTAATCTAGTAATCTTATCATTAGTGTATAAAATATAAGTAAAGTAACAATAGAGTAAAATATTACTTGAGTTATCTCTTATGATCAATAAATAAGTAGCGATGTACGACATATTAATACTTAATAATATTAATATAATAGTAGAAATTATAATAAAGTAAGGGTGAAAGTAAGATATCGATTTATTAATTGGAAAAAGGAGGGGCGAAATTGGGTGTCAACACCAAGTCAATTTAATCTATTTATGAAAGTATTGACGGCCTAAGTCTTGCCTAAAGCGAACGACAAGCTTTAAATAAAGCATGCAAGATGACAAGTAAATAAATATCTCCGACGGACGTTCAAAAAATAATATTTCCACTATAGTACGAGTTTATGTTATGTACAAGTTTAAAGAACGCGGAAATTAAATACAAACAGTGATTCGATGAAGTCTTCGGGTTCCTTCCGAGTGTCGTCTTCGGGATGTATAGGCCTTAGAAATCGACGGAAATTTCTTCATCGGCCATTTGGGTTTAGTATTCGCCCAAATGAGTTTAAGTAAATGGTAAAAAGGGTAAAAGTGTCATTGGCCGCCAAAAGTATTTTGCGGGCACAAACAAACTTGTATTTAGTAAAAGAAATGTAAAATCAGTCTGAATGCAGTGTAACAGTGATGAATGTAGTACAAAACCAGTAGCAAGATTAGCTAGCTAGATTACAACAACAGCAATAACTAAATAAAACAACGAACTCGCAGAATATGCCGGAAAAATGCAATCACAGCGCTAGAGATTCTCCGAAACAGTTAAGGCAACTAAAAAATTTTAAAAGACAATTATGAATATAGAAATGGTTTAATGTAACATCGCAGTGGTAGCGTAAGTAGGCAAAAACAGGGCAGCCATGGTTATTAGAAAACAATCTCCGGCGAAACTCCGGGCAAAGCAGTAACGATAAACAAAAGAGGGCAAAGGGAGACAGCGTTTTTCGGCCAAAATCATACACCAAAACAACCACAACAGTCAAGATATGAAAACAACCACAAAATAAACATCAATGGCCGCGCAAACAGAGACAAGCATAACTGGGCATTTGAAACGA